>NW_006921742.1:3471355-3476310 GCF_000298275.1 Orycteropus afer afer | reverse complement strand
AGCCACTCCTCGGAAGGAATGTTGGGCAATCTATTTTTGTAGAGATACTGCCTCAGAAACCCAAGGAGGGGTCACTATGAGTCAGATCTGACTCAAAGGCAGTGAGTTTGGTTTGGTTAATCATTCCAAAAACTGTGATATAAGAATATATCAATAGCATTATAGCTTACAGGAGCTACAAGGTAATCTTCCTTTGAAAAGTTAGTGAAGTAGGTCCCCAGAAATTGCTTTTGTTAATTGACAACAAACTGTAAGATCCTGGCTACCCCTTTTTGGTCTACCTGGTCTGAAGCTGACCATATTAGAGCCACATCTTTAGATGATATAATACTTAAAGGGTGTGGTCCTAGAGACACACAACTCCTTTCCATGAATTATCCTATCAGATGACACATTCACTGATAGCTTCAGGCCTTTTTCCCCTCCCTCTCTTCCTCCCTCCCTCCTGCTGAGCATCTAGTTCTTTCAGACTGTAACTTGTTAGCTGCCTTAGAGCTGGCCCCTAACTCAAGATGATCCCAGCACAACAGAATGAAAAGCTGCCCCACCCTGCCCCATCCCCACGATGGCTGGCGGAATGGACCACTGTGAGATGTGGGTTTTCATTGGCTGATTCAGAAGTCAGTTGGTTAGCAGCTGAACACACTAAAGGGTTGCACCACACAGAGAATGGGGCGCCCGCATGGAAAACAGAAATTCTACCACCAAACCGCCAATGCCTCACAGGCAGTAACTTTGACTCTAGAATCTGAAAATGAACAGGATTTAGTCTTTTCCTTTTAGAAAGTCACTCTCTAGCAGAGGATGCCAACAGGGATACACAAACAAGGTAATATGATATATGTTTCTGTTGACAAAGGTAAAAAAGAATAACAATATCCAGTATGAACTAGAAGGTAAGAAACAGAGCACTGGAAGATTGCTACTAGAAGCTCAAATTGGTAACAATTTCTCTAGAGAGCAATGAAAGCCTTTAAAAAGAACCAAAAAGCAAATGTCTTTTGTCTCAGCAGCTCTACAACCCAGTATTTACCCCAAGGACATAATCAGAGCACCGTGTGAAGATGTTTGCTTAAATACATGTATTGTCACATTTTCTTTAATAGGGAAACACTATAGTGAGTATCTCAATGTCCAATAAAGGTGATTGGTTAAACTAATTTTACTACATCGATACAACAGAATACTATCATCACCGTAAAGAGGTTATAGATTTATATTTATTGATTAGAAAAGACACTTTTACCACATTTTGAGTGAAAAAGGTAGGTTATAAAACAAAATATAGTATAAACAGTTTCAAAAGATATATTTACAATATATACACATAGGAAAACTCGGAAGGAAGGTTGGGCAATCCTACTTCCGTAGTGATACTGCCTCGGAAACCCAAGGAGGGGTCGCTATGAGTCGGGGCCGACTCGACGGCAAATAACAACAACAACAAATAACAACACATAGGAAAAAGTGTGAAAGGTGTTAATTTGGGGGCATTCCGCTTTACTTAGGTATAATTTAAATAGAATAAAATGCACTGTATTTAGTATACAATTCTATGAGTTCTGACAAATACGTACAGTTGTGTAACCACTACATAATCAAGACACAGTACATTTCCATCACCCCATCCCTCTTTACAGTCAAGCTCTTCCCCCAACCAACGATCATGAAGATGATGCATTTTGTTCTGAAAGAGCCACTGTGTGAGAGCTGACTTGATGACAACAACTACAACAACCCACCATGCTCAATCCCTGGCAACCACTCACCTGCTTTCTCGTCCCTATAGCTTTGCCTTTTCTAGAATGTCAGATAAATTAAATCATAAAGGATATAGCTTGTCTATTAAAATAGTTTTTATTTTCTGTTGTTAGGTTCTGATTCATAGTGATCCTATGTATAACAGATTGAAACACTGCCTGGTCCTGCACCGTGTTCACAATCCTTGCTGTGCTTGAGCCCACTGTTGCAGCCACTGTGTTAATTCTTCTCCTTGAGGGTCTTCCTTTTTTTTCACTGACCCTCTACCAAGCATGATTTCCTTCTCCAGGGACTGGTCCCTTCTGACAACTTGACCAAAGTATGAGACATGAAGTCTGGCCATTCTTGCTTCTAAGATGCATTCCAGCTGTACTTCTTCCAAGACAGATTTGTTCATTTTTCTGGCAGTCCATGATATTTTCAATATTCTTCACAAATACCACCATTCAAATGCATCAGTTCTTCTTTTGTCTTCTCTATTCACTGCCCAGCTTTGACATGCGTATGAGGCAATTGAAAATACCATGGCTTGGGTTAGGCACACCTTGGTTTTCAAAGTGACTTCAAAGTGGCACAAGTCAAAATGAGAAGAAACAGCTGCAAATCTTCATGAATAATCAGAATGTGGAATGTACAAAGTATGAATCTAGGAAAACTAGAATTTGTCATAAATGAGATGGAACACATAAAGATAAGTACCCTAGCCATTAGTGAGCTGAAATGGAATGGTATTGGCCATTTTGAATCAGACAATCATATGCTCTACTATGTCAGGAACGATAGATTGAAGAAGAATGGCGTCACATTCATTGTCAACAAGAACATTTCAAAATCTATCCTGAAGTACATTACTGTCAGTGATACGATAATATCCATATGCCTATAAGGAAGTCTTGTTAATAATACTATTACTCAAATTGACACACCAACCACTAAAGACAAAGGTGAAGAAATTGAAGATTTATACCACCTTCTGCTGTCTGAAATTGACCAAGCATGCAATCAAAATGTATTGATTATTACTGATGATTGGAATGTGAAAGTTGGAAACAAAGAATAAGCATTAGTAGTTGGAAAATATGGCCTTGGTAAAAGAATTTACACTGGAGACTGCATGATAGAATTTTGCAAGTTCAATGACTTATTCATTGCAAATACTTGTTTCCAACAACATAAACGGTGACTATACACATGGACCTTGCCAGATGGGATATTCAGAAATCAAATCAATTACCTCTGTGGAAAGAGGTGATAGAGATGTTCAATATCATCATTAGAACAAGATCTAGAGATGACTGTGGGACAGACCATCACTTGCTTATATACAAGTTCAAGTGGAACCTGAAGAAAATCAAAAACAAGTCAACAAGAGCAAAAAAAATGCATCCCATCTGAATTTAGAGACCACCTGATGAATAGATTTGATGCCTTGAACACGAATGACTGAGAAACAGATGAGTTGTGGGATGACATTAAGAACATCATACTTGTAGAAACAAAAGGTCGTAAAAAAAGGAAGATCCCAAAATGGATGTCAGAAGAGACTCTGAAACTTGTTCTTGGACAGAGAGTAGCTAAAGTGAATGGAAGACATTATGAAATAAAAGAGCTAGACAGATTTCAAAGGGCAGCTTGAGAAGACAAAGTAAAGTATTATAATGAAATGTGCAGAGAGCTGGAGTTAGAAAACCAAAAGGGAAGAATACACTCTGCATTTCTTAAGCTGAAAGATCTGAAAAGAGAAAAAAAAAAATTCAAGCCTCCAGCTGTAATATTGGCAGATTCTATGGACAAAATATTGAATGATGCAGGAAGCATTAAAAGAAGATGGAAGGAATACACAGTCATTGTACCAAAAAGAATTGGTTGAAGTTCAACCATTTCAGGTAGTAGCATATGATCAAGAGCTGATGGCATTGAGGGAAGAAGTCCCAGCTGCACTGAAGGAACTGGTGAAAAACAAACCTCCAGGAATTGACAGAATACCCCCTGAGATGTCTCAACAAGCAGATGCAACACTGAAGGCACTCACTCATTTATGCCAAGAAAGTCAAAAGACGACTACCTGGCCAACCAAGTAGAAGAGATTCATACCTGTGCCCATTCCAAAGAAAGGTGTTCCAACAGAATGTGGAAATTATTGAACAATATTATTAATATCACATGCAAGTAAAATTCTGCAGAAGATAATTTAAAAATGGTTGCAGCAGTATATTGACAGGGAACTGCCAAAAATTCAAGCAGATTCAAAAAAGTACATGGAACAAGGGATATCATTGTTAATGTCAGATGGGCCTTGGCTGAAAATAAAGAACACCAGAAAGATGTCTACCTATGTTTTATTGACTATACAAAAACATTTGACTGTGTTGGTCACAGCAATTTGAATAACATTGTGAAGGATGGGGAATTCCAAAACACTTAATTGTGCTCATGAGGAACCTGTACATAGACGAAAAGGGAGTTATTCAAACAGAACAGGAGATACTGAATGGTTTAAAATCAGGAAAGGTGTGTGCCAGAGTTATATTCTTTCACCATAGTTGTTCAATCTGTATGCTGAGCAAATAATCTGAGAAGCTGGACTAAATGAAGAAGAACACAGCACCAGGATGGGAGGAAGACTAATTAACAGCCTGTGATATGCAAATGACACAACCTTGCTTCCTGAAGGTGAAGATGATTTAAAGCACTTAATGATGAAGATCAAAGACTACAGTCTCCAGTATGTATTACTCAAACCAAAAACCAAATTTACCACCCTGAGTAGGGTCTGACTCATAGTGACCCCACCCTTGGGTTTCCAAAGCAGTATCACTATGGAAGTAGATTGCCCAACCTTCCTTCTGAGGAGTGGCTGGTAGATTTGAACCACCAGCCTTCTGGTTAGCAGTCAAATGCTTTAGGCATTACTCCACCAGAGCTCCCAGTATGGATTACAGTTCAACATAAAGAAAACAAAAATCCTCACAATTGGACCAATAAGTACCATTGTGATAAATGGAGAAAAGATTGAAATTGTCAGGGATTTCATTTTACTTAGATCCACAATCAGTGCCTGCAAAAATGGCAAGGAGGCCACTTGTTCTGACCTCCTCTAATCCCACAAGAGGAAGACAGGATTACCAGCAGTAACCCAAGGCCTATTCCTTCCAGGCCAGACATGCTGCCTCCCTCCAGCCCTTTCTCCAACC
>NW_006921742.1:3463076-3470918 GCF_000298275.1 Orycteropus afer afer | reverse complement strand
GGGCACCTCCCAGAACATTGTTTTGTGCCACTTCCAACAGAAATACTCCAGGTGGACAACTTCAGCAATCAGGAGCTCCTCAGTTGCCCATAGAAAATCCCACCTTGGAGTTTACAAAGACTTATGGGTAGAAAAGCCACACTAAGTAATTTATAACACCATTGTGCCCATGGAAGCAGCAGTCAGGAAATCAAACATTGTATAATACTGGGCCGATCTGTTGCAAAAGATCTTTTACTTCCCTAGAATGCAGGATTATGAATAAGAATTTATTCTTATTATGTTAATCTATATTTTTAATTTTTATAATAAATTTTTTTTTGCAATTTAGAAAAATAAAAGGTCATTGTGATGTATATAATAGTGAGGAGAGAAACCTATTAGAGTACATAGAAAGTTGTTTTTAAATATATCTAAGAGAATTATTTCACTAAAGAGTTAACTGTGAGAGACAAGAGAAATTAAGAGGTGGGCTCAAGATTAGAGTTATCCCAACTGCTAGCTGTGGTACTTACTAATTGTATAACATTGGGCAGGCTGTTTAACATCTATTACTCTCAATATCCTCATTTAAAAAAATAGGGTTAAAAATAATACCAATCTCATAATGTTGTTATAAGGGTTACATGACACTATGTACATAAATCATTGATATTCATTACATTTTAGCTACCAAAATTATTTTTAGTGTTTGACTATTCTCATTTTCATGATGATTATCATCACTCTCACTGGTGAGCCCTTGGAGGCTGTTCCAGAGAGGAAAAGTCATTCTAGGCCAAGGGGATGAAGTACGAGACCACTGAGACATGGAAGCACTTCCCAAAGCTAGAGAATGGCAAGTAGGAAAAGAGGAAAAGGGGTCTGGATAGTGTAGAGCCAAACCATGAAGGACCTGGTCATCCAGGCCTAGGAGTTGAAACTTTATCTTTAAGCTTGAGGACAAAAATAGTTATGTTTGGCCAAATATACATTGTTTTCATTGTCTCTCTTAGAGCTTCACTTTCCTGCCTGGTCCCTGAAGGCATTTGAGTTTGCAATCCCTTGTTCAGGCAACAGGAAACTTTAGAAGCTTTCACAGCCCCACTCTATGCTCCTAAGGAGCTCTGGTGGTGCAGTGGTTGAAGCCACAGGCTGCTAACCAAAGGCTCAGCAGTTCAAAACCACCAGCCTCTCTGTAGGAGAAAGATGAAGTGGTCTGCTTCCATAAGGATTACAGCCTTCTAAATCCTATGGGGCAGTTCTACTCTGTCCTGTAGGATCGCAGAGTTGTAATTGACTCAATGACAGTGGGTTTTTAGGCTATGCTACTAAAACATTTTGCCCATACTTGTTACTGCACTTACCACACTGCAGTGTAATGGATTGTTGACAAGCCTGTGTCTCCTGACTCTGAGCTCCTGTACACTGCACCCTCCACCTCACACTACGTTCCACTGAGTAGTAAATCCTTAATAAATATTTAGTGAATGAACAGCTACATCTCTACATGGCAAAACAAAACAAAAAACTGTGGAGGTTACAATCCAAGGTAGGTATGTTTGTACAAGGAGAAAAGAAACCAAGAACTGAATGATCAAAAGGAAAAACAATGAAAGGAGATGGTCCAAAAGCTCTGGCAGATGTAATGAGATGTAATCGTGGGGCCCCTCAGGGCAAGTGCTGTGTAGGGTGAAGGTGGGGCGGTGTGCAGGCGGAGCTCAGCAGACGTAAACGCAGGGAGACATGCAACCAATAATCCACTTGACAGTTTTCACTAGCACTGTCTAGATGACTATCACAGTAATCACAAGTCTTAGTTCACTATCTAGAAAGTGGCAGCTTGTTTTGTAACAATATGACATCTAAAATATAGTTAAGTGACAAAAGGAAGCTGCGGAACAATGTGTGTATTTCACACATGTGAGAGGATTATAGTGACATTTATATTTACATATGTGTGTATGTGCATGAGATGAAACCAGCAACACTGGTAGCCTCTAGAAGAGCAATTAAGGACTGGGGATTGGGTAGAAGAGAGAGTTCTTTTTCATTATAAAACTTTTAATAAGCTTTATGTTTAATACCATACACATGTATTAATTTACTTGAGATTTATTTTAAAGAAGGTTTTATAAAGTGAAATTTTAGATTACATTTATAAAATTGACTTTTTAAAAAATTAAGCTATAGCATGCAAGGGAAAAGGTATGGAACAATGTACACCAAAACACAAACCATTGTCTCTATATGGTTGTAGCCGCAGAGCCATTGTTTCTAGGTGTTTGTTTTCTTTGTTTCTAGTCCTTTCTCTCTCTATTTTCTAATTTTGCTAGTTCCTCCTCTTCTCCACAGCTCAGTCCTTGGTAGGCTTCTCTTTCTGCTTCCTCTTGGTGATCTCATCTATGCTTGTTCTAAATGCCATTTATGTGCTGAACAAGTTTATATTCCCACCCTAGATCTGTGCTCCAGAATTTTATGTACAACTGTTTACTCAACTTCTCCACTTGGATGTCCAACATCACCTCAAACATAACTTGTTCAAAACTGAACTCCTGACTTTTCTCTCCCCTGCACAAATCCTCCCATCTCAGTTGGTGACCAATCCTCCCTTGCACTGGCTCAAGACTCATGTTCTCACACCTCATGGTCAGTGTCCCAGTAGACCCAGTCAGATTTGCCTAGAAAACGTATCTAGTTTTTGACCACTTCTCACCTCTTCCACAGCTACTATCCTAGTCCAGGCCATCATCTCTCACCTGAATTACCTCAAAGATCCTCTGCATGGTCTCTTGACTTCTATGCTTTACCCCCTACAGCCTACTCCCAACTGCATATGAAGTCAGTGATCTTGTAAAATGTAGGTCTGACCATTTCACTCTGCTTAAAATCTCCAGGTGCTTCCATTTCCCACTGACAAAAAGCCCAAGTCCTTATGGTCTACAAGGCCATACATGCTCTTCCTACTTCCTAACCTAACCTCTCTTATCTCCTCACTTCCTACCTTTCCCATCCTCATTCTTCTCTAGCCAAGCTGGCTTCCTTAAGGGGTCCTCACACACCAGACATGTACCACATCTGGCATTTAAAAAAAAAGTTTTTCTTACCTTTTTAAATATTATTACAGCAACCTGATCTAAAAAAAAAAAAAAACATTTTTAACTGCAAACACAGTATCTCAACCACATTATCACGCTCTGACCTTCACTTACAATATTGTTTCTATGAAAATTTTATTTTGAATTCAACATTTATTTACAAATTAAATTTCAAAGTACAGTTTACTAGAAGATAGGGAATGTTTATAGAAAATGCAAATGTAAAACTATTTAATTTACTAGAAAATCCTTTATTTTTTTGGGGTAGGATTTATTTACTAAGCAATCCATCTATTTCTAATTCAGTCATCGCTGCTATAGATCAGTTACCTGAAAATTATAAATCAGAGCTGAAGGGGTCCAGGATCTTTCACTTATTCACTGGGTTTGTTTTGCAACCAGACTCATAAGTGTTTTACACACTGTGTTTTATACCAAAAAAGTACTAAGTTATACCATTTACAGGAGCTCTGGTAGTGTAATGCCTAAGGCACTTGACTACTAACCAGAAGGCTGGAGGTTCAAACCCACCAGCCATGAGTCGCTATGAGTCAGGTCTGACTCGACGGCACATAGCAACAACAACAACATACCATTTACACTTGCTAGAGGGGTCAGCTTCCTGAAGGTAGGTATTCAGCTAAGAGTCTCTGGTTTGCATGGATAGAGTGCCAAGATCAATAAAGTTAGACTTACAACAAGGAAGCACACTCTGTCAGCTACTCTCCTTTTCTCTCTCCAAATAAGGAAGCACTACTGTGCCTTAAAGAGCTGGTGAAGTTCTGTTTATTTTGGAATTCATAACGAAAAATAACATTGTTGGTAGAGTTACCAGATTTAGCAAAGAGAAACGTAGAATGGCCAGTTACATTTGAATTTCAGAAAAGCAATTAGTAATTTTGTATGTATAAGTATGTCCCAAATTGTGTAAGAGATACCCTGATATGAATAACATATTCAATCTGCCACTCTGCTTGTTGAGGATGAATATTTCTAGACATATTACTGCCTGGTCTGTCTCTGTCTCTGTCCCTGCCCCCACCACACACAGGTTTTTATACTCTAAAGGAATACATGTGTTTTGTAAACAAGTATACCAGTTTGTACTGACCTTCAAGGTTTTGAAAGCTGTTTGAATTAGAGAACTACCAGTAATTCCCATTTGTGTTGAAATGGGGGAAGAAATCCATAATCTCATGTCATTATATTTTATTTCTTATTTGGCACTGTGAAACTGCAGAAATAAGCTACAAAATTGAGTTTTTATTCCAATGCATTTATATATTGCTTTTCTCAAAAGATAAATGGTGTGCTGGTGCTCAAGAGGATTTCACATGAGATAATACTGCCACCTGGAGATCTGATACGGGTATGACTAAGAATCAACCTAATTTCTAATTCCTGAATCAGTAGTCTGAGGTATGGCGACTGATGGTTTAGTTAATCATACCATTCTGCCAGTTGCCATCATATGAGTCTAATTTCTTCTTAATTCACACATTCATTTAATAGACAGTTTTAAAGTTTCTATTATATGCCAGATTATAGGCTAGATTTTTGAGAATATAAATATACATAATACCTACTTCCTATCCTTGAGTATCTCGGCAAATAGTGGGAGAGCCAAGTGATAACCAAGTGTCGCTCCAGCTACCCTTCCTTTATGACTAAAATGAAATTAGATTAGATTGCAACCCTTATATGGTGGAAAACTCACAGCCCTCCTTCTCTATAGAGTAGAAAGTAGTAATTTTGCCATTCACTCCAGACTCTAAGCTCCTACTCCAGTAAATGTACTAACTCTGTTTCTAGACTTACTATTATGCATGCATTGCCTTTGTTCCCCACTAAATCTCTGAAGGATGTGGATAATAACACTTTTTCTCAATTTCCATAGTGATTCATTCACACAAAGCTTTACACTTCTAGAGGCTTTAATTAAAGTTTATAAGCAGGGAGGGAGACGGAAAAATTACTAATTGAATAATAGACTTAATTGCTCTTTTAAAAGTCCTGAAATGTACTTCTCCTTCCCACCATCTTGACCAGACTTTCTCCCTCTTCCCCCGTTTTTTGCTCTCTCTTAGCAACAATTCCCAACCTCAATCTCCACCCCAGTGAAAATTCTTCCCACTTCATTGTTGTTATTTGCCATCCAGTCGGCCCAGACTCATAGCGACCCCTCCTTGGGTTTCCAAGGCAGTATCACTACGGAAGTAGGAATGCCCAACCTTCCTTCCGAGGAGTGGCTGGTGGGTTTGAACCACCAGCCTTCTGGTTAGCAGTCAAGTGCCTTAGGCACTATGCTACCAGAGCTCCTTCCCACTTCATTATACAGAGCAATTCAACCTCAATCTGCTTTCCCTAAATGCAACCTCCTGCCCACATGTACATGTCCAAACACTCATTGTGGTATTATGACGCACAATGGACTATCTACTCAGGGACTCGTCCTTTCTCTCAGCCCTGTATAAAGATTTATTTCCCCATGGACAGGAATTATGCCAAAACCTTAGAAGGCAGTCATGGCAGTTTGGATTGTAAACATTATTCTACTCTCTTGTTAGGAGCTCTGGTGGCGTAGTTGCTAAGGCATTTGTCTGCTAACCGGAAGACTGGTGGTTCAAACCCACCAGCCACTCCCCGGAAGGAAGGTTGGGCAATCTACTTCCATAGTGATACGTCTGGGAAACCCAAGGAGGGCTCGCTATGAGTCGGGCGGACTCAATGGCACAACAGTGATACTGCCCGGAAACCCAAGGAAGGGTCACTGTGAGTCAGATCCGACTCCACCGCACATAACAACAACTCACTTGTTACAAAGAGATATAAACTTTCTTCCTCTGTCCCTTCTTGGCTGCCAGCCTGCCTGCCTCTTCCTTCCTGCCTCCTTCCTTTCTTTCCCTCCTGCTTTAAGCACTATGCCAAAAGGGAGAGGAAACTCTGGTAGCATAGTGCCTAAGGCACTTGACTGCTAACTAGAACGCTGGTGGTTCAAACCCACCAGCCACTTCTTGGAAGGAAGGTTGGGCAATCTACTTCCGTAGTGATACTGCCTCGGCAACCCAAGGAGGGGTCGCTATGAGTCGGGCACTTGATGGCACATAACAACAAGTGTGTGTAGTTACTTTGCTGGTCCATGGTTTACTTTGTTTTCTGGTAAAGCCTATAATACAAGTGTGGAAGGCTGAAGAGGCCCCTCACTGAAAATTGCAGAACTTTAACAGACTAGCAGGCATAATTAAAGTAGACATTCAGCATAGTCACTAACTTGCTATTAAAAAAAAAAAAAAAAATTTCTGTGTTTGATTGAAATATAATTTACGTCTAACTTGCTATTTTTCTGTCCCTTTTGCTTTCTTTTAAGTAGATGGAATAGCTAACCTCTTTACTGACACTGAGTTCTTTCAGTTTGTTATTTTCAATTATACATTCTTCTAAGCATGACCCTCTCCCATGACTGGTTTCAGCTGACAAACATAACCTATGAAGCAAGACAACCTTGGGAAGTGGGATGCTGAGTCCCAGAGTAACCAGGGAAGAAAAGAACAAAGACATTCCTGGCAGATGAAGGGATCTTCAACCCCCTTTTCATCTCCCCACATAATCATGTTTATCTCTTTGCTGGGGTAGACAGACATGTTAGAGGAGTGATTGTCTCTGTCTCCTTGGGTATTGATACTCAACAAACCTTTTGCTTTCTCTCTTTAACCTGTTGTGATCACTGGCTCTTCACGACAGGGGTTAAGGACCTTGTGGTTCCTACAACATACGCCCTCTCCTAAAACTAGGATGCTTCCGTGATAAGAATTTGGAGAAAGGACCTAGTAAGAATGAGTCATCCTCATACATTGCTGATCTCCATCCCACAATCCCATTAACTATTTTTGCTCTTAAAAAAGAAATGTGAACCTCAAACTGGATTAAAACATTAATTTTGTAGAATTATAAACTAAAAGTAGCCCAAACATTAAATTTTGTAAAGCATCTATCAGTCAACAATTTCCTTAAGTTTTAGAACTACCACCCTCATCAAGCTCCTCTGAATGAAGGCTGGTGTACCAAATCAAAAGTTGCCCAATTAAGGAAAAGACATCATTTGCCTGGGAATTGTGATGCCATCTGATTGGCATTATGACTTGGCCTATATCTCACTGTTGATGTCAGATCAATCTTGACTGAAAGCAAAGAGTACCAAAAAGATGTTTACTTGTGTTTTATTGACTATACAAAGGCATTCGACTGTGTGGATCATGAGTGATGTCTCAGCTACATGCAGGGTCCAAGCATGGCGAAAAGCTGCAGAGACCTTTCTTAACACTTCTTATATACTGGAAGTGAACCACATCCCTAAGGCAGCCACAGCTGCTCACTGGGGATTCCACCATGGAGTTGGTTACCAATCTCATCATGGGAAATAACTACATCCAGCTGCCCAGCCACTCAAAACCAGGCCCAGCCAAGTTGACACACAACTTAACTACCACAGGCTTTCTGTACTGAGTTTCGGATTCCTCAGTAATGTGTAAGATGCAAAATCTCAGATTCTGACTCCTGAGCTGGTATTCATTCCATATGTCCTACCATGCTCCTTCTGAAATGGCTGCCAATGGCTGCTTCTTCCACAGCAGTGGTTCTCCTTCCAGAACTAGCAATTCTCACAAAGGCTTACTCATCTCTTCCACAACAGTAGCATTACTACTCAGTTCAGATTAATCTCTCAGTACCATTTTTTGAGGGTGGCTCAAAGCAAAGATCTTACTAA
>NW_006921742.1:3461582-3462529 GCF_000298275.1 Orycteropus afer afer | reverse complement strand
AACCACTGGGACAACAACGGGTGACTCTTTTTCAGACATTGAGGTAGAAAATCTGTTTGCTTTGGGTTGAGATCTGTGCCTTCTCCTTTAGACTGTAACCTTCTCAAGGGGAAGGAAAGTGCTTACAGTTCAAGAAAAGAGTCCAGGCAGTTGCCAGTTAGCAGCTTCCACCCTACTTACCGTCTTACAGACAACTCCTACTTGCTCTTTCATGTTATGTAAATTTGCCCTCACTTGGAAATGATTGAGCCAACAGCTACTCACAGCACACATCACAATCACCTTCATTTGCTGCACGTGCAGTTTTTAAATCATTGAAAAGGCTTTGAGTTTTTTCTTGCACTAAAGTAAGGTTAAGGCTGGCGGTTCAAACCCACCAGCCACTCCTCGGAAGGAAGATGGGGCAATCTACTTCTGTAGTGATACTACCTTGGAAACCCAAGGAGGGGTCGCTATGAGTTGATCTGACTCGACGGCACATAACAACAACAACAACAAAGTAAGGTTAAATAGGAATTGTATACACCTGTTTCCACTTACTTACAAATTCTTAAAGACACAGTTAGGAACAGATCTCATTCTTAACCTGTATATACAACCAAGATCAAGTCAAACCCACTGGCATCGAGTTGATTCTCACTCATAGTGACCCTTTCAAACAGAGTAGAACTGCCTCACAGGGTGTCTAAGGCTGCAAATCTTTTTTTAAAAAAATGTTTTGAGTCAACTAACAACTACAGAATGAACAACTCAACTTTTTTCCTCTTTTGAAAAGTAAATTGAAATTATTGGAGATAGAAATACATTCTGAGAGAATAAAGAACAGGATATTAGATTGACAAAGTTCATAGGCTGTATTTGTCCTGGTCAAGAAGATTGTGTGTTACAGCCTTGGTAGTATGTGATGCAAATCAGAATGAATCAACTAACTTTTTTTTTTTTTTTTT
>NW_006921742.1:3459509-3460121 GCF_000298275.1 Orycteropus afer afer | reverse complement strand
ACCTAGGTTGTTTCCATCTTTTGGCTATTGTAAATAGTGCTGTGATGAACATGGGTGTTCATATGTATGTTCTTGTCACGGCTCTCACTTCTTTAGGATATATACCTAGTAATGGAATGGCTGGGTCAAATGGTATTTCTAATTCCAACTTTTTAAGGAATCATAAGGCTGTAAATCTTTACAGAAGTGGACTGCCTCATCTTTCTCCTGTGGAAGAGCTGATGCGTTTGAACCACTGACCTTTTGGTTAACAGCTGAATGCTTAACCGCTATGCCACCAGAGCTCCTTTGTGTATACAACATTGTCTCCCAAACACATTAATCATCTGAATTACCTGAGGATGACATTTAGAGTATAGAAGCTTTAATAACAAGATGGAATCCTGTTTCAAATGTGAAAAAAAAAAAAATGATGATGCTATTGGAAATTTGAACACTGACTAGATATTTAATAATTTTAAAGAATTGGAGCTATTTTAGGAATAATGCTAGTATAGGGCTATACTGTTGTTGTTGTTATGTGCAGACAAGTCAGAACCGACTCATAGCGACCCCTCCTTGGGTTTCCGAGGCAGCATCACTATGGAAGTAGATTGCCCCATCTTCCTTCCG
>NW_006921742.1:3456910-3458254 GCF_000298275.1 Orycteropus afer afer | reverse complement strand
TTGAACTGCCAGACTTCTGGTTAGCAGTCAAATGCATTAGGCGCTACACCACCAGAGCTCCCTCTTCCAAGACAGATTTGTTTGTTCTTCTGGGAGTCCATGGTATACTTAATGTTATTCACCGATACCATAATTCAAAGGTATCAATTCTTCTCCAGTCTTTCTTATCCATTGTTCAGCTTTCTCATACATTTGAGGTGATTGAAAATACCACAGCTTAGGTCAGGCATGCCTTAGTTCTCAAATAATGTCTTTGTTCTTAATGCCTAGGATACTGATCTTTATGTGTTCCATATGGGTACATCATCCTGACAAGATCTTGTCTGATCTTGGAAGCTATGGGAGACTATGTGGGAATAGCCAGTGCTGTAGACTTGAATCACTCTTTGTGTGCTGCTTTGCTGTCCTGTGGTGACTTGCATGTTGCTGTGAGGCTGGAAGCTATGCCTCCAGAGTTTCAAATACCAGCAGGGTCACTCATAGTGGACAGGTTTCAGCAGAGCTTCCAGGCTAAGACAGACTGGGAAGACCTGGTGATCCGCTTATGAAAAAAAACTGGCCAGTGAAAATCTTATACATGTGAAGGACGCATCTGATTAGAGTAACCCACACAAGTGTGCATTTAACAGTGAATTCAAAGGAGGGATGGTTGCAGTTTAAAGGAAAATACTATCTTACTATCAACAACAATCTTTAAGAACAAAATTTCTTTCAGAGATGAACTCCAACTATCAAATTAAGAGAAATAATGCTTAAAATCTTATTTCCAACTCTATCTACTATGACTTTGCCCCAGGTCAGTACAATCTAGCCACACTGACATCTTGCCTCTTCAAACATGCCAAGCTCATTTCACCTAAGGCCTCAAGTGTCAGCCTTATATTCTATTCAAAAAATGCTCATCACACAGATCATTATGGCTAGCTTCTACACTTCATATCTCAACCCAAAAGTTGCCTTTTTAACTGATTCTCCCTCTTTAGTACCCTACCTGAGATATTTGGAGTTGTGTGTGTGTCAATTTGGTTGGACCACAATTCTGTGTGGTTTAAGCAATTGTGATGGGGGTTGTTCCAATGATGGGATCAGATGTATATGATTTGAGCAGCCAATCCATTGAAAGGGAGTTCCTCTAGGGGTGTGGCCTGATTCCAGTATATTCAGGGACATCCTGGGAAAAGAGACACTTCTGTGGATCAGGATTCTGTTGGGCTTCTTACAACTGTTCATGAGCAAACAATCCACCATTTGGCCTGGAGATCTTGGATTTGTTATTTGTTGGAGTCAACAGCCAGTATACTGCCTGCCAACCTTGAGCCCCTCAGCCCCTGCAGCTGCATGAGT
>NW_006921742.1:3449226-3449833 GCF_000298275.1 Orycteropus afer afer | reverse complement strand
TGATGGAGTTCCTGTGGGCCCAGAAGGTAGGTGGGAGTGGGGGATGGCCACACCTCTGTTCACCAAGCGGGTGTGGGGTATAAGAGTAGCAAGAGAAATGTCGTACCTTTACAGTCTTGCAGGTCCCGAGTGTCCTTGCGGTTCCTGGAAAGCAGAACGTGTTCTTAAGCCCCAGTAATCTGAGAGAGCACTGTCTCTTTAAATATCCAAAATAGTCAAGCCGCTTTTTAAACCTTCAAAATGGTGACGTCCTCCGGACTGGCAAAAGTCCACAGTTCAGCCCACCTTTCTCTTCACCTTCTCTGTTTGTTCCCCAGCCACCGTGCACAGTCCTCCATGCAATCCCTAGCTTGCATGGTGATTTTTAGGTTAATTCTTAGGTCCTACCACCACTTGGGAATCTCCAAGCTGTCTGTGCCGTCAGGATCGATCAGGATCGCTGCCAGACTGCAGCTCCGTATGACTCATTTTTTGGTATTTTCATGCAAATTCTTCTGCTAATTGGGGTTTAATCCACTTCTATAACCTTCCCTTCAAGGCTCAGGGGTCCAAGATTATCTTCTGTGTCTGTGTTAATTGGTTTCCCTTTTCTTTGTTGAAGAGGGTC
>NW_006921742.1:3447542-3448686 GCF_000298275.1 Orycteropus afer afer | reverse complement strand
AAACCCCATAATCTGTGAGTTCTGCATGGCCACTGCAGCAAATTATCGAACCCAGGAGAGAGGTGGTGGGTGCTTTGGGAGGAACAGTTGGTGAAAGGGCTGGAGGGAGGCAGCATGTCTGGTCTTGCAGGAATAGGCCTTGGGTTATTGCTGGTGACTCTGTCTTCATTTTGTAGGGTTAGAAGAGGTCAGAATATGTGGCCTCCTTGCCCTTTTTGCAATAAGCTTTACTGGTTTTGTTTCTCTAGAGAACCCAGTCTCTAACACACTACCTCTTACAATAACTCCCTATGGCCTTAAGCTGTTATTTCAGGGAAGTTATCATTTGATGGGAGCTCTGGTGGTGTAGTGGTTAAGACATTCGGCTGTAACCAGAAAGTTTTTTGTTTTTACCCACCAGCCACTCCATGGAAGAAAGAGGAGGCAGTCTGCTTCTGTAAAACATTTATAGCCTTGGCAGTCTAATGGGGCGGCCAGTATGAGTCAGAATTGACTTTATGGCAGTAAGTTTGGTTTGTTTTTGTATCATTAAATCAAATTGTCTTGTTTACTAATTGATTGTGTTTCCTTTGTCAAAAATATAAAATCTCTGACTGTAGGGTTCTTGTCCATGCTGTTTGTGGATGCTTTCAGACCTCCTACAATATTATTTGGCCAAAATAAGGACTCAAGAAATAACCTTGAACACCAGGAATATGAACATTTGGAAGGGTACCTGTCTGTGCCTCCACATCATATCAGGTGTTAAAACTCCAAAGCCACAGGGATCAGACAGGTATTAAAGGCAGAGGTCCTGTAGTTAGAGAAAGGCAGAGAAAAAAGTCATGGTCACTGGCAGTGGTCTGAAAGAGGCAACTGCTCTTCAGCTTGAACTTGTGGTCCTGCTACAGTGCAGATCCACTGTGGCCAGACCTTTCCATTTTGTTCACGGGATGCCAAAAAGCCATTTAAAAATTATTTCGTTAGCAACTAATTTAAGTCAATTATAGCAGCATGTGAATCAGTTTAGAGGAGACATTGAGAAAGGCACTGGGAAGATTGTACCCTACAGCATTGTTTGTAATGGTGAAAAACAGGAAACAACCTAAATATTCATCACTATGGAATTCCCAAGGAGCTGTGATGGTGTAGTGGGTAAAGCATT
>NW_006921742.1:3434947-3445371 GCF_000298275.1 Orycteropus afer afer | reverse complement strand
CATAGCGACCCCTCCTTGGGTTTCCGAGGCAGTATCACTACGGAAGTAGGATTGCCCAACCTTCCTTCCGAGGAGGGGCTGGTGGGTAGTCAAGTGCTTTAGCCACTATGCTACCAGAGCTCCTAACAATAGTACTAGAATATAATTAAAAACAATTTAGGTGGCCAGCATTAGGGTCGCCGAACACACTTTTCTAGCTTGCTTCCAAGCCAGCGCCAATCTTCAGAAGTCCCAACAGTTACGTCGCAACAATGAAATAACAGTTTCCATGGCGATACGCTGGTTCCGCCTCTGGGCTTGCTCGAATAGCATGCTGGGAATTGTAGTGCGTGGGAGAGGGCTGGGCAGCTTCCGGAAATTGTATTACATTTTCTTTTCCCACCTCCCCTTCCCCGCTATATCCACTCCCTGCTTCTGGATATAAACCCAAAATGAAATGCCCAGTCATGAGTCCTATCTACGTCCGCCAGAGTTATAGCTGAAGGCAGGAGAGCGAAACAGATGCTATGTCGATGGCTGTGAAGCGGGCGGGACTCGCGGAGCAGGAAAAGGCGGGGCTCGCTCCTGCATCATGGAGGCTAGCCTTGTTACGTCATTTCCGTAAACAAAGGGTGCTGCGAAGGCGCAGGGGCCGGGATGTGACCCCGACTCAAGCTGCAGCTGTAGCGGCGCGGGCTGCGGCTGCAGCTGCACCTTAACTTCAGAGGCTCCGGAGTCTTTACAGGTCGGGGACTACGATCCCCTTCTTCCTCAGGTATGAAGTGGAACCAAAGGCACCCCGCCGCCTTCCCCTTTATGCTCCTCGTGACATTTCTGGTCACTGCTGAGTTAAGGGCGACTAAAGGTCATCCTGTGGGCTGGTTAGGGGAGGGGAGTGATTGCAGTCAAGAGAGACCTCCAGTGGTTCAGATTGGAGGCTGCGGGTTTACTAGTACTAGAGCTCTGGTAGCATAGTGGCTAAGACACTTGCCTGCTAACCAGACGGCTGGCGGTTCAAACCCACCAGCCCCTCCTCGGAAGGAAGGTTGGGCAATCCTACTTCCGTAGTGATACTGCCTCGGAAACCCAAGGAGGGGTCGCTATGAGTCGGGGCCGACTCGACGGCACATAACAACAACAACAACAGTACTCATGTGTAATTAAGTACCTATGAGCATATTACGCCTTTCTGAGTGGTACCTGTCTGCTTAATAATTCAAAAAGGTTTGACAGAGATTTTACCTTCCCCAAATGGATGACTTTCGATCCCTGACCCCTTAGAAGATGTTAATTTAGGCTACTAATGGTTTATTTGCATTCCTTTACTTCCCAGTTGTTGTTTTCCTTCTTGTATTACCACATGGGTATTTGCCTTGTAGGCCCCTGTGTTTGTGTGTGTTAGGAACCTAGACAGATTCTTGCCTCTTTGAAGAACTAATATCCTATTTTATTCTGTTGTCTTTTAAAGTTCCGTTTTAATTTGTGTTCCATTATGATCCAAAACTACAGTGTCTGTTTTGTAAGTAGAAATGTTTTTTAAAGGAAAAATCTTGAGGCAAGGTCTTCAGTGGGTTTACAGTTGGTCTCTGGTGTTAGAGACCAGACATCGGAGCCTTTCCTGTGAAACTTTTTCTTCTTTGGAGGTAGAGCTCCACTTCGGGTTGTCTATAGAGTTGGCCTGAGCCTATCAGCTGAATGGTTTAAAGTCCATTGCTAGTGACACCAAGTCCAGACTATGGCAGAAACATCTGTTTTCATTTAAATTCTCAAATGATTATTGTAGGAGGGACATGAATTGGTTTGAAACTTTCTGAATGATCATCACATGATTAAACTCAACACAACGTGCAAAAAAGACCTGATGTTCCCAGGCCATTTACAATCTGATGAGTTAAACAGCCAAATAAATGTCTCATCTTATAAGATGTAAAACAGTATAATTAAGGAAAAATTAACACTATGCGCAAAGTTAAAAAAAATGTAGGAGGATATTTTTAGATGGATAGGGAGCTCTGGTAGCATAGTGGCTAAGACACTTGCCTGCTAACCAGACGGCTGGCGGTTCAAACCCACAGCCACTCCTCGGAAGGAAGGTTGGGCAATCCTACTTCCGTAGTGATACTGCCTCAGAAACCCAAGGAGGGGTCGCTATGAGTCGGGTTTGACTCGACGGCATATAACAACAACAACAACAACAGGTGTTAGGAAAATAAACAAGCTGGTTAGTGTATAAAGTAAGAGGAAAGCATTAGCTAAATAGGAGGTCTTATACATATTCTTTGGGAGCTCTGATGGCATAGTGCCTAAGGCACTTGACTGCTAACCAGAAGGCTGGCAGTTCAAACCTACCAGCCACTCCTTGGAAGGAAGATTGGGTGATCTACTTCCGTAGTGATACCCCCTTGGAAACCCAAGGCGGGGTCTCTATGAGTCAGAGATGACTAGATGGCATATAACGACAATAACAATACATATTTTTCATGGAAGGGCCATCAGCAACTTCATGGTGAAACTTTTTTTGATAAGGGCAAAACCAAGCATATATAACAAACTTTCATGTTTCCTTTGACATAAGTAGAAAAAAGTTTTAAAATAGACACCCAACAAGTTTAATTGTACAGAACTCCACTTGATCACAAAGAAACAAATAGGCAGAACCCAAGTTCTGCTTGGTAGCTGAAAGAAATAAGACTTCCAGTCACTATGTAAAAATGCAGATAGCTCTGCCAGTTATACATTGTCTGAATCTAGTTGGTTATTCCTAAATATACATTTTAGAAGGTAGACTTAAAGGCTAGCTAAAGCTTGAGTCACTCTGGGAATATCACATAGATGATTTGTTTACTGTTTATGTATTGTTCCCTTCTATAAGGTAGCTTCTTGAGGACAAGAACTTTGTCTTTTTTTGTGCTATCTCCCCTCTCCCTAGAATATACGTGGCATGTAGAAGAAAGTCAGTAAATATTTGTAGACTGACTGACTAAAGAAAGTGGTTTTTAAAAACGTGTCTACAATGCAAAAAGGGTCTCTGTGTACATAGTAGAGTCGATTAAACTGAAACCATCCCTGCTCTACCTTTAATGACTTCTGAAATTCTTGATTCTCTTTCAGCCGATGACAAGGATCTTTGAACCTCTTTCACTTTTGCATATTACAGCATGTATGGATAATCACTGTATTTCCTTATTTAGGTTTTAAGAAGCTGGTCTTGGTGCAATAAGGAACTTCAAACAATGGAAGAGCGCAAAGTGAAGAGGAGGGGTCCTAAGTCCTTTAGTGCCCACTCTACTCAGGTTGTTAATGCCAAAAAAAATGCCATTCCAGTTAGTAAAAGCACAGGGTTTTCAAATCCTGCAGCGCAATCCACTTCTCAGCGACCAAAGTTAAAAAGGTGAATTCTTTTATTTCATATTATCACAGCAAAATGCTATTGAAATCAATACTCAGTCCACTTTTTCTTGTAACTTTTTTCTCTTGGCTTGACTTTTAAAACATTTGAGGCACATATGTGATTCAGAAAAACACCTTATGAAGGTTACAGTGTACAGAGATTAGAAGATGCAGAATGAATCTGGTTTGAAGGTCCTTGCTTTACCTCATAAAATATAGAGAGTAGGAAAATTTGTAGCAAAGTTGATGACCTAGCCAGAAATGAGAAAAAATGTAAGATCAGAGGCATTCATTTTTCACTAAGCTATGTGTGCCTGCCTTGGTAGTTTTTATTTTTTAAAAAAGAGTGATTTCATTGTTTTGATAAATAGTTTATTTTCATTATACAAATTTGACCACAATAAAAGTTCAGAAAAGAAATTAAAAAGACTAAAATGCCACTACTCAGAAATAATCATTATTATTTAGTGAACATTATTTGTCTTGAGGCTATTTAAAGGAAACAGGAACAACAGATGTAAATGTGCTACATATTAAGTGTTGCATATGTAGGAATATTTTGTAATATTAGATAGTGGAAGGCAAGACATCTTTAAAGAAATAAGAGCTGCATTATTTCAACCCTCTAATTACCATGAAATCAACATACTTTCAATGCAAAGTCGTCAGGGAGAGTCAGTTGAGGAAATAATGCACATAGCACTCTGTAACCATTGGAATTACACAAGAGATCTGGTTGCCCCATTGATGATGATCTCACACTCTTAGGAAACAAAAGGGACAGCCAAAGACACAGGAGCAGTAGTATTCCAGTGAGTTCTAAATGATAGGCAAGAGTTGTGAGGTTTTCCTTTGAATACATTAACAGATTGCAAAGGGGTTTGTTTGCCTCCTGAGGGCATTTAATTTAGAGTCAGGTTTTGAATATGGCTGTGAAGTACACATTGGTGGAAAAAGAAAGCTAAGAGAATTTAAAGGCAATCACTCCTTTCTGTCTACATAGCAGTTTATAAGTCTCTCAGTACCATTTCCTACCTGGCAACTTTATTTTCATACCTTCTTCTGGCATGTCGGCTTCTTAAGGGCTGGGGCTATTGGATCATCATCATGTGCCTGACAATCTTTCTCGAGTATTACAATTTTAATGAATCTTTTTCATTGTTGTCTTTAAAAAAAAAAAAAAAAAGATAAAGTGAGACAATGACATAATCAGAGCCATTGAAGTAGGATTAAACAGGGTTTTTTTAAAATCTGTTGTTTCTGTTTTCTTTCTTGAGAGGTTATAAAATGATGAGTTGATGCTAAACCCTTATTTGGATAAAACCTCCAAATTTGAAAGAAAAAATACGTTTGCTATTCAGTAATAAAACCTTGTACATTTTATACTAGTTTGTCTGAGATTTGATTGTGCATAGGAATCTCTTGGGAATCTTGTTAAAATGCAGATCCCATTAGGCTTGGATGCGGTTTAAAATTAGCATTTCCAGTGAACTCACAGGAGATGTTGATGGACCGCACTTTCCGTAGCAAGGTGCTATGTAGTGCCATCTCACGCTGCATGTGTAACGTACTGATGTTGCTTTGCAAAGAACTGTTGCTGACCTGTCAGCACGTGTTCTAAATTGCTTTCTTGTTAACAGTATTAGTTTTTCTTGTCCCCACTCCTGCCCCCATGTACCCCATTTGTCTTGTCCTTATTGTGGTGAGTGAAATTGTGAGGAAGATGTCGTCACTTAACGTTACATAAAAATTTAATAATAATACTATATTTTCACAAAAATAATGTGGGCATTATGTGGTTTTTTTTGCAAACGGCACAGCCCCCTCACAGGTTAGTTTCCTATGTGTGCTGTCCATGGGCACTTTGTGTGAAAAAATACTATGCATGTTAGGAATTGTAGTACATGTTGAGGTTATGTCTTGCTAACTAACTCTTGTTTATTCTTTAAACCTTCACTCGTGTAGCACCTTTAGGAAGCTTGTTCTGACTTCTAGACTGAGTGAACCACCCTTCCTCTCTTTTCCTATATTGCATTGTGCATAGCACCATCAGTCTAGTATTCCAGAGCCTGGTATATGCTAGACGTGTAATAAGATCAAACTTGGCCGAGGGCTTTAGAAAAGACTTTCCTGAGGAAGTAATATTTAAAATGAGAAAGATGTGTGGGAGGTAGCCAGGCAAAGGTGGCAGTGAAGGGAAGGAGGCTTTTGTAGGTGGAGGATGAACATGTAAGAAGGTATGAGAAGGGATTTCTAGGAAGGGAAGGGTTCAAAATGGCTAGAGCATAGAGAGACAGGGCAGGAGGGGTTCTTAAAGCAGCGCAAAGCTACTGAAGGGTTTCTTTAAGTATATGATCTAACTAGATCATATACTTTTAAAAATTGACTTGGCTGCTCTGTAGGGAGAGGATGGGGAGAGGAGAGGAATCAAACACATAGAGGTGGGAAGACTGTTCATGTGGGAAGCTGTGAGAGTGGTTCAGTCAAGAGATAAGGTGGTAACCATGGAGATGGAGAGAAGTGGAAAAATTAGGAATATCACCTTAGGACTTCATGACTGCCTGTGGGCCCTTAGGAAGCTGGAGGAGTCAAGGATCATTTCAGGTTTTCAGCACTCTATCATATGGTGATTATGAACGTGGATGTCTGCCTTCCTCCTTAGACTCTGCATCTTTGGAGCCCCAGGAACTGGCTCAGTGCCAGCTACAGGGTCCTAATCAGCACTTGTTGGAGTTATAGTTAAGGAACAAATAGGATAAAGTTTTGAAGTTGAAAGTGTAAGATGAGAAACAAAATATGAAACATAGAATTGTAAAATGATTTATCAAGTCTTCCGTGTTCTCTCAGTCCAGAGATCTAGTAAATTATTTGAATGCATTAATCAAGCTTTTTGTATGTTTTAGTAGTTCAGTTATGTTTCATGCACTCCTTTCAGAGTCTCACAATCTATTCTTTCTTTTGGTTTCTGGCTTCGTGTTAGTGGTTTTATTAGTATTGTCTTCATTCTGATTTCTTGTTTTGAAGGGAAATTCTGTTTAACCTGCTAGTTTTGCTTCATCTAGGAGAGTGTGGAAAGGTAATTGAAGTTAATAACTGATGATAATAATTGCAGTTAATTGTATCATTTTTGCAGAGTGATAAAAGACAAGACCAAACCACAGGGTGGAGAAGGGAAAGGTGCTCAATCAACCCCGATTCAGCACTCCTTTCTCACTGATGTCTCTGACGTGCAAGAGATGGAGAGAGGCCTCCTAAGTCTTCTGAATGATTTCCACTCTGGAAAGCTTCAGGCATTTGGTAAGTAATAGATTTTTCTCGTTACTATTTTTTTTTTCCAAGATGTACATGTGTGTTTAATTGTCCCTCTTAAAAGTATCATTTTCTTTTATTCAGAGAAAATAACATAATCACAGATTTTGTCATGAAAAACAATTGGCCTTCTAAAATGTCAGGATTTTTTTTTTGAAGGAAGGTTAGTTGAAGTGTTAGAGTTGTTGTTATTAAGTGCCATTCACTCATAGCAGTCCTGTGTACAACAGAATGAAACACTGCCTAGTCCTGTACCGTCCTCACAGTCTTACCATATTGAGCCCACTGTTGCAGTGTCCACATCAGTCCATCTTGTTGAGGGTCTTCCTAGTTTTTGCTGACCATCTCCTTTACCAAGCATAATGTCCTTCTCCAAGGGACTGGTCCCTCCTGATAACATAGCCAAAGTATGTGAGGCAAAGTCTCACCATCCTGGCTTCTAAGGAGCATACTGGCTTTACTTCTCTGAAGATCTGTTGGTTCTTCTGACAGTGCATGTGTTATTTAATAGTCGTTGCCAACACTATAATCCAAAGGCATCAATTCTTCTTCCTTAATCACTATCCAGCTTTTGCTTGCATATGAAGCAATCAATATACCATGCCTTGGGTCGGGTGCATTTAGTCCTCAAAGTGACATCTTTGCTTTTTAACATTTTAAAGAGGCCTTTTGCAGCAGATTTGCTTGATGCAGTGTGGTAGTTTGTTATCTTGACTGCTGCCTCCATGGGTGTTGATTGTGGATCTAGGTAAAATGAAATCCTTGACAACTTCAAGCTTTTCTCCATTTATCATGATGTTGCATATTGGTCCAGTTGTGAGGATTTTTGTTTTCTTTATGTTATACTGAAGCCTGGAGTATTTGATTTTCATCAGTAAGTACTTCAAGTCCTCTTGAACCCTGATACACATCTTTTCTGATTTAAACTACTCAGTATCTGCTAAAGGGGCAGAGAGGTAGCATCTTTTGACCTCTAACTGCATGAGAGGAAGACAGAATCTCCATCAGCAGCCCAAGGCTTGTTCCTTTGAGGCCAAACATGCTGCCACCCTCCAGCCCTCTGACCAAGCTTGACACCACCTGTCTGTCCTGTGGCACCTACCACCTCTTTGCTGGGTTCATTAATTCGCTGCAGTGGCCACACACAACTCACAGATAATGGGGTTTATTGACTGGGCAATCTACTTCTGTAGTGATACTGCCTTGGAAGTGGGGGCAGGAGGGATCGCTGTGAGTCGGGTCCAACTCAATGGCACATAACAACAACGGATGAAACAGGCTACAGTTCAAGTTCAGCAGCATGCTCAGGATACAGTTCTTTAATCAGGACGGTCTCCTCTCTGCTATGCCCTTGGACATACCTCTCTGGCCCTTGGCCTCTCAGCCTGGCCTCTGCCTCTGTGGGCCAAGTGTCTTAGCCACTATGCTACCAGAGCTCCCCTTCTGCCTCTAGGAGGGGTCATTTTAAACCTGGCAGAGTGGCAAAACTAACCAATCCCAACATCAGAGTTGTATACACCTGAGAGTGATTGAACTTTCCCAGAAGATTACTTTGTGCTGCTCCAACAGAAATACCCCAAGTGGATGACTTTAACAATGAGGAGTTTAAAAAGCAGCTACTCAGTTGCTCAGGGCGAATTCCACCACAGAGTTAATTGCCAGTCTCGTTGTAGGAAATAACTACTACCAACTTCCCAGAAAAGTTGACACATATTTTCATGGTCCCATGCAGTAATATGGTGGGAGTTACAAAGACTAAGGCAGAAAAGCCAGACCATGCAACTCACTACACTGTAGTATCCTTTTGTTCTGTTTGAATGACTGCCTCTTGGTCTGTGTACAGGTTCCACACGAGCACATTAAGTGTTCTGAAATTCCCATTCTTCTCACTGTTATCCATAATTTCTTACGACCCACACAGTTGAATGCTTTCTCATACTGCAAAACTGCAACTTGAAAGTGCAACCGATAAAAAGCACTTTTTTGTTTGTTTGTTTTTTTAATTCACCTTTGCCATCTTCCTTCCACAGTTCTTTGGAACATGCTCACTTCCACAGACCTCCCCTAGTTTCCCCTCTGTCTTAAGCCTCCCAAATCCAATCTTGGGTCTCTGATCCATACACCATATGCAGCCTTGTGACTTTTCCTAGCCATCTTTGCATGTTTTGTTTTGTTTTTTTTAATCGTGATTTGGGTGAAAATTTACAGAGCAAATTCACTTTCCATACAGTAGTTCACATTCACTTTGTCTCACGACATTGACCACAATTCACCACAATGCACTAGCTCCCCTCTCACTTCCTCCTGATAGTCACCTCTTCCCTGTGTCCATCCCTCCATGCACCCCTGCCCCCTGTCTCCCTGTGCATAAACAGCCCTTCTCTCTCCCATGATTGTTCTCTCTAAGGAGTGTTATTTACCTCAGGTAAATGTTCAACTCCTATGCCTATCTTTTGCTTGGCTGGAAGCCACAGGTGTGGGTTCATTTCTAGACCTGAAGGGCAGCTAGGGGGCATAGTCTCAGTGGTTCCACCAGGCTCTATCAGACCAGCAAACCTGGTTCCTTCCTTTTTTTTTTTTTCCCAAATGCTTTTGAGTTTTGTTCCACATTCTTCTCCCTCTCTATCCAAGGTCTCCTAATAGATCCCCCTCCAAGTGGTTGACATTGGTAGCCAGGCACCATCTAGTTCTTCTGGTCTCATAGTTATATAGGCTGCAGATTGCATGGTGTACCAGTTGCTAGGACTAATTATTTCCATGAATCTTTAGTTTTCTTCATTCTTCTTTGTGCTGGATGAGGAGAGACCCATTGTTGGATTCAGATGGCTGCTTGTAAGTTTTTAAGATCCCAGTCACTACTCACCAAAGTAGGAGGTGGAACAATGTTTTGTGTAGTATGTTATGCCAGTTGAACTTGATGTCCCCTGTGACTATGGTCCCAAGCCCACAGATTCAAGTACTCAGTCCCTCTGGGTAGCTGGCTGTGACTAAGAAGTGAATACAACCTTGTCCCTTGTCAGCTCCACTATACACCTGGGAATTCAGATCATACACATACACTCATAGGACCATTGTCTGCCAACCCTATACATGGTTGTGGGTACACTCCCCACTTCATAGACATACTTAATAGTTCAGCCTGCCCACCTGTCTATCCACTTGTATACCCATGTTGCCTTCACTGACAGTGCAGTACTGTATGTGGAAAAGGGTTCATCTTTGTTGTCTGTACGTCCCATGTACCTCTCTATGTCTTCCTCTTTCTCACTGCCACCATGTTGATCACTCACAATTGGTACATTGTCCTTCTCTTCACCCAAATCAATACTTATCTCTACCTGTCTAACAGTGTTCCCTCCCCTCTCACCCCTGGTAACCAACAAAGAAAACTTCCTTCCATAGATAAACCTTTCCTTGATTTTTACAATAACGGACTAGTACAATATTTGTCCTTATGCAGTTGACTTATTTCACTCAGCATAATATCCTCCAAGTTCATCCAAGTTCTGCTGTGTTTTGCAGATTCTAGCTTATTCTTTAGGGTTGCATAGTATTCCATTGTGTGTATGTACCAAAGTTTGGTTATCCATTCCTCAGTTGATGGACACCTAGGTGATTTCCTATTTTGGCTATTGTAAATAGTGCTGCTATGAACATGGGTGTGCATATGTCTACTCTTGTCATGGCTCTCATTTCTTTAGGATATATACCTAGTAATGGAATGGCTGGGTCAAATGGTATTTCTA
>NW_006921742.1:3417297-3432485 GCF_000298275.1 Orycteropus afer afer | reverse complement strand
GTCTTTTCCTTTGTTAAATTTGCCAGTGGTTTGTCAATTTTATTGATCTTTTCATAAAACCAACTTCTGGTCTTGTTGATTTTTTTATAGCCCTTCTATTTTCTGTTCCATTGATTTCTGCTCGAATCTTGATTATTTCCTTTCTTCTGGTGACTGTAGGCTTTTCTTGCTGTTCTTTTTCTAATTGTTGGAGTGTTGGTTTAAAGTGTTGATTTTGTCTCTTTTTTCTAAAACCACATTTGTCATTAGTGAAAATATTTTAGAGTTGGTGTCTTAGTTTTAAAGTCTCAAAATCATTTTCTGTGACCCTTTTAAGCCTAAACTTTTTTCTGGCCCAGTTTTCCTAAATTTTAGATATAAAGAAGTTAATTTTCTTGTTCTTTCATGAATATATAAAAATAAGCATAGTTAACAGAATGTTCCAAAGAAAAACTGAATAGATATTTTCACTGTCTACTGAGTTCACTAAGTATATACTTAAGGCCTTCATGTTCAGTTTGTTATACTTTATAGGCTTTTTTTGATTATGAAATTATTCCCTGGTATCTTCTTTCAGCTATTTTAAAATTATTAAATACACACATATAAAATCTTTCATAAATGCATAAATATCAGCATAACATATTTTTAGTGCTGTCTTTCCTTCCCCCACTGTTTTGTTGCTTAGCTTCCCTGTATCCCACCCTTACCCTATCCACTGCCTCTACCCCCTCTCACCCCAACTGGTTAACAGTATGTGTCCTTTCTTGTTTTTATCCACTATAAATACATACATAAACACAGAGAGTTTTATTTTCATTGTTTTACACAAGTAATATATATACTTTTCTGTGTTTTGCTTTCCTTACTAAATAAGATCTGATGGGAAGGGAATCTCTCCAAGTCACCTGGTGTAGCTCTGATTCATTTTTTTTTTTTTTTTTTTGTAAATGTCTATACTATTATCCAAGATGTGAATGTACCCTAGTTTACTTAACCGGTACCTGTTGAAGGGCACTTAAATTGTTTCCTTTTTGAGCTCTAAATACAGTAGTTCAGTGATTGCTGAGTCTAGGCATATATTTGATTTTAAGTATATTAAAAATATCCAGATTGCTTTCCAGAAAAGCTATTATACTCCAAGGTTTCATACAGCAATTTATAAGAGGACCCTTTTCCCTGACGTCCCATCACCAATAGGTCATACTAATTTTTTCATTTTGCCAGTCTGTTGGTATAAAGTTTCTTTGATTCCTATTGTGTTTAATATCAATGTGTATTTGTTAAGCAGTTGTATTGTTCTTTTGTGAATTGTGTTTTCAGGACCCTGATCCTGCTTTTTGTTTAGTTTGTTATCCTTTTGTTATTGTTGTTGATTGCTAAGAACCTTTTAAATACCAGTCTTGTGACCTCTTATTGTATCTTTGGACTTAATATTATAGTGTAAAAGTTATTAATTTTTGTATACAAATATATCTTTAATAATTTCTGGGTTTCCAGTTTGGTTGTACTGTTATTTGAAAAGAAGACACTAAGAACACATTTCTTTCTCAAAGATGCTTTATTACACTCCTACCCCCTATTTCAAGGAGCTCTGGTGGTGTAGGGCCTAAGGCATTTGATTGTTAACTGGAATGTTGGCAGTTCAAAGCCACTCTGTGGAAGGAAGATTGGGCAATCTATTTCCATAAAGATTTACTGCCTCGTAAACCCAAAGGGGGTCACTATGAGTTGAAATCAACTCAATGGCAGTGAGTTTGGCTTTTTTTTTTTTTTTTCACCATTACTTCACAGGTGCTCTGGTGGCACAACAGTTAAGTGCTTGCCTGCTAACCAAAAGGTTGGCAGTTCCAACCTACCCAATGGCTCCATGGTAGAAAGAACTGGCAACCTGCTTCCATAGGGATTACAGCCTAGAAAGCCTAATGGGAGCAGTTCTACTCTATCACATGAGGTTGTTGGGAGTCAAAATCAACTTCACAGCACCTCCCCACACCACCGCCTACTTCAGTCCGTTGCAGTAAGGCAGTCTCTAAAGAATACCTTCCCTTCCAACTCTCCTTCCCTTTTCTCTCCCACCATTCACATGTGATCTCTGGACCACTTCTGCACTTTGCCCCCACCACATCTCCTACCCCAGCTCTTAGGTGACTTGGTATTCTTAGATTGCAGTCCTTTCTTGCCTGTTATTTTGTAGTTTGCTAGCTGTAAGTGTTGCAGATGACAAGTATATTTCCAGTCAGATTCACTCTTCTTAATAGGCAATTCATATTTTTCTGTTTTGATGCTTAAAGGATTTTTGCCTTTATCCTTAAAGATTAGGCATTTACCAGCATGTGCTTCGGACTGTATTTTTTCCCATCAGTCCTGCCTGGAAATCAGTGAGCCCTTTGTATCAGTGACTGAGTTTTCACCTCAGGGAACATTGTTTCTGGTCCGTATGTCTCCCCGCCACCGCCTCCTTTCTGTCCTGGAGCTTCACTTGTCCTCGCGCTTGGTCGTCTGGGTACATCCTCTGACTCTTCTCCCGTCGTTTCCTCCTCTTGGTCTTTATCCTGCACATTGAGATACATTTGCCTTTTGAACTTTCAGCTTACTAATTGTTGAAAAACATGATTATAGTAGAGGAAACGAGATGTCTTACTGAGAAGAAAGGATGATTTTAAGAGGAGAGAGTCCTAACTAGCGTAATTAGTAATCTTTAACATAATGCATTATACTCAATTGATGAAGATGTTATAAAGCTGTCTAGAGGAAACTAATTTAATTTACATTAGCTCATATTGATTCAAGATAGGGGTTTCGATGTTAGCTGATCTGCAGTGTACCTGTGCAATACCTTTGGGAAAAACAAAATTTTCTTGGAGAAATTCTATCAAGAGGTTGCAGAGACTGCTTCAAGTGTAGGAGAGCATGTGACATGACATATAGATATACTAGTTGGTCTGGGCAGATAACATTACCTCCCAGGATTTTTTTTACTAAACAACATATGATTTATCTGTTAGCAGTTAAATCCATCTTACACCACTGTGTATACAGTTGAAAATATTACATTATGTTTCTTTGAAATGAGCTTAAAAAACAGATTTTTCACCAGTTTTACCAGCTTCGTTAAGTTAATGAAATTAATGTGATTCATATCTGGGTGCAGCCAGTGTGTCAAACTATAGCATTTGTATTTTGATTTTCCATAATAATGGATCAGCATAGATAATTAATTCCTCATGTTTCATTAAAATGTTGGATCACTCAATTCACATGGCAGTGTTCATATTGGATGGTGCTGTTGGTTTCACATGTGATATTGCTATTGAATGTGTATGTGTTTATACATGTTTCTTTCCCCTGTACTTGAGATAATTTTGCTGTTTTGAATTCTTTCTTATGTGGTATTTTAGTGCCCAAAGTCATTTCTTAGATTGGTCACTGTTCTCATAGTCAGAAATTTGGTTTATAATTATGCATGAAGAATATGCAATTATTAATAATCTAATTTAAAAATGAAAGAAGTCTAGTTTCTTTTATTAAAAAAAAAAAAGAAAGAAAGAAAAAACCCTGCCTCCAGCCAGTTCAGGCTCATGGTTAACCTGTGGGACAGAGCAAAACTACCTCACAGGATCTCCAGAGCTGTGAATCTTTATGGATGCAGACTGCCACATCTTTCTTCCACAGAGTGGCTGGTGGGTTTGAACCACTGACCTTTTGGTTAGTAGCCAGGAGCTTAACCACTGAGCACCAGGGCTCCTAATTTCTTTTATAACACCTTTATTTTAAAATTTATATGTTTTCCTGAAGTTTGTTCATTTCAACTTTCTTAATTTTTATTAATGTTCTGTAATTTTTCCTCAGGAAATGAATGTTCCATTGAACAGATGGAACATGTTCGGGGAATGCAGGAGAAATTAGCTCGCTTGAATTTGGAGCTCTATGGGGAGTTAGAGGAACTTCCTGAGGACAAGAGGAAAACAGCCAGTGACTCCAATCTGGATAGACTTCTGTCTGATGTGAGTACAGTTCCTTTTCTTTAATCTTCAAAAATATTTTTTATTAAGGTAAAATTCATATAACATAAAATTCGTCATGAAAAAACTATTTTATACTGTACAAGCCAGAACTTTTTAGTATATTCACAGTGCTGTGTGATCATCACCACTCTCTAATTCCAGAACATTTACATAACCCCAGAAAGCAGCCCTGTACCTCACTATTCCCCTCTTCCCCTGCCCCCTGGCAGCCACTTTCTGTCTTTGTGGATTTACCTTTTGTGGACAGTTCATATAATGAAATGGTACGCTGTGTGGCCTTTCGTGTCTAACTTCTTTCACTGGGCTAATGTCTTTAAGATTCATCCATGTTGTACTTCCTATTTTTTAAACGAATGCATTCTGAGAGCATTATTATATTCAGATATGAATATGTTGTGGTAGTTAATGTTTTGTGTCAACTTGGCTGGGCCTGGTTGAATGTCTGGTGGTAGTTATTCCACATGGTGACACTGACAGTCAGCTCCATGGTGGGATCTACCACAAGCAGCTTAGTGGGCTGCTTCCTGTAAATAAGCAGCAGCTTTGGGAATGGTCTCTAAGTTATGGCACTCTTGAACCCTGCATGTAGCCAAGTCATTGTTCAGCAGCCTGCCATGCTCTGCCAATCTTGGGACTTTTAACAGACTTGAATTAATGGCCTGGCGTGTGGTTTGGTAATGTCAGGACTGTGCCTTGTCGACCTTGGGTTTGTCAGCCTCAGCAACCAGCAGCTGCCTGAGGTAAGAGGCACCTCCACCTCCAGTGGGCCAGGAGCAAGAGGCAGAGCTGAAGCCCAAGGTCAAGGGGCTTTCACCCAGCCCCTAGAGCCTGTTACTTTGAACTTGCACTTCTAGCCTCCCAACCTGTAAGAGAATAAACTCCTGTTTGTTAAAGTCATCCCATTTGTGGTATATTCCTGTCAGAGCAGTGTTAGGTAACCAAAACACATGTATTCTAAGATTTCTGGCAATTCTAGAAGTGAACTATTTGCTTCTGTACATGTAAAATCTTAATCTATAAAAAGTATGTCAGGAGACCTTTTCCTTAAATTATAGTCAATGTCATGAGACAAAGGTATGTAAGCTGCTATATGAAAAGTGAATTTGCTCTGTAAACTTTCACCCAAATCACATTAAAAATTAAAAAAAAAAAGAGACCTTTTCTTTTCCTGACAAGACTAATACATTTTGTGTTATTTATTGAGGTGGTGATTGATTATTTTTAAATACAGAACTGTGATGTGTATGGTAATTTGGCATACTTCCATGTATGATTCCCATAATGACAAGTGTGCATTGAATTTAAGTTCTTTTGGAACAAAAGTAAATAAAAATTGAATTCACCCTACTTTAGTTTCAGATTCCATTTTCACCAATGACAAGAAGGGTTAATTTCTTGTACCATTCTCACTTTAAAAGATTCTCTATCTTTTAAATAAGTAAACTTGAGAAGAATTGTTTATAAAAATTTCAAGTTTATACTTTTTAAAGTCTATTTTCTTTCACAGGTATTTCCTTTTACCAGTTCATGTTTGTTCTTTTTAACAAACATAAGCTTAATTTGTTGTACATATAGGAGAGTAACGTTAGTAAGGTGAAAAGATTATTGAGTTTGAAACTAGAAAACTTTTGCTTAGTTCAAGCTCTGCATTTGCATAATAACTATGTAACACTGGGTGATTTACTTAACATTTCTGTAACTGAGATTTTTCCCTTTGTAAATTTGTTGTTGTTGTTATGTGCCTTCGAGTCAAACCCGACTCATAGCGACCCCTCCTTGGGTTTCCGAGGCAGTATCACTACGGAAGTAGGATTGCCCAACCTTCCTTCCGAGGAGTGGCTGGGGGGTTTGAACGCCAGCCGTCTGGTTAGCAAGCAAGTGTCTTAGCCACTATGCTACCAGAGCTCCCCTTTGTAAACTAGGACTGCTAAATTCTACCTTATACTGAAGACGGAATAACATGGGAGATTTTTTTGTAAGCCATATAGGATTTAAAGATTTTGACAATTAAAATGTTAAATACTTCTTTCTTAAAACTATTACTAGAGATGATTTTTAATTATGCATAATTTTAAGAACATTTATAAAATGCCAGTTTTATCATCTAGTTTAATTCTTTCCTAATATTCTTATTTAATAACTGAAAAAACTATTTTATAATTATTTTGCATAATAAGCAAATTTCCCAACCTGGAAATTTTTAGAAAGGTTTGATTTTAATATTTTGCTTTTTTATTTAAAGAAAATTTAAATGAAAAAAAAAATTCATTTAAAAGTGTATACTTATATACTTATGATATTTATCTTATAAAAATTAAAATGATCTCTGTCTCTTTGTGTTACAGTTAGAAGAACTGAATTCTTCCATGTATCCTTTGCTTACTATCAACTGTGAAAAATTTGTGACTGTTATTTTCTGGTGAATAATCCCAGTCAAGTTTTAGAAAGATGTCCTGTTCAGATGTAATGAACAAAGACATGTATTATTACTTACTGGGGTAGTTCTTTTCTCTTTAGGTTTCTAAACGGAATTTTCTGGTTGTTTTGGATGCTTAAATTTTGTTTCTGTTTTGTTCTACTTTGTTTTTATTGTTTTGGGATTTTTTTAAAACACATTTTTATTTTGTTTTGTTTTGTTTTGTTAATCAAGAGAATTGAGGACTAGGCTAGTTGCCATGTAAATTATTTTAAACCTTAAAATGCCAAGGGTAAATGACAGTAAGAGATACAGAGATAATATATTGTACCTAATTTAATATCATTATGTAGAATATTTTAAATTCATAAATTTGAATAAAAGGCATCATTAAAATGTAGCCTTTCTTTCAAGGAATGTTTATATAGCTTACAAAATGACATTTTTATAACTAAATATACAAAGTGTACAATAGGATTAGTTTAAAGGGAATTCCCACAGCACATGTAAAATATTGAGTTTTTGACATTTCAATTTAGAGCTGTTCTTTCAGGAGAATTAAAAAATGTATTTTTGAATATAATGATAGGCACACTGTGAAGTACGTAAGAACAATAAGAAATGGCTCTGGCTATACAAGAATTTCATTTACGAGGTGGCGATAATTCCCTTTGAACCATTTAGTTAGATATTAGAAAGGTGAATGAGATATTAGATACTGTTTATGGAGTCAAGAGAGTTGGTTTTTGAAATTTGGTTCTACCATACTTTGGGCAAATTACTTAACATCTCAGAGCTTCCTCGGTAATATGGGATAATATATGTAATGTTGTGTATGTGAAATTTCCTAAACTATATAGGATATATAAAATTAGTATTATATGATATTATTATTATGGCTGAATTGTAAAGTAAAAAGAGATAAGGAGGTCTATAACTGGGGAGAGATCAGTGCAAGATAGCATTGTCAAGAAAGACTTAGAAAGAAAGGGGGTAAGATTATTGAGTTAATTAGAAGACTTTTCTTAGGAGTAGTCCTTGCCTTTTTTTTTTTTTTTTTCTAGTCACCCTTTAAATTATGAATTCTCTTGGTTTCTTTCTATGCTATGACACCTAAATATCTCTTATCCTCTTACTTGAGCTTCTGTTAAATATTTAGACTTACTTGCCTCACCACTTCCCTCAATTCAACCTGTGGTGGAGTTTTCCCACTACCATTAAACAAGGCAACATGATATAAGAGCATAGACTTTCTAATCTTGATTCCAGAAAGCAGCTGTATAACTCTGTTGTTGTTATGTGCCACTGAGTCAGCCTCAACTCATAGCCACCCCTTCTTGGGTTTCCGAGGCAGTATCATTACAGAAGTAGGATTGCCCAGCCTTCCTTCCGAGGAGTGGCTGGTGGGTTTGAACCCTATCCTTCTGGTTAGCAGTCAAGTGCCTTAGGCACTATGTTACCAGAGCTCCTTGTATAACTCTAGCCATTCAAAAATGGTTATAGCTGTACACCCACAGGGATCTGTCAGAAGTTCAAGCCCGATTCAGAAGAGGACATGGAACGAAGGACATAATTACTGATGTCAAATGAATCTTGGCTGAAAACAAAGAATACCAGAAAGATGTTTACCTGTGTGTTATTAACTATGCATAGGCATTCAACTGTGTGGACTATACCAGATTATGGATAACATTGTGAAGAATAGGATTATTCCAGAACACTTAATTGTGCTCATGAGGAACCTGTACATGGACCAAGAAACAGTCATTCAAAAAGAACAAGGGTATATTGCATGGCTTAAAATCAGGAAGGGTGTGTGTAAGGGTTGTATCTTTCACTGTATTTATTCAATCTGTATTGTGAGCAAATAATCCAAGAAGCTGGACTATATGAAGAAGAATGCAACATCAGGATTGGATGAAGTCTGATTAACAACCTGCAATATGCAGATGACACAACCTTACTTGCTGAAAGTGAAGAAGACTTGAGGCATTTACTAATGATACTCAATGACTCCAGCCTTCAGTTTGGATTATACCTTAATCTAAACAAAAATCCTCACGACTAGACCAGTAAGCAACATAATGATAAATGCAGAAAAGATTTAAGTTGTCACAGATTTCATTTTACTTGAATCCACAGTCAGTGCCCATGGAAGCAGCAGTCAAGAAATCAAAGACTGTATTGCACTGGTCAAATCTGCAAAAGACCTCTTTAAGGTGTTTAAGAGCCAAGATATCACTTTGAAGACTAAGGTGTGTACCTGACCCAAGCCTGGTATTTTCATTCACCTTATATGTATGTGAAAGTTGGACAATGAATATTGAATACCTGAGAAGAATTAATGCATTTGAATTGTGGTGTTGGCAAAGAATATTGAAGGTACCGTGGACTGCTAGTAAGGCATTTGGCTGCTAACCAGAAGGTCAGCAGTTCAAACCCACCAGTGGCTCTGTGGAAGATGAGGCACACTACATTTGCAAAGATTTATAGCCTTGGAAATCCTGTGGGGGTTGGTATAGGTCAGAATCGACTCAGTAGCAATAGGGTAATGGACTGCTGGAAGAATGAACAAGTATGTCTTGGAAGAAGTACAGCTGGAATGCTCCTTAGAAGCTAGGATGGCAAGAGTTCACCTTTTGTAATTTGGACATGTTATCAGGAGAGACTGTCTCTGGAGAAGTACATCATGCTCAGTAAAGTAGATGGTCAGCGAAAAAGAGGAAGACCCTCAGCAAGACGGATTGACACAGTGGCTGGGCCAATGGGCTCAAGCACAGCAACAGTTGTGGGGGTGTCGCAGGACCAGGCAGTGTTTTGTTGTTTTGTTTTATTGTATGAGGTCATGATGAGTCAAAACCGTGGACTGCTAACAACTGGCACATACAACTAGCAGTGATACATGTATTGCTAGCATTTAGTTACCCTCAGTTTACCCACGTCACTTTTGAATTGGGTCCTGAAAAAATAGTGCCAGCATGCTGGAGGATAAATATAGGCAAAGGAAGAAAAAGAAAGGCAGTGATGATGAAGAGGCAAGAGAATAATACAAGTAGGTATTCCATCTTCCAATCTTTTGAGGAAAACTTAAGAATATAGTGTAGAAAGGTTTTAGAGCTGTGTTATTTTTTAGCCTTTTCAAAGAAAGTTCCCAAAGATGATTAAATAATGCTTTCCACTTATGTGAATTTCTTAAAAAAAACAAAACAAAACAGTAAATCATTTCATATTTGCCGCTAGTCAGCTAGCTTCCTACCATGAAAATGATTTTTTTTTTTTTTTATTGTGATTTGGGTGAAAGTTTACAGAGCAAATTCACTTTCCATACAGCAGTTCACATACACTTTGTCTCATGACATTGACTACAATTTACCCCAATGCAGCAGCTCCCCTCCTACTTCCTCCCCATTGTCACCTCTTCCCTGCATCCATCCCTCCATGCACTCCTGCCCGTTGAACTGTCTCCCTGTGCACACACAGCCCTTCTGCTCTCCCGTGATTATTCTCTCCAAGGAGTGTATTTACCTAATGTAAATGTTCACCTCATCTGCCTATCTTTTGTTTGGCTGGAAGGCATAGGAGTCAGTTCAATTTCAGACCTGAAGGGCAGCTAGGGGCCATAGTCTCAGTGGTTCTATGGGCTTTATCAGACCAGCAAACCTGCCCCCCCCCTTTTTCCCCCAAATGATTTTGAGTTTTATTACACATTATTCTCCCTCTCTATCCAGGATCACCTAAGAGATCCCCCTCCAAGTGGTTGACAGTGGTAGCCAGGCACCATCTAGTTCTTCTGGTCTCATAGTCGTATAGGCTGAGCCTTGTGTGGTGTACTGGTCACTTGGATTGTTTCCATGAATCTTTGGTTATGAAAATGATTCTTGCTGCATTAAAATAATTCTGTGCTCTATTGGAACTTATAACATAGGCTAATTCAGTGATTTGAAAAAGAAAAAGTCTCTTCAAATTCTAGACATAGTATAATTACTTCAGTGAATTTTTTAAGTTTTTCAATAGCAGGGCCTTTTCCTTTAAGCCTTAAAAACTTACTTCTTTTCATATGTCCATCTCTGAGCTCCTGAGGATATTTTCTGAAAAAAAATTTTGAATTACTCATCATAGAATGAACATTTTCTTAACTCATGAATTCAGACAAAAACTCCACTTGGCAGATGCACAAGATGTTCCAAATGCTTCTACCAGTTAAAATGAAATACAGTTTGCTTTCTTGTGATTTGAAGAAAAGCATCATTCTTTACTTTTCCAGCTGAATCCAGTAACAGAATTGTCTCCCACCGCAAGGAATTAAAGTGAAGTACAAATGCAATGATTGTTTTCACATACTGCTTTTAGTCCATTTGACTTGCTGTAATTCACTGTAGCTGGAGGCCAAGGCCTTGTTGAAGGCTTAATCAGGGAACGGGACACCGAGGTTGTGCTGCTTTAGATTGTGGCCTTATGGGTTACACTTGAAATGCACTGTGCTGGGTGTCAGTGACAGGGCTGAAGGAGTTGTCCTTCCTGAGCCCACCACACTTCCTGCAGTGTTGATCCTAATTTGATGATGCACAGGCTTTTTGTGGCATCCTAGCTTCAGTTTATGTTAGACAATCAGTACACACTTTGGTGTGTTTTTCAATGGCCAGTGATGACAAAATGTTAATTAAATAAGTATATGTGAAATTTGCTATTTTTAATAAAGTGATTGTTTTAAATTAGTCTTTACTGTCTGTTTTGAAGGCCTCTGTAACCTTTGTTAGTGCAGCCAGAATGCTTTTTGGAAGTGAGTATGGCCAGATTTTGTCTCCCCTGCTTTGGTCGTATTGTCAGAAGGGAGAAATTCCCTGGAGAATGATATCATGCTTGGTAAAGTTGAGTGTCAGCAAAAAAGGGGAAGAGCCTCAACAAGATGGATTGACACAGTGGCTGCAATGACGGGCTCAAGTATAGCAAGGATTGTGAGGATGGTGCACGACCAGGCAGTGTTTCATTCTTTTGTACATAGGGTCACTATGAGTCAGAGCCAACTTGATGGTTGTTGTTGTTGTTAGGTGCCGTCAAGTTGACTCCAATTCATAGTTATCCTATACCTGAGCCCATCATTGCAGCCACTATGTCAATCCATTTTGTTGAAGCCCTTCCCCTTTTTCTCTGACCCTTGACTTTACCAAGCATGATATCTTTCTCCAGGAAATGGTTCCTTCTGACAACATGACCAAAGTAATATGTACTTTACTATAAATTTTACATATTGTGCACATTTAAATACTGGTGTAATGGTAAGAATATGGGCTTTACAGTTCCTTAGACCTTGATATGAATCTCCATTCTACCTCTTAGCTCTATGTTCATGTTCTCAGTTTTTCAACTCTTAAGTGAGGTTAATAACTACCTCATAATGATTGTTAAGAGGAGTGAGTGGAAAAAAATGCTTGTAAGATGTAAGCTGACACCCTGAGGTTCAACATATTTACCTTAATCACCTTTCCTAAAAATGTTTTAGTGAGATATACTTCATATACTGTAAAATTTGCCCTTTTAAAATGTATAATTCAGTGGTTTTCTAGTGTGTTCACAGAGTTGTACAACCATTTTATCTGTCTAATGCCAGAACATTTTCATCATGCCTTCACAAAAAACCTTTAGCAGTCACTGCCCACTCCCAAACCAACTACCAATATACTTTTTGTCTCTGAGACTTGAATATTTTGGACATTTTATATAAATGGTGTCTTAGACTGGGTTCTCTAGAGAAGTAAAACCAGTGAAGCTTAGAGACAGGGTAAAAAAGAATTATCTCAAGGAAATGGCTCATGTAGTTGTAGAGGCTGGCAAGTTCCAAGTCCATGGGTCAGATGTCAAGCTGGAGGCTTCTCCTGACTGACAAAGCTGCAGGGGCTGACAAACCCAACATCAGCAGGCAGTGTAGCAGGCTGTTGTCTTTAGAGGCTGACAAATCCAAGATCAGAGCTCTGGTAGCATAGTGGCTAAGGCACTTGACTGCTAACCAGAAGGCTGGCGGTTCAAACCCACTAGCCACTCCTCGGAAGGAAGATGGGGCAATCTACTTCTGTGGTGATACTGCCTCAGAAACCCGAGGAGGGGTTGCTATGAGTCAGGTCCGACTCGATGGCACATAACAACAACAACAGGTAAAATGGCAGATTGTTGGCTCACAGCCTGCGGAGGCAGCAGTCCCCAAATCGGCAGGGAACATTGTAGGCCACTGGTTCAAGTCCTAGAACCAGAGATGATGAGCCAGATGGAGGATCTAGATCCAGAAGAAACCCAGAGAACTTTCCCAAAGCTTTTCCATATATACTGGAAGCAGGTCACATTCTGAAGGAAAGTCCCTTTCAACTGATAGCTCATAGCAGATCTTACTGTAGAGGTGATTGTATCAGATCTCATCATAGGAGTAACTTCATCATAACTGCTAAAACACCTAGGATCCTGGCCCAGCCAAGTTGGTACACAACCTTAACTATCACAGTCCACACCTTATCAACTTGGGACCTGTACACATTTCCTTAAACCACACATTATCTCTAAATAAACACAATTATAAAGTCATACTTGTACCTAACATGATACAACTAGCACACATAAAACCAAAAACACATTTACATTAGTCCCATTTACATCTTATATTTTATAACTAAAAACAAAATTATTTGATGCACACATACAATAAAATACAACAATAACAGCCCTTGTTTCTGCAACTGGCCACATGGTCGTAGCTGATACTCAAAACTACCTTCTTCCACCATCCATTCCGTGTTTCTCTTGCCCTCAGCAAGCACCTCGGCTGGTCGTTCTTTGCCTGGTGGAGTGACCCAAAACGTCATTCCTGAAGGGTCTGGGCCATTAGTAGTCATATCAGAATTGAATTGGTGTAGTTTTCCATTTACTTTAATCACAGGGCATCATGGTACTAAAAGGAACTCTGGTGACACAGTGCCTAAGACATATTTGACTGTTAACCAAAAGGTTGGAGGTTCAAACCTACCAGCCACTCAGCAAAAGGAAGATGGGGCAATCTACTTCTGTAAAGATTTACCACCTTGGAAACCCAGTGGGGGTCACTATGAGTAGGAATCAATTCAATGGCAGTGGGTTTGGCTTGATTTCATAGCACTGGGAGACATCCTAAGGAATCTCCTGTGTTCCAGACATTCTTCTTTACCTTCAATATCAATCTGATATTCCCTTGGTAATCAGGATCAATCACACCAGACAATATAGTAAGTCCCTTCTTTGCCTGTTAAGTGACATGAGGAGTCCAAAATGACCAGGTGGCATTCTTACCTTCCAGATAATGGGATTAGTATTGTTTCTTCAGGTGGGAGCATTCCTCCCTTTGGGACTAAGACCTCCAGAACTGCTGAGCATAGGGTAACAGGGACATGAGCAAAATCTTTTTTCAGTGGGTCACTGGGGATAATAGTGACTGGTGCCACTCCCATTTCCACCCTTTGGTCCCTGAACCCATGAAACCTGGCTACTGGGGAAACAGCACCATATACTGGACACTGGTTTAGAGCATATACAGCCTCCTGGAGAACACTGACCCAACCCCACAAGGGACTGTCATCTAGTTTGTGCCATAATTGTGTCTTTAGGAGGCCATTCCATCATTCTGTCAAGCCAGCTGCTTTAGGATAATGGGGAACGTGGTAAGACCATGAGCATGAGGCAATTGCTGCACTTCATTTGCTGTAGAGTAAGTCCCTTGATCTGAGGCATTGCTGTGTGGGATAACATGACAATAGATAAGGCATTCTGTAAGTCCATGGAGGGTAGTTTTGGCAGAAGCATCATGTGCAGGGGAGGCAAATCTGTATCCAGAGTGTCTGTTCCAGTAAGAACAAAACGCTGCCCTTTCCATGATGTAATCAACCTGGCACTAGGTTGCTGGCTGATAACCCCAAGGAATAGTTTCATATTGTGGACTCAGTGTTGGTCTTTGCTGTTGGCAGACTGGGCACTCAGCAGTGGCTGTAGCCAAGTCAGCCTTGGTGACTGGAAGTCCATGTTGCTGAGCCCATGCATAATCTCCATCCCTGCCACAATGACTACTTTGTTCATGAGCCCACTGGACAATGACAGAAGTGGCTTGGGAATGAAGATGACTGGTTTCCATAGAATGTGACAGCCTGTCCCCTTGATTGTTAATATCCTCCTCTGCCCAGGTGACCCTTCGGTAAGCATTCACATGAGATACAAATATCTTCACTTCTTTGGCCTAGTGAGAGAGGTCCATAAACATACCTGTTCTTCATGCCTCTTGGTGACCAATTTTCCAATCATGTTCCTTCCAAATCCCTGACCATCTAGCTAAACCATTGGCTACAGCCCATGAATCAGTATATAATTGCACATCAGGCAATTTCTCCTAAAAAGTTAACACAGATCCATTGCTCAAGGTTCTCCCCATTTGGAGGATTTCCCTTCACCACTGTCCTTCAGGGAGGTGCCAGAAAGGGGCTGCAGTACTACTGCTGTCCACTTTCAAGTAGTGCCTGCATACTGTGCAGAACTATCTATAAACCAGGCATGATTTTTCTCTTCCTCAGTGAACTGATAATAAGGAACTCCCCAAGAGGCCATAGGTACAGACTGGGAGAGGGAAGGTAATGTGATTATAGAGTGGAGACCATGGGCATTTGGGCAATTTCCTCATGCAATTTACTTATGCCTTCAGCTCTGGTGGCATAGTGCCTAAAACATTTGACTGCTAACCAAAAGGCTGGTGATTCAAACCC
>NW_006921742.1:3405794-3407024 GCF_000298275.1 Orycteropus afer afer | reverse complement strand
TAGTATCAAATAGTTGTCATAGTGTCTTCCCCTCCCAGTGAATTACTCCCGTTTTGTAAGACTCCACTCAGAAGGAATTAGGGCTAGGACTCACCCTACTCTGGTATGAATTTGACCCAAATGATGAAAGAAAAACCTTATTTCCCCAAACAAGGTTACATTCACAGGTACAGGGGCTAGGACTTCCACAGATCTTTTTCAGGGGGGGCATAATTCAATTCACAACAAGAAGGGTGCTGGTTTTTTTTTTTTTCCCCCCCCAGGGAGGGGTGCCTCCTGTAAAATGCTAAAATTGGTAACAGTATTAAAGTATTCTGCATATTTGCTGAAGATGAAAATGATCACGAGTAAGAACCCTCATCTTAACCATCACAAGAATTAAAATTCTGGCTTTGAGATCAGCAAATGTTGCCTTCACTGTCCACGTCTCTTGTCAGGGTCACAGTTGGTACTTCTGCTCAGGGCCTTAATGGGGCTTTTTGGATGTGCGGTGACCCAGGGAGTACCACCGAAGTCTTACTCCCACCGCAGGATCTCTGAAGAGTGGCACTTAAACCTAGTAGGAATCTCGCTAGGACACAGCAAAGAACGACGGAGTGACCAGCATAGCGCCTGAGACTCGGGAGGTGGGCAGCCCAGGAGCCTGGTTGCTGGCAGGGCATTGCTGCAGGAGAAGGCTTTGGCTGGCACCAGGGATGTCCGGAGTTCCTCCCCGGCTGTCCTTGGCGCACCCCCACGCTGTTGCTGCAAGCCGTCGCTAGGCGGAGCTGCTGCCGCAGGTCCGTCATGCGGACCCTGCAGGGTGAGGTGGCTGGCCCTTGTTGTCCGTCCCTATGGAGATGAGGCAGTACTACCTCACCCCTCTCCAAGCCGCAGGGGCAGGAAAGCCTGCACTCGCTTCCCACTGCGCTGTAAAAGAGGAGACCGCCGTCGTGGGACCGGCCTCTGGTCACTTCCCGGAGGTAAAGCCCTTGATTTCCTGGCCGCACGTCTTTTGCTTGGGGCAGGAAAGGCTACACAGCGCCTCGGCAGGTTAAATTTCCCCATGCAGTCTCAGAAAGACCCCAAACAGCATTGAGGCAGCGCATAGACCGTCCCCCATGACCTTGGAGGACCTCAGCAGCTCGGTATTAACCTCCAAACCCTGAAGTGGCTCTGTTGTTGTTGTTGTTATTTGCCGTCGAGTCGGCCCCGACTCATAGCGACCCCTCCTTGGGTTTCCGAGGCAGT
>NW_006921742.1:3404322-3405694 GCF_000298275.1 Orycteropus afer afer | reverse complement strand
CTTCCATTTAATGATGGAGTACTGCTATGCAAGTCCAACTTTATGATTCTGTAGGCCAGACAACACCCAGTTCATGATGGGCAGCTCAGGCTGCATGGTGACTTGGTGGCCCAAAGTTAGGTGTTAGTCTCTACTAAGGCCCAGTAATAAGCCAAAAGCTGTTTCTCAAAAGGAGAGCAGTTACCTGCACAGGATAGCAGGGCTTTGCTCCAAAATCTTAAGGGTCTGTGTTGTGATTCACCAATACCAAAAAACCAAACTCACTGCCATCGAGTCAATTCTGACTCATAGCAGCCCCCATTGGGTTTCTGAGGCTATAAATCTTTGCAGAGGCAGATCACCCCACCTTCCTCCTGCCAAGCAGCTAGTGGGTTATGAACCACTGACCTTCTAGTTAGTAGCCAAATGCACTAGGCCACCAGAGCTCCTTTGATTCACCAATAAGGGCCTGCCAAAAATTCCAGACAGAATCCCTATCTGCCACCGACACTTCAAGCACCACTGGATCATTTGGATCTTATGGCCCAAGTGGCAGAGTGGCTTGCACGGAAGCCTGATCCTGTTGCAGAGCCGTCTCTTGTCCTAGGCCCCACTCACGATTAGCAGCTTTTCTAGTCACTTGAAAAATAGGCCAAAGTAGCACACCCAAATGAGGAATATATTTTCTCCACAATCCAAAGAGGCTCCTTCCTTTATCATTGTGCTTCCTTTATCATTGTAGAAGGGGCCAATGTAATAATTTATCCTTCACTTTAGTAGGAATATCTCAACATACCCCACAACCACTGGACCTCTAGAAGTTTTCACTGAGGTGGAAGGTGCCTGATTTTTGTCAGGTTCATTTCCCACCCTCTTGCATGCAAGTGTCTTACCAATAAGTCTAGAGAGTCGTTGATACTTCTTACTTACTGGTTCTGATCAGCATAATGTCATCAATGTAATGGACCAGTGTGACATCTTGTGGAAAGGAAAGCCAATCACAGTCTTCCCAGCAGACTAAATTATGACATGGTGTTGGAGAGATGATACACCCTTGAGGTAAAACAGTGAAAATATACTGCTGGCCTTGCCAGCTGAAGGCAAATTGTTTCTGATGACTCTTCAAAACTGGAATTGAGAAAGACACTAGCCAGATCAATAGCTGCATACCAGGTTCCAGAAGATGTATTAATTTGCTCAAGCAATGAAACCACATCTGGAACAGCAGCTGCAATTGGAGTCACCACCTGGTTAAGTTTATAATAATTCACTATCATTCTCCAAGATCCATCTGTTTTATGCACAGGCCAAATAGGTGAGTTAAATGGGGATTGGTGGTAATCACCACCCCTGCATCCTTCAAGTCCTTGATGGTGGCACTAATCTCTGCAAT
>NW_006921742.1:3397591-3398847 GCF_000298275.1 Orycteropus afer afer | reverse complement strand
TTTATGTTCAAAATAAGTGACTTTTAAAACCATGTCCTGAAGGTAGCACATTTAACTCAGTTGGAATTATCTTTCATTTCTGTTTTTCCACTGTTCACACTTTTTGTGTACTCCAGTTTTCTTTTCCAGACTACCTCTTAGGAGGCATATTTCAGGAATTGAAATTAGGTAATGAAATAAATGAATCAATGCGCAACTTCCATGTGTGAATTGCAAAGAACCCAATAATGCTTGGGTGGTACAAACAGTTAACGTGTTCAGCTGTTAACCATAAGAGAAAGTCAGCCATTGAAAACCCAATGGAGCATAGTAAGTATTTACATATGCTGTAAATATATCCATGAATATAGAATATGCAAGGGGCAAAGTTATGAAAACATCTTAGCCATAACCAAAAACCTTGAGAGAAGGAGTTGCTGGGCCTGGGGGCTCAGCATCATAGTCTTGGGGAATGTCAAGGTCAACTGGCACAAAATAGTCCACAAAGAAAATGCTCTTGATCCTACTTTGGTGAGTAGCAACTACGGTCTTAAAAGCTGTGAACAGCCATGTAAGGGGCAACTATTGATCTCTCCCTGTCCGGAGCAAAGAAGAGTGAAGAAAATCAAAGACGCATGGAAATAATTAGTACAAAGGAGTAATGGACCATGTGAACCTCAGCCTCCAAAACCCTGTGACTAGAAGAACTAGATAGTGCCCAACTACTATTACTGACCACTCTGAAAGGATCACATTAGAAGGTCCGGGACAAAGTCGGAGAAAAACATAGAACAAAACTCAAAATCATTAAAAAAAAAAAAAAAAAAGTTTATGGGTCTGACAGAAACTGGAGGAACCCACTAGAATATGGCACCCTTTGGACCTGGAACTGAACTCACTCCTTCAGTTGAATTCACTGATTTAATTTTCAGCCAAACAATAGAGGGCTCTACAAGGTGAACAATAACACTAGGGAGGTATGCACGCATTAGAACAATCAACCATTTGAGATCAAAAGGGCTACATATGCCCAAGAACAAAGGTCAGAAGGGAGGAAGGGTTAGGGAAAAGGGAGGAATGGAGATGAGAGACACAAGGAGGAAGTCGAATGAGTGATGTTACATTGAGGAGATTGTCATCAATGACATGAACAAAGTTGTGTATTAATTGTTGAATGGAAAATTGATTTGTTCTGTAAACTTTCACCCAAATCACAACAAAAAGTTAAAAAAGAAAGAAAGAAACCCCCAGCGAGCACAGTTGCCCTCTGGTGGACT
>NW_006921742.1:3394247-3397491 GCF_000298275.1 Orycteropus afer afer | reverse complement strand
ACAGGATGGGTTCTGGGATCCACTGGACCCACTTTGAGATGGACCTGAGCTAAGATCTTATCAACAACTTCCATATGTCCCCACTCTGACTGGTGGGTCACCATGACATTTTGAGTCTCCTGCAATTAGTGTCAATTCAGAGCCAGTATCCAGTAAATAAAAATGTCTGATTGTTTCCTTTCCCCAGTGAGCAGCTACTTTCATAAAAAGGCATAGATCCCTTTAGGGAAGGCTGGGAGAAAGATTAACAGTATAAATTTTGGGCAGTGTAGTAAGGTCCTTCCTCAGAGGGACCCAACCTCCCATTGATTCAAGGGGTTGTGGGTCTGTAAACTGGCTCAAGTCTGGGAATTGATTGAAGGGCTATGACTCTGTTCTGGTGATTCAAGTTAGACTGCTGTTCACTTAACCTAGAGTTCTTCCACTTGTACAGATAAAGTAAATATTTAATAGATTTCCCATCTATTTCACTCCTAAAGATACAATGCCTAAGTAGCCATAAGTCCATACTTATTTTGATTACTGGCTTTGACTGTGCTGTCCATTAGAGTAACCACACCCACCTTGTCTTTGTTGATTAAGTGGTGCCTGCCACTTGGCCTACCAAGGGTCCAATCAGCCCCCCTGTAGTTAGATGTCTTAATTCAATTAGGGCAGTTCCTACTGTCAAATCTGGCTTACATAAAATAGCAATCACAGCAGTCTTCAATGGTGCTAGAGCTCTCTTCACAAATTTGTTCCTGTTTTGGTTAAAAAAAAAAAAGGTGTTCTCTGGGCATACCATGTGTGGATCTGTGGGTCTAATCTGATAGATCCATTCTACTATACCACTTTCCCTAAGCCTTTGGATACCTTCTTCTACATGATACCAAAGCAGGTCTGGTACTTCAACTTGACTTAGTGTAGGCCACCTCATAATCCATGCTTCAGTAAAACAACCAAGTAAACTCTTAGATCCTTTCCTACTCTCACGAGCTGAAACACTGAATGAGGAATCTGCTTAGTAAGCCCAAATCAGTGTCCTCAGACCGATCCAACATTATGTTCCTTGCACCATTATCACAAACCCTTAATAGCCATCCACACACATATTCTCCAGCTTTCTGTTTGTACATGGTAGCAAAATCAAGCAGGTCTTTTCAGGTATAGCATGCCACTTCCTTTGTACCTTTTGGGACTTGCTTGGCCTTAAGTCTAGTTATAGATCTGGAAGCAACAATGGGTCATGGTGATTGGGGGGGTTCCCAGGAACATTCAGCGCTGTCTTGCAAGGCATCTGCCTCATCAGGCAGTGCCCCAGACAAATGCCCCAGGTGACAGCTCACACAATGACTCAGCAAGCACAGCTGGGTTAATCTCATCAGATGGTGCTGAGTGGTTTGGTTCTGCTGGCAGGAGTGACTGAACAGAATTTAGGGGCTCAATATCCCCAGCGTCCTGATTATCTGCCCATATGTCCCCATCCCAAGTTTCAGGATCCCATTTCTACCCAATCAATGCCCTCACTTGAACTTCAGACACCATTCAAGGTTGACAATTCAATTGGCATTATAATTCAGCCACTCTTGTGATAAGACTCAGGGTTTGGTTTTCGGCAATATCAGTTCTGTTACTATAAGAAATAAGACCTTCTTTCAGGGCACAATTGGAAATACGGAGGTCTCTTATGCTGTGCTTGAGCTGTGACTCTCAAGTCCTGAGCTCTCATCCTGTGCATTCACCACTCTAGTGTAAGTAGGACACTGAACCAGCTACCTTATACTCCTCCTCCTGACAAAACTGCAGAAAAGTATCAAACATGCAAACACCCAGAGCCTCACTTCTCACCAATACTGGATGTATTCGTGGTGCTGTTTTATGTATTAATATTGCCACCTCACACCATGGATTAGCAGCACCCTCTTTCCTAATGGAGGCAGTCATCAAACCTGAGGATCCATTTAGAAAACGTATCAGGTTTTGTTTCTCTGGAACCATTCTTGGTACCAAATGTCTTAGGCTAGAGAAGCAAAACCAGTGAGGGCGTATATTTTACACACACACACACACACACACACACACACGTACAGACAGAGAGAGAGAGAGAGAGATTTATCTTAAGGAAATGGCTCATGCAGTTGTAGAGGCTGGCAAATCCTAAGTCCGTGGGTCAAATTTCAAGCTGGGGGCATCTACTGACTTAGGAAGCTGCAAAGGCTGACGAACCCAAAATTGGCAGCCAGTATAGCAGGCTGCTCTCTTCAGAGGCTGATAAATCCAAGAATGGCAGGTAAAATGGCAAACTGTTGGCTGACAGGCTGCTAAGGCAACAATCCCAAGATTGGCAGGCAATGTGGCAGGCCACTGGCTTGAGTCCAGGAACCAGAGATGATGATGATCTGGATATAGGATCTATATCCAGCAGAAAGCCAGAGACCTTTCCCAAAGTTTTTCCATTTATACTGGAAGCAGGCCACATCCTGTATCCCTTTCCACTGATCGATTGCTTGTAGCAGATCTCATCATGAAAGTGATTAGATTATAGCAGATCTCATCATGGGGGTTACTATATTGTAACTGTTAAACCACTTAGAATCCTGGCCCAGCCAAGTTGACACACAACTTTATCACAAATGGGATCATATAGTATGTGGTATTTTGTGACTGGCTTCTTTCACTTAGCTTAATGTTTTCCAGGTTCATCCATGTTGTACCATTATCAGTTCATCAATTCCTTTTTATGGCCAAATAGTATTTGTGGTGTGGTTCCATGGTCTCTGTGACTCTCACCAGATGACTGGGTGGAACTATGCAAATGTAAGATGCTTGTGGCCCACCACGGGAACTGGATAGCTTGTTAGTAATGTATGTAAGGTACATGGCACTCCTGTGGGGTGAGACCATGGAAATAAGGTGTATGGAAGCCTAATGTTGGGATTGATCAGTTCTATCATTTTGCTAGGCTAAAAATGAGCCCTCCCAGAGGCGGAAAGGGGAGAGGCTCACTGCCATCAAGAGAAGAGCCAGAGGTGGAGAGAAGCAGATTCTCGGACCTGAGATCCCTGTGCAGAGAGGCCTCGTTGGCAGAGAGACCTGCTGAGAGGCCGGCAGAGAGCAGAAGCTAGAGAGCAGTGCGAGCCAGAGTCGTGGGCGAAGCAGTAAAGCTGAGTGTCTCTGGGCAGGAGGCTTTCTGGGGGAGTAGGGTATACCTCGGTGTACATATTGGCAGAGTGGAAAGAGCTTCTTAAGTCTGCCCGAGCAGGGC
>NW_006921742.1:3385167-3386382 GCF_000298275.1 Orycteropus afer afer | reverse complement strand
AACAACAACACTGAAATTGTCAAGGATTTTCATTTTACTTGTATCCATAATCAATGCACATGGAAGCAGCAGTCAAAAAATCAAATGATGTGTTGCATCAGGCAAATCTGCAGCAAAAGAAGATGGAAGAAATACACAGAATCACTGTATCAAGAAAAACTGGTCAACAGTGAACCATTTCAGGAGGTATTGTATGATCAATAACTGATGCGATTGGAGGCAGAAGTCCAAGCTTCACTGAAGTTATTGGTGAAAAAACAAGCCTGCAGGACTTTAGTGTTAAAGAGCAAAGAAATCATTTTGAGGACTAAAGGGGCCTGACCCAAGCCATCATATTTTCAATAGCCTCATATAAATGTGAAGGTTGGACAATGAATAAGGAAGACCTCAGAAGAACTGATGCATTTGAATTATGGTGTTCATGAAGAATATTGCATATACCACGAACTGCCAGAAAAACGAACAGATCTGTCTTGGATGAAGTACAACTGGAATGCTCCTTAGAAGTGAGAATGGCAAGATTTCATCTCTTATACTTTGGTTATATTGTCAGGAGGGACTAGACTCTGGAGAAGAGTATCATGCTTGAGAAAGCAGATGGTCAGTGAAAAAGAAGAGACCCTCAACACAACGGATTGGCACCATGGCTACAATAATGGGCCCACGCACAGCAACAATCTCAGGATAGGGCAGGACCAGGCAGTGTTTCATTCTCTTGTACATAGGGTCACTCTGAGTCAGAACTGACTCGATGACACCTAACAACAACAGAGGAGAATCAGTCATGAAATAGAAATTGTATTTTGAAATTAATCCATAGCAGTCGTATATCCAATTCAAGTTATACTCACACTTTAGGGAAAATGCCAGTATAAGTCTAAAATTGTTAGTCATTTACTACCTGTGTGATCTTGGACAATTTTCTTGGCCCTGTTTTTCTCTTCTGTAATCTAATTCTCAAGGTGGATGAGAGGATTAAATGAGCTAATGAATGAGAAAGAGACTTATTAGCATAGTGCCAATGAGCATGGCCAAACAAAAATTAAAATATTAAATACAGTCCATATAACATGCCCTACTTCCCATTTTGGTTTTGTTATTTAATATGTTTGCTAAATCCAGTTACAAATTAGAAGAGCCACAGATTTTCCTGTCTTGGAACAAACCCTTTTTTTTTCCACAGAAAGAAGTCCCAAGTTTGTATCACCCACACTA
>NW_006921742.1:3384029-3384719 GCF_000298275.1 Orycteropus afer afer | reverse complement strand
GCTGCCTCCACATACTTTTTGCAGAATTCCATTGTATGGATACAGCACATTCATAGCTCAATCACCTTTACCCTGTAGAAGACCTTTACCCTGTAGAAGAAGCCTATGCTTCTGCCAAGTTGTTTCTAGGCCACAGAAACACACGTCTAATTGGAGGTGGGGGTGGGGAGGATGGCGCTGGTACTCATTGAATGATGTTGATTTTAGTAATCTTTGGCATTCTGAATTCAAAGAATTCTGATCACTTATCTAATTGGCCTTTTTAATGCCCTTTTTAGAAATGAGAAAAAATCACCAAACTATTATTTGCCACATTTGAGACTTTCAGTTGAGTTGAACTTTCAATAGAGGCTTCTGGAGGGAAAATAGCACTGTACTGTCTGACAGAGCAGAAGGAAACTGCCATGGGGTATGTTTTTCTTGGGTGGGTCCTGAGAAAATAAAACAAAAGCTATTTCCCGTGGATGAGGGACAGGGCAGCAGAATGACCTCGTTTATTCACTTACTTCATTTGTTTCTCTCAGGTAAGAACAGTTTAGCTTCTCTAATTTATGTCTTCCTCACTCACCTTAAATATATGCTAAAGGCAACAGAAAAAAGTGAAATGCCTAGATTAGAATAACATTAACTACTTATGCTATATAATCTCTGTAGTATAATTAATAACTGCAGATGATTAAAAAAAAAAAA
>NW_006921742.1:3360965-3361590 GCF_000298275.1 Orycteropus afer afer | reverse complement strand
ACAGGGAGACAGCTCAGGGGGTAGGAGTGCATAGAAGGATGGACACAGGGAAGCGGTACCTATCGGGAGGAAGTGGGAGAGGAGATGTTGCATTGTGCTAAATTGTGGTCAATGTTGTGAGACAAAGTGTATGTGATCTGCTGTATGGAAAGTGTATTTGCTCTGTAAATTTTCACCCAAATCACAATAAAAAAAAAAAAAAAGTGATGTTACTTTGAGGACTAATGTGAATCTAACATAAGCTATGGTATTTTCAATTGTCCCACATGCATGTGAAAGCTGAATAATGAATAAGAAAGATTGAAGAAGAGTTGATGCCTTTGAATTATGGTGTTGGCTAAGACTATCGAAAATACCATGGGCTACCAAAAGAGTCAACAAATCTTTCTTGGAAGAAGTATAGCCAGAATGCATCTCAGAAGTGAGGATGGCTAGACTTTATCTGATGTATTTTGGACATGTTATCATGAGGGATCAGTCCCTGGAGAAGGACATCATGCTTGGTACTATAGACGGTCAGTGAAAAAAAGGGAAGACTCTCAACGAGATGTGTTTACACAGTGGCTGCAATAGTGGGCTCAAATACAGCAACAATTATGAGGATGGGCAAGACTGGGCAGTGTTT
>NW_006921742.1:3355666-3359359 GCF_000298275.1 Orycteropus afer afer | reverse complement strand
GCCATCAGAGCTCCTTAAAGTGCAATAAGATGTTGAAAAAAACAAAAAAGCCCAGGAATTCCCAGGGATACCAAGAAGTAAGGATAGTTTTCTAGAGCTGTCTTGATTTGGATTTCTAGCCTCCAGATGTGGGGGACAATAAATTTCTGTTCTTTAAAGTCACCCATACTTAGTTGCTTTTGTTTTAACAGCCCCAGAAAACTGATTGATACCTGCTCAGCCCTGCCTAGATTCCTGGCTCACAGAATCTGAGAGATGTTAAATGTTTATTGTTTTATACCACTAAGTTTTTACATAATTTGTTACATAGCAATAGATGACTAATACACCCTGCTCAATCATAACACTGATCAAGGGAAACGTTGCATATTATTTCCCCCTCTTGAAGATTCAGTGTAAACCTTGGCATATAAATGTTCAAAATGTCCTGCAAAATAGAGGCATGTTTAATTTTGTTCAATCATTTCCAAAGCATGTTTAACTACAGATCTGGATTTTTCTGGGGGAAATGCCTATTTATATTTTATATAGATAGCTGCCATTAAGTTGACTCCAATTCATGGCAACCTCATCATGTACAATACAGTGAGACATTATCTGGTTCTACATCATCCTCATCATCACTGGCATGTTCATGGCTGTGGCTATTGTGCCAATCCATCTCACCAAGGGTCTGCTTCAACCCTGCTGTCCCTCTACTTCACCAAATGTAATGTCCCCCTCAGCGATTGTTCCCTCCTGATGACATGTCCAGTGAGTCAGAAAATGTCTCTTGTGACCCATAACATTTTTGTTGGCTAATTTGCAAAATCTCCAGAGCTTTCTCCCTGCTTTGTCTTCGCCAAAAATCTCTGCTGAATCTTGTCCACCATAGGTGACCTTCCTGGTATATGAAATATCAGTGACATCATAGCAACACACAATCTATCCCTGTATAAAAAACTGACAGATGGGGTGATGGATTGATATTTTATGGAACAATTTACAATCTGGAATAAGAAAATAAATCATTCACTTTAAAATAATAATTGCCAATATGACACATTTTCCTGGGCTGATTGCTAATATCTTAGATAATAGAAGCAACTTTGTGGAAATTGTGTGTATATATAATATATATATATATATTAATATATATATATATATATATATATATATGATCTATTGTGCTCACATATTTAAGCCCACCAGCAGAGAGAGCAACTATTCTTTCTGTAGTATTTAGCACATTGTGTAACTCGGTAATCCCTTAACACAGGGGATAATAATAGTCTTGGAAAGTTGCTAAATAAAAATCCCTTATGTTAGCTTTTGGAGAGATTTCATATAACAGCAGCTGGGCATCTTACGAAACTAAGGATTTGTTTTGATTTAAGGTTGATTCAGAAAGAGATACTTCATTTCCCACATTGCCATGAAGTTTTTATCTGAGTAACACACTATTATACTGCACTTTGCCAAAACACATCAATGACTTGCTTTGTACATGAAGAAACTGAGGTTTGGATATTAAATTACTTGTAAAGCTTCAATTTTAGAGGAACAGAGCAGAGCAGGAATTCAAATTGATACTGGGCTTTAAATCAGTTTGAAATGATTCAGTCTTGGCTAAAGAAGTGAAACTAGAACAGATCTGAGTTTTTAAACTTTCAGTGACCTGGAATACTAACTGGAATGGGAAAAATTACAGATGAAAGCCTTGGAATGGGAGCCTAGGCAGAGGTATAGTGAGCCCTTTCAAGAGCCTGATGCATGACATTGGATTATTGGCAGGACTGTGGAGCATGAAATACATTCAAAGCAGTGCAGTTAGCTGCCATCTTTGAGCTGGGCATTGTTGTTTCCGACTCTGCCTGTAAAGATATTTGGTTACTATGCAAGGAACACAGTGCCCTTGTTTTCTAAGAGGGAGATTAAATTTCTAGCAGGGCTTCAACCTGTACATTTTCCCATTCTGGTTCACTCATATTTAAAAAATTCAGGTCTGTTTAGATTTTGCTTCATTGCCTATGACTAAACTGGGTTGAACCAGTTCAAAGCCCTGTATGATATTATATCATGCTACTTTTCTGTCATATTTCTAAAAATATTTCTAATATAATACATGTTTTTCCAATAAATTCATTTAAAAATATGCCTCTCAGTACAAGGTCCCAGATAGAATGGGAGAAAAATGTAGAACAAAACTCAAATTCCTAAAAAAACGCCACATTGACTGGACTAGTAGAGACTAGAGGAACCCCTGAAACTGTCACCCTAAGATACCCTTTTAACTTGGAACTGAAACCACTCTTGGAGGTCTCCTGTTAGCCAAATAATAGATTAAATATAATGGTGATAAAATAATTCACCCATGAGGAATATGCTCCCTTAAACAATCAACGCTATAAGACCAAATGGTTAATGTTTACCTGGAAGCAAAGATGAGAAGGCAAGGAGGGCCAAGGAAGCTAGATAAATGGAAACAAAACAAACAGAATGGAAATAATGAGAATGCTAACATACGGAGAAAGTTGTAACCCATGTCACAAAACAATTTGTACAAAAAATGTTAGATGGGAACCTAATTTGCTGTGTAAACTTTCACCTAAAACAATAAAATATTCAAAAATATTACTGTATGTAGTAAGAGTAGAAGCACTAGAAATATTTTTCTTATTTCCAAGTTCTTTTGACTCTCTGATAAACTTTTCTTCAGCTACTTAAGGCCACATAGTTCTCTATCTTTTTTAGAACTTACATAGCTACGCAAGATTGGAAGAAACCTTAGAAGTTTTTGATGCTTGAATCCCAGCTAGAATATCACTAAAAAGTGATTGTCCAACTTGCGTTTTAATATCTTTAGTACAGGCAGTCCCAGAATTATGAGCGAGTTCCGTTCCTAAGAATGTCTTTAAGTCAAATTTGTATGCAAGTTGCAACAGTTAGGTATGGTTTGTATCTAACAGCAGTTAGTCAAATGTTTGTCTTAATATACAGCATATCATGTACCTTTCTATGCACAAAAAATTAAAGGAGCACTTCCAGATATAAAACATTTTTAACATAATAATACAGTAGTAATAATAATATTTTGATGTATGTTGCAAAGTAGTGCTCATTTGTTCTTAGGAACAATTGTATATACCTCAAATACTAAAAATAATAGACTTTATGGGGGTTGATTCTCAAGTATGGGTTGTGCATAAGTCGGTTGTTTGTAACCTGGGAACTGCCTGTAATGAATGTGACCTCCAGAACAGCTATAGCTGCTGATATGATATCACTTAAAAATCTGCCTCTACAAAGAAAAATGAAGAAAACCAAGGACACATGGAAATAATTAGTCCAAAGGACTAGTGGACCATGTGAACTTCAGCCTACATGACCATGAGACCAGAAAAAACTAGATGGTCCCCAGCTACCACTGTCAACCACTCAGAAAGGGATCAGTGCAAGAGATCCTGGATAGAGTGGGAGAAAAATGTGAAACAAAACTCAAAATCATAAAAAAGACCAGGCATCCTGGTCTAATAGAGATTGGTGAAATCCCCAAGACTATGACCCCTAGTAGCCCTTCAGGCCTAGGCTCCCATTCCAAGGCTTTGATCTGTAATTTTCCCCATTCCGGTTAGTATTCCAGGTCACTCAAAGGTTAAAAATTATGTGCCTAATGACTTTGTGCTTTAGGCAAAGAGGTAAAAAAAAAAAAAA
>NW_006921742.1:3347272-3353647 GCF_000298275.1 Orycteropus afer afer | reverse complement strand
TGACATGAAAAATGATCATTGGGTCCAGCCTTCTGCAACAGCATTTCAGAACTGCTATAAACTGGCTCTTCTGTATGTCTGTCATATTCCCCTTTACAAATGGGAATAGTTATTGTGGTTGTGCTTTCCCTGTTCCATCATATACGTATATAATGTATAGCAACAAGGGCCTTTTACTTCATAGGTCTCTGGATCAAGAGGATCTATGTTTGGACCTATAGAAACTATTGTGAATCATTCTTATCTTCTGGACTCTGAGCTCAAAATAGGAGTAGATGGAACTCTGGGGTTTGGGTAAGTGTGTTCTGCACATGGGAAAGCAAGGGAACTGACCCAAAAGGTTAACTGTGATAGACTGTACTCCTGTCTATGTTGTTGTTGTTGTTTGCCGTTGAGTCGGCCCCGACTCATAGCGACCCCTCCTTGGGTTTCCAAGGCAGTATCACTACGGAAGTAGGATTGCCCAAACTTCCTTCCAAGGAGTGGCTGGTGGGTTTGAACCGCCAGCCTTCTGGTTAGCAGTCAAGTGCTTTAGCCACTATGCTACCAGAGCTCCTTGTGTAATTCCCTCGAACGTGGGCTGGAGTGAATGACTTGCTTCTGATAAAATATAGTAGAAGTGATGGGATGTCACTTCTGAGGTTGGGTTACAAATAGCCTGTGGCTTCCCTGTTGTGTACCCTCCCTTGCTATCTTACTTGCTGTGCTGGTTACCTGGTGCCACTCTGACAGAATTATACCACAAATAGGATAGCCTTAACAAACAGGAGTTTATCCTTAAAATTTGGAGGCTTTAAGTCCGAGTTCAAAGTGCCAGGCTCTAGGGGCTGGGTGAAAGCCCCTCAACCTTGGGCTTCAGCTCTGCCTCTAGCTCCTGGCCCACTGAAGCTAGAGGGTTTTCTTCACTCAGACAGCTGCTGGCTGCTGAGGCTGAGAAGCCCAAGGTTGACAAATAAAATGGCACAGTCCCGATGTTACCAGACCACACAGCAGGCCATTAATCTAAGTCCATTGTAAGTCCCAAAGTCAGCAGAGCATGGCAGGCTGCTGAACAATAACACGGCTACATGCATGGTCTAAGCGTGCCATAGGTTAGAGACCATTCTCAAAGTTTCTCCTTATATACAGGAAGCAGACCATATACCCAAAGGCAGCTACTTATCTGCTCACAGTAGATTCCACCATGGAGTTGATTACCAGTCTCATTATGGGACTACTACATCCAGCTGCCCAGCTACTGAACCAAGCCCAGCCAAGCTGACACACAAACATAGCCACCACACTTGCTCCCTCTGATAGAAGCCAGCAGCTATTTTGTAAGTTCCCCTGTGGAGAAGCTCATGTAAGGAGGAACTGAGGGAAGTCTTTAGCCAACAGCCAGTAGAACTGAGGCCCTGAATCCAACAGTCCATGAGGAACAGAATCCTACCAACCACCATGGGAATGAACTTCAGAGCCTTCAGATAGGACTGCAGTCCTGATCAACCACTTAATTCTGCTTCTGAGAGTCCTTGAGGCGGGGGGCACTCCTCTAAGTTGCCTTTGACCTCTTGACCCACAGAAACTTTGAGATAATGAATGTTTGTTGTCTCATGCTATTAATTTTTGGGGTAATTCATTATGCAGCAATAGAAAACTAATAAAAGCAAAACCAAACGGGTTACTGTCCAGTCTGTTCCAACTCACGATGACCGCATGTGTTGCAGAGTAGAATTGCTCCCCAGGGTTTTCAAGGCTGTGACCTTTCAGAGGCGGATTGCCGGGTCTTTCTTCTGAGATACCTCTGGGTATGTTCTAACTGTCAGTCTTCCAGTTAGTAGTTGCACATTTAACTGTTTGTGCCACTCAGGGACTCTCAAGATAACTAATATGTTAGCCTAATATTTTTCCCTACATGTTCCAACTTGTGTCCCCAAAAGATAGGCAGGGTGGAATCAAAGATTTCTTCAAGCACTTCAGATTCTTGCTTTCTTGGGAATGAAAAAGTCAGTCTTCCTGGCTGATTAAAATTAATAATAATATCAATTCCCCAGTCATTAATACCACTTCCTGGAATTTTTCTTTTTGCCTCCCATTTCCCTGGCAAAGTAAAACAACTCCAGCTTAGATTCATGCTTGGATTCAAGGAGATGAGGGCAGAGTAATTTAAAAAATTTGGCACTCATGGACTCTCTTTGTGTATCTGTATGGATTATCTTCCACACAACTATATATGTTGTTGTTGTTGTTGTGCCATCAAGTTGATTCTGACTTAAAGTGACCCTATAGGACAGAGTAGAACTGCCCTATAGGGTTTCCTAGACTGTAATCTTTACAGGAACAGATTTCAAGGTCTTTTCTCCCACAGAGTGGCTGGTGGATTTGAACGGCCGACCTTTCAGTTAGCAGCCAAGAGCTTCTGAACCATTGTACCAGCAGGTCTTCTTCTCCATATATATATATATGAAATCTATAAATGAATTTATATAATTCCTGTAAGGACACCATTAATATATTGGATGTTTCCAGGTGATCTTAAATATCTATTGAAATGAAGCTGTAGTTCATTGACTGCTGAGATGTCCGCTGGGGAGTCTCCCAGGAAAAGCCTGGAAATGGAGAGCTTCCACACAAGATTCAGTGCCTGGACCCCTTTCAGCAACAAGTCATTAAATAGACAGGTGAGTTATATACTGTAGAATAAGACCAGTTTCATTTATATGGTTAATTTTACTCTGATATAGAGAGTCTCATGTTGCCATATTAAAAAATAATTCTCTAATAATTTAGTTTTTCTTAAAATTTGTTTCTTTACACAGAAATAAACCTAGATTTGTCTGCCTCAAAGACAGTCTATTCTCACCCCAGCTCCCAACTCCTACCTTCCAGGAGATCCGCCTCTCCTTTCACTCTGCACCCCTAGGATCAAAATCGAGCTCTCTTGGACACACTCTGGGTTACTGTAATGGGGGAGGAGAGAAGAAGGTGTTTTAGTGGCATTGGTTGGGGCAGTGTTTATGTATGTTCCTCAGTGTGCTTCTGTGAACGTCTTCCCTCCTGTGTCAAGTGGATGGTTCCATATGGCCTGGAGGTATCCCCTCCTTTGAAAGGTAAGGCAGTAAGTAGTTATTGAATGGCATAAGGCAGTCCTGCCAAACCTTAACGGAGAAGGCCAACTAGGTCCTTAGAGCTCACGGTGTGGTTCAGGCCCGTTCACAAGGGGACAAGCCAGGGCAGGGGCTGAAGCCTGACCTATTATGAATGCAGTGAGCTTGTGTAGGTTTATTTGAACAAAACAGAAAAAAACACAAATTCACTGCCATCGAGTTGTTTCCGACTCATAGCTACCCCTCCTTGGGTTTCTGAGGCAGTATTTCTATGGAAGCAGATTGCCCAAAAGCTGGGTTGAAACTCAGGTTTGAAAGAATGCTGATTCTTGGCGTATGTCTTTCCTGAGACACACTTACCATGACTACTTAGCAATATTTATGAAGTTTCAGCTGGGTAAGTTCTGTGAAGACCCAGGGCTGTGGCTTAGTAAAAATAATACCTACCTCATATGGCCTTGTTTTCACAATGAAATGAATGTAACCTGTATGTGTTTTCATGATTAAATGTACAGAATATATATTTCCCCAAGCCACATTAAGTAGAAACAAGAGCCAGGAATCATTACCTCTTTGATTTCCAGAGAGGCCCCTCCTTAAGCCCATCTGTAATTACATCCCCTTCCAACCCTTCTCGCCAGCCCACCCAACAAGCCAAGGCATGTCTGTATCCCAGGATAAAAACAGTTTAAGTGGAAGCCAAAGACCCCCACTACATGCATAAAAGTGCTTTGTGAACTGAATGTGCTATGCAAATATTCCCTGGGACATTGGTAGCAGATTGCTTTAGGATTGCTTAGCAACTAAGAATGTATTGCACTCTACAGTAAAACATCATTTTTTGTTCTTAATAGCTCTATCAGGAAAGAGTTGCCCTTATAAGTCATTGGTTTGACCTCTGGACTAACAAGCAACGTCAAGAATTCTTAATCACAATATTTTTACGATGCACGAAGTCACAGTTAAGGTAAAGGTAGCCTAATGATATAATTATCATGATTTCTTAAAGAAAATACAGTAAATGCTTATATAACCTTATAATGCTTATACGGCGCCCCCACCCCACCGTGGGGGTGGGGCAGGGAAATTTAAGCAATTGCTATTTTATAGGAGGTCTGGTAGCGTAGTGCCTAAGGCACTTGATTGCTAACCAGAAGGCTGGTGGTTCAAACCCACCAGCCACTCCTCAGAAGGAAGATGGGGCAATCTACTTCCGTAGTGATGCTGTCTCGGAAACCCAAGGAGGGGTCGCTATGAGTCGGGTCAGACTCAATGGCACATAACAACAACAACAACAGAAACAGACTCTTCAAATGCCTGCTTCCTCCTCGAGGGTGAAATGGAGCCTTTAGGAGCTTTCACATCTTCATGCCAAGGAAGGACTATTTAGCTTTTCCAAAAACTTGTGAAGTGCTTCAGCCAGTGACTATTTAACATTCTCTTAGTATAGTTAATTCCCCTTGAAACTATCTGGCAGATGATATATCCCAAATGGTCGTTGGGTACATAGTAGGCAGTCCATAAATATTTTTTAAATGAGTGAATGGATCTGAAAATATATGAGAAGTGATGCCAGTAACAACATTTAGGAATATAGATAAGATTTAGGAACATGGCAAGTGATCAATGATTGCAGATGAGTCCTTGTTCTAATCCTTCCTGTTTCCTCCTATGGTTATGCCTGTAATTTACTTCACAATACTTCAGTATAGACAGTGTCACATTTCAATGTGTGAGCTGAAGTTATACTCAGGGACAGCTAGTGTCAGTGATCAGGAATTCACACTCCAAGGGTAGTCATCTAGCACAATATTGGGAAGGTCATAGTATCTTCATTATCACCAAATGCATAGGAAAAATCAGAAACTCATTGTTATCCTAGCAATTAGTGGCTTGTTAATTAGTCAGATGAATGTTAGAAATAAATTCTCTTTGGTGAAATTAAAAAGGCATTCAAGATGTGTGGACTGACCAAAATATTTTTAGAGAGTTCTCTAGTTTGCCTAGACCTTGTAGAAGAATTCTACCAAGCCTGTCGCAGGGCCTGTAAGGAGATGTCCTAAGCTTCATCCCCACATACATGGCCTTATGACAGACTGGAGGACTTTAGGTAGCTTGAAGGCCAACAGCAAGGAAAACAGAATTCTATTTCTGGACTCTGCCCATCCTGAATCGATGAAACTTTGACTCAAAGGACAGAGAGCTGGGATTTCATTAACTCTACAGAGAAGATTGCATGTAGTGGTTTAGGCTTATTTACTAATATTTGTTTATTGAAACTCTAGGCATGGTGTAATTTGGGATTAGTTGCTTTCATTATAATTTGGTGGTGAGGTTAGGGGAAAGGCTAACCTTCAGACTTATTAAGGGACTACCAAACAGTGTTTATGAATCGTACATGACCAAATTGGCATATTTTAGTTTGTGATACCTGCCTCCTACTCTTTGTTAAATTTTTCCCTGCCCATCTCTCTTGGTCAGCTATTTCTTCATTTTCACCTACTTATTCACTTCCTTTGTCAGCTTATAGCTGTGAGTGCATTGTAGATCGTTAACTGCTTGTCCCTGATGGAGTCACTGGAGGAAGATAGACATCTTTCTGGATGTGCCGGACGAGGGTGGAAAGACAGATCTCAGAAAAACAGGCACTTAGGTGGATGCTTAAAAATAAGGGAGGAGGAAGCTTTTTTATGGCCGACATCGGCTAGACTTCCTTTTAGTTAAACATTGCAGCTTTCTTTCGAGTGACCATCTAAGATACAACTATTGGTCCCCTCTTATCTGGAGCAAAGAAGAATGAAGAAAATTGTGGTAGTTATGTTTGTGTGTCACCTTGGCTGAGCCTGATTGAGTGGCTGGGCAGCTAGTGGTAGTTATTCACCATGTTGAGACTGGCAATCAACTTCATAGTGGGATCTACCACAAGCAGCTGAGTAGCTGCCTTTGGGATGTGGTCTGCTTCCTGTATATAAGGAGAAGCTTTGCGAATGGTCTCTAGCCTATGGCATGCTTGGACCCTGCATTTAGCCGTGTCACTGCTCAGCAGCCTGCTATGCTCTGCCGACTTTGGGACTTACAATGGACTTAAGTTAATGTCCTGCCGTGTGGTTTGTAACATCAGGACTGTGCCCTTTTCCTTTTCAACCTTGGGGCTTCTCAGCCTCAGCAGCCAGCAGCTGTCTGAGTGAAGAAACACCTCTAGCACCAGTGGGCCCGGAGCAGGAGGCAGAGCTGGAACCCAAGGTTGAGGGGCTTTCACCCAGCCCCTAGAGCCTGGCACTTTGAACTT
>NW_006921742.1:3343856-3344842 GCF_000298275.1 Orycteropus afer afer | reverse complement strand
AAAAAAAAAAAAAGTCATTTTGAGGACTAAAGTACACCTGACTCAAACCTTGGTCTTTTCAATTGCCTCATATGCATGTGAAAGCTGGACAATGAATGAAGAAGACCAAAGAAGAATGATGCATTTCAATTACGGTATTGGCAAAAAATTGAATAATCATGGACTGCCAGAAGAACGAACAAATGTCTTAGAAGAAGTATAGCCAGAATATTCCTTAGCAAGGATGGCAAGACTTCATCTCACTTACTTTGGACATGTTATCGGGGGAAACAGTTTCTGGAGAAGAACATCATGCTTGGTAAAGTAGAGAGTCACTGAAAAAGAGGAAGACCCTCAAAGAGATGGATTGACTCAGTGGCTGCAACAATACAACATAGCAACAATTGTGAGGATGGTGTAAGACTGGGCAGTGTTTTGTTCTGTTGTACATAGAGTCACTAGGAGTCAGAACTAACTCGATGGCACCTAACACCAACAGCGAAATACTGACTATACCATTCATCAACATCAGCATTAACACCTAAAATCTATGAGTGTTTACATAGTCAGATATATATGCTATATACAGGTGGGAGGGCGTGCTTGGGAATGAATGGATGTGCTTATATGGGTATGTTGTTGTGCTATCGAATTGGCTCCGACTCATAGACACCCCATGTACAACAGAACAAAACACGGCCTGGTCCTGCAGTGTCCTCACAATCCCTGCTACGCTTAGTCCACTGTTACATGGATATGACTGTGGGTAATTGTATTTATATATGTACTTGTACGTGCGCCACGTGAGGATAGCACAGAACTGGGGAGTGTTTTGTTCTTTTTCACATAGGGTCGCTGTGAGTTGTAATCAACTCAATGACACTGAACAATAACAACAATGTCGTTATATACCATCCAGTTGATTCTTAGGCTGTAATCTTTACAAGAAGGAACCTGGTGGCTCAGTGGTTAAGTTACTGCTCAGCTGCTTACTGACAGGTCAGTTG
>NW_006921742.1:3329988-3338907 GCF_000298275.1 Orycteropus afer afer | reverse complement strand
AAAGAAAACAAAAATCCTCACAACTGGTCCAATAAACAGCTTCACGATGGATGGAGAAAAGATTGAAGTTGTCAAGGACTTCATATTACTTGGTTGTACAATCAACACCAATGGAAGCAGCAGTCAAGACATCAGATGACGTATTGATTGCATTAGGCAAATCTGCTGCAAAAGACCTCTTTCCAGTGATGAAGAGCAAAGATGTCTCCATGAAGACTAAGGTGCATCTAACCCAAGCTATGGTATTTTTAGTAGCTTCTTATGCATGTGAGAGCTGGACAATGAATAAGGGAGACTGAAGAAGAGTTGATGCTTTTGAGTTGTGGTGTTAGAGAAGAATGTTAAGAGTACCATGGACTGCTAAAAGGACTATCAAATCCGTCCTGGAAGAAGTACAGCTGGAATGCTCCTTGGAAGCCAGAATAGCCTAACTTCTCACCTACTTTGGTCGTGTTGTCAGGAGGAACCATTCCCTGGAGAAGAATATCATGCTTGGTAAAGTGGAGGGTCAACAAAGAAGGGGAAGGCCCTCAATGAGATGGATTGACACACTGGCTGCAACAATGGGCTCAGGTATAGCAAGGATCATGAGGCTGACATAGGACCAGGCAGTGTTTCATTCTGCTGTGCATAGGGTCACTATGAGTTGGAGACAACTCGATGGCACCTAACAACAACAACAATGTATATGTGTCAAGGAGCCCTGGTGGTGCAACAGTTAAGTGTTTGGCTTCTAACTGAAAGGTTGGCAGTTCAAACCCACCCGGTGGCTCCACAGGAGAAAGATTTGGTGGTGACTATGAAGCAGTTGAGGAGCTCTGGTGGTGTAGTGCCTAAGGCATTTGACTGCTAGCCAGAAGGTTGGTGGTTCAAACTTACCAGCCACTTCGCAGAAGGAAGATGGGGCAATTGATTTCTGTAAAGATTTACTGCCTCAGAAACCCAAAGGGGGTCGCTATGAGTTGGGATTGACTTGATAACAGTGAGTTTGTTTTTTTTTTTACATGAAGCAGTTCTACTCTGTTACATGGGATCACTATGAGTTGGAATCAGCTTATGACTCCCAGCACCAACAATGTATACATGCATATTTATTTTTTGCCTACCCTACTAGAATGAGCTCCATGAAGGCAAGAACTTTTTGTCTCTTGACTCAGTCACTAGCACTTAGAACAATACCAGGCACATAGCAGCCACTCAATAAATACTTGTCGGATGAATGAAGATGTATTATACACCCTCAACACAACAAAAATGAAGACACATAATCAGAAGAAAATTTTCACTTGATTGGTTATGCAGGAGGAAGGAATTTTTCAAAATATTACAAGTTTTAGAATATAGATTATTAATACTTTGCTTCATTCAAGAGTTTTCATTATTTAATTCAAGACCTCCATAAAGCAATTCCAAAAGGATTTATGCATAGAAATAATACCCAGGGTTACAATGTCCTACAACTCTAAGAGAGGCTGTTTTACAGTCACATAAATAGTGTCTCTTAAAGTTGTTCACTGCACAACTTGTCCAATGCAGCAGCTCTGATAATATTGCAGTCCACTTACAAAGCACATGATATTATCTCCAAGATCTACCAAGTTTACTTTTCTCCTCTACATGGGATGTTATGGATTGAATTGTTCTCCCCAAAAGGTATGTTGAAGTCCCAACCCCTGGTACCTGTGAATGTGACCTTGTTAGGAAATAAGGTCTTTGAAGATGTTAACAGTTAACATGAAGTCTTACTGGAGTAGAGTTTGTCCTAATCCAATGTGAGTGATGTCCTTATTAAAGAGTAGCAGAGACAGAGGGGGAAGACAGCCATGTGAAAATACATCTACAAAGCAAGGAACGCCAAGCATCACCAGCTGTCACGAGAAGCTAGGAGTAAGGCAGGGAGTAGATTCTTCCTCAGAGCCCTCGGAAGGAATTAACATGGCTGACATTCTGATTTCAGACTTCTAATTTCCAGAACTGTAAGGAAATAAATTTCTGTTCTTAAAAGCTGCCTACGTTGTAGTACTTTGTTATAGCAGCCTAGGAAACTATTACCTATGAAGAGTCAAATTCACAAATAATTCATTTGACGATGGAGATAAGATTTTAAGAGACAATTTGCCTCTATCTATATTCAAGAGTCTCTTGAAAAAGTCCAGAAGGGGGATGGCAGAGTAAGAGGGGAAGTGGCTGTCTGTGAGACCTAAAGGGTCTTAACTCTGAGTCCAGTCCCAGAAGCAGAAGTAACACACACTAGTGCACAATTGTTGTTGTTAGGTGCCCTCAAGCTGTCTCCAACTCATAGCAACCTCATGTACAGCAGAACAAAACACTGCCGGTCCTGTGCCAGCCCCGCGATCCTTGCTATACCAGAGCCCATCATTGCAGCCACTGTGTCAATCCATCTCGCTGAAGGCCTTTCCCTTTTTCGTTGTCCCTCCACTTTACCAAGCATGATATCCTTCTCCAGGGAATGGTCTCTTCTTACAACATGACCAAAGTAGGTGAGACCAAGTTTGGCTATTCTCGCTTCCAAGGAGCATTCCGGCTACACTTCTTCCAGGATGGATTTGTTAGTTCTTTTAGCACCCCATGGTACTTCCAGCATTCTTCACCAACACTGCAACTCAAAAGCATCGACTCTTCTTTGGTCTTCCTTTTTCATTGTCCAGCTCTCACATGCATATGAGTACACAGTAGGCATTCAGTGAAGGTTTATATCCTTCCTCCTGTTCTATTTATCTTTTGGTATGGGGTAAGAAGGTTTTTCAGAGGAAATAACAGAAGTTAAGTCCAGTCAGCTTATGGAGAAATGGCAATTTATTAACTCAAGATTTATCTAGTTTCAAGCAGGACTAGATCCTTGAATTCAGACAATGTTACCAGGGCTCGCTCTGTCTTCTCTCAGCTCACCTTCCCTACATGTTTTATCTGAACTAGATCATATGTGTTGCACAAAACTAAAAAGATAAGTGCAAGACCTATGTGAAGGAAATCATAAATTTGTCTTAAAAGATAGTGAGAAAAACATAAATGCATGGAGCAATGTACCATGTTTAAAGATACCTGTTTTCTCCAAATTAATCTCTAATTCAATCCCATTATAAATACTCAGATAGGATTTTCTCATGGACCATGACAAACATTCTAAAGCTAATATGTAAAAAAAAAAAAAAAAAAATGAGCAAGAATAGTTAAGAAAAATTTAAATATAAATAAAAACAGCGAGTGGTGCTTGTACTATTATTATAGTTTCCACCCTGATTCATGGTAACCCAATGCACAACAGGAATGGACTGTTATGATCCATAGGGTTTTCATGGACTGATTTTTTAGAAGTAGTTCTCCAGGCTTTTCTTCCTACTGTTAGTCTGGAAGGTCTACTGAAACCTCTTCAACATCATAGCAACATGCAAGCTCCCATTGACAGATGGGGGTGGCTGTGCATGAGGTTTCTTGGCTGGGGATTAGACCTAGGTCTCTTCCAAGAGGGTGAGAAATCCTGCCATTGAACCACCACCGCTCTCTAGACTTGGCCTGCCAGATATGAAAACTGACTAAGCAGTATCTCAAGTGTAAAGGGGAGAAAGGCTAAGATATATAAGGGCTCTGAAGGCAAGGGGGCAGGATCCTATAAAGGCTGACATAGAAGCTTAGGCTGCCTCTTCTTTCTTCAGTTCACGCTTGAAGACCCTGTTGATTACTGCTCAAACCATTCCCTATTCCTCTCTTCCCTGACAGAAGCCTTCTTGTGCCCCCAGGTATCATGTACTTCAGGGATGAATGGTTCCCCCTCCCTCTGTCCTACCAGGAGTGAGTCAGAGCTGGGCTAAATTAGTCATAATAATTGCTTCCTCCTTGATGAAGTTTGGTTTAGGAAATGGCATGTAACACAATTCTGCCTGAGGAGATGTAAGGGGATAGACACTAGGCTGTTTCTGGGAGATTTTTCTTTACTCTTAAAGGGACTTAAGAAGGGACTTGAGGAATAGACAGGCCCTCTTCCACTCTTCTAGCTTGTGGGCTCTGTTTTGTGAGGATTGATCTTCAAAATATCAATCATTTCAGAATCATCTCAGGGGACAAGTCTGAGGACCAACACAATCTGTTGAGGATGGCAAAGTAAAAATATGGAAAATCCTTGGTCCTTGATGACATCATGGAGCCCTTGAATTCACTAATCCTGAGTCTGCCCTAATTTTTCTTAGCGTTCAAGAAAAGTGAAAAGAAGCTCAATGTATTTTTGAAGTGGTCTATGTCGGCTCCTCTGTCTAGTAGTCACTTTCCTGGTAATTTCATCTCTAGAACCTAGCAGAGAATCAGGAACAAATGGGAGTGGGGTGTCACTTGAAGATTACCATGGAACTGAGAAACACTAGGGGTGTAGAAGCTGAAAGAGACAAGGTTCTTCCCCCAGAGTTGACAGAAAGGTAGCCTTCCCATAAAACCGGCACGCTGAATTGGGACTTCTAGACCCCTGATCTGTGACAAAATAAATTTTTGTCGTCAAAGCCACCCACTTGTGATGCTAATACACCCACCTACAGAGATGTGGGCTCAACTCCTCTGGGACGGGGCTGAGGAAGCAGTTTTAACCAGGTTCCACAGGTAATTTGGTGCATAGCCAAATAGGAGATACCAAGGCGTGGGTGACTTGAAGGCCCAAAGGCTCCTTCCACCCCTTGATTCTACTCCTGCTTAGAGGCAGGGACCCAGACTAAATGAGCTTCCCCATGAATTCTCTTCTTAAAGCAATGAAACAAAATTATTTGTTCAGGTTCTGTAGGTGCTTTTACTATCTTAACATTTGAGATGTTACTTTGTGGGTTTGGAATGAGTTTCATTGTAAGTGACCCTAAATGTGACACAAACAATAAAGGAATTTTTTTCTAACATGCAACTGAAAAACCTGAGGGTAGTCTGGCCTCATTTAAAGCTTGATCTAGTATGTCAATAATAAAACTGATGACTGGTTTCTTTCTGTTCCTCTGCTCTGCCTTCTGCAGTGATGGCTTCATTCTTACATTTCCTCTGTGGTGGTAAGAGGAAAAAAGAGTTTCTTTGTTTAGGCTTCACTCTGATTAGTTTAGGTTTGTACCCACTTCTACCCCATTGCTATGGCCAGGAGATTGGGCTTCACTAATTGCTTAGAAGGAACTCTGGTGATACAGTAGTTAAAGCATTGGGTTGCTAACCAAAAGGTTTTTAGTTTGAACCTAAGAGCCACTCCATGGGAAAAAGATGAGGCAGTCTGCTTCCAAAACGATTCACAGCCTTGGAAACCCTATGGGCAGTTCTACTCTGTCCTACAGGGTCGCTATGAGTCAGAATTGACTTGATGGAAGTGGGTTTGGTTTTTTAATTGACTTAGCCTTGACCATATGCTTCTTGGACCTAGGGATGGAATTGGCTTCTGTAAAATCACATGGACCGCCAAATAGTAATGAGGTTATTTTCCCTAAGGAAGGGTAAGTAGATGACAGGTGGCAAAAACTAAAGTGTTCGTTCAGCAAATATTTACTGAGTGCCCAATGTGTACCAAGCATAGTTCTGGCTTCATTGGATTCAACAATGAATAAAATGTAAAAGATTCCTGCCCTTGGCAATTTATAGTCTTGTTGTTGTTATGTTCCATCGAGTCAGTCCCGACTCATAACGACCCCTCCTTGGGTTTCCGAGGCGGTATCACTACGGAAGTAGATGCCCAACCTTCCTTCTGAGGAGTGGCTGGGGAGTTTGAACCACCAGCCTTCTGGTTAGTAGTCAAGTGCCTTAGGCACTATGCTAGAGCTCCTAGTTTATAGTCTAGTAGAATAAAACTTGTCCTAAAATAGGAAGAGGGAAATGTCCATGCCTCTCATCGAATATTTGACAGTACAAAGTTGTGCCACAGTAAATATTTCTGAAATTAAAACAGTGTAATTGGCTGAATAGTGGTCCTCAGATATGTCCGTGCCCTAATCCCTGGACATGTGAATGCTACCTTATGTACCAAAGAAACTTTGAAGACATTATTAAGTGAAGGATTTTGAGACTGGTGGATTATCCTGGATTATTTTAGTGAGCCTGATGTCATCACAATGGTTCTTACAAATGAGACACAGGAGTAGGCAGAGACAGGAGAATTCAGTGTGATGTTAGAAGCATGGGGAGAGATGGAGACAGATTTGAAGATGCTATGCTGCTGGCTGGGAGCTCTGGTAGCATAGTGGCTAAGACACTTGCCTGCTAACCAGACGGCTGGTGGTTCAAACCCACCAGCCACTCCTCGGAAGGAAGGTTGGGCAATCCTACTTCCGTAGTGATACTGCCTCGGAAACCCAAGGAGGGGTCGCTATGAGTCGGGGCCGACTCGACGGCACATAACAACAACAACAATGCTGCTGGCTGAAGACCGAGAAAGGACCCATGATCCAAGGAATACAGGTGACCACTAGAAACAGAGAAAGGCCAAGAAATGGGTTCTCTCCTGAGAGCTTCCAGAAGGAACAAGCCCTACCAACACCTTGATGTTAGCATGGTGAAACTGATTGCACAATTCTGAACCCCCAAACTCTAAGAGAGTAAATTTGTGTTGGTTTACGCCACTGAGTTTGTGGTAATTTGCTACAGTGCTGCCAAACAGGCAAGAAGGCTGAATCTTCTGACCTCCCCTAACCCCACAAGTGGAAGACAGAATCACCATCAGTAGCCCAAGGCTTATCTCTATGAGACCAGACATGCCACCTCCCTCCAGCCCTTTCACCAACCCTGACACCAACTGATCCTCCCACAGCACCCTCCATCATTCTGCTGGGTTTGATAATTCGCTGCAGTGGCCACACAGAACTCACAGATTATAGAGTTTATTAGGAAAGCGACAGACTACTATTCAAGTTCAGAAATGCACTCAGTCTCTCGCAGCTAGCCTGCCTCACTTAGCAGCCAGCAGCCTCTCTCTCAGCAGCATGTGTCTCTCATATTTGTCTCTCAGCAAGTGCATGTCTCTCAGGAGCACTCAGAGAGAACTCAGCAGCATGTCTTTCTCAGCCAGCAGTCAGAAAGACTTCCTTCTGCCTCTAGGAGGGCTCCTTCTGAGCCTGGCAGAGTGGCCAAACTAACCAATCCCAACATCAGAATTCTGTACACCTGAGAGAGAGAGAATGTCCCCAAAATCACTTTGAGCTACTCCCAACAGAAATACCCCAGGTGGATAACTTTAACAATCAGGAGCTACTCAGTTGCTCACAGCAAATTCCACCACAGAGTTTACAAAGACTTATGGCTAGAAAAGCCACACTATGGTATTTACTACAATGCAAGTGCCAACAGGAAAGTAATTCAAGTAGTGATTTTCTGTTTTTCAATGTTTATGAGGTTTTTCACTTATTCTAATTTAATTAATTAATTTAATTAATTGAATTCTAATTCTTATCCTAATTATAATCATACTGTGATGATACAACATGGTGAGTCTGTGTGCCTATACTATCCTTTATTTTCCGTAATCCAAGTGAGGCCTGACCAGTGCAAAAGATATCCAATAAAAAACTATGATTGTGCTAAGCAGCAGGGAGCTCATCTAGTTTATGGGATCAGGGAAACATTCCATGAGAATGTGTCATTTAGGCTGGAGCCTAAAGGATGAGTAGGAGTTAGACAGGCAAATACTTGGAAGAAGTCTTCTACCTGGAGGGAACAACATGTGTGAAAGCCCTGGTGCTTCTTGGCATATTCAGTAATAATATCTGGGTTTTATAAGAATGTTAGAAAATTTAGATAAGCAAAAAGAGGAAAATACCAGTCAGCCATAGTCCCATTGTCCATATATAACCTCCTGGTATGTTATGAGGAGCTCTGGTGGTGTAGTGCCTAAGGCATTTGACTGCTAACCAGAAGGCTGGTGGTTCAAACCCACCAGCCACTCACTCCTTGGAAGGAAGATGGGGCAATCTACTTCCATAGAGATACCACCTCAGAAACCCAAGGAGGGGTCGCTATGAGTCGGATCTGACTCGACAGCAGTGAGTTTGGTTTTTTTTGGTAATGTTCTCTTATGCCTCTAATCTATTATCTAATCTATCCATTTACTTTTCTTTAGTGTTGCATAGTATTCAGACTATTTTTTGTGTGTATTTCTAGAATGTCTATTTGTTTCTTTTCCAAATCCACATTTTTAAAAAAATTCACTTCTGTTATTGCCTTGATTTTTCTCTGAACATTTTAAGGGTGCTTATTTTAAAGTCTCTTTTGGATTGTTTCATCCTCTTCAGCTCTTGAAGTGACATAGATGCAGTGGGTTTCATTTGCCGACCCTCCCTCATGATGTTTCATTTTGGAGGTTATTTCCCATGGGGAGGACAGTTGTCTTGGGGTTTGGGAGCATACAGAGTGGCGTCGTGTTTGCATTTCCCTCTCCTGGGGACCCCATGCATATTTCATTTTCTCATTAGCTTTTATGTTATTTATCATAGTTTGGGGCCTTTAACATTCAGGGCACTTTAATTTGGACCTTGTGCCCATGTGTTATGCAGGCCTGTTTTTCTAATTTTCCCCAGATCTCTCTCTCTTCTTACAGCCCAAGAGGGTCAGGCTTCCTTGCTTCTTCCCAGTGGGGTCTCAGTAGGAAAGCTCAGCCTCAGTCATCAAGACTAGATCTCTCTCTCCTATGACTATCTCAATTTCACTCCCCATTCACTGCTGTGTGTTTCTTCTTCATTTTTGTGACCTGATAATTTCCTTTTTCATTACTTTTCTTTTTAAATCAATTATGCTTTAAAATGTTTTTGTTATAATTCCCCAGTACTTCTAGGTATTTGAAATCAGCATATGGATCCCCAGTCAGTTCAATCTACTTATTTCTCAGAAGATTTATTTCATTTTTTAGAAGGCTGGTGGTTCAAACCCACCAGCCACTCCTCGGAAGGAAGATGGGGCAATCTA
>NW_006921742.1:3324858-3326642 GCF_000298275.1 Orycteropus afer afer | reverse complement strand
CTCATGTGTGGCTTTGGTGGTTGGGGCATAAATTTGAATAACAGTCATATTAACGGGTCTTCCTTGTAGGCGTATGGATATTATCCTATCACTGACAATAGATGATTGGGATCGTCTAAATATTAAATTTTCATGTGCATTAAAAGACTTCTTCAAAAGAGTAAAAGAGAACCTACACAATGAGAAAAAGTATTTGGCAATGTCTTATGACAAGGGACTTATCTCTAAGATTTATAGAAAACTTCAACACCTCAACATCAAAAAGACAAACAATCCAATTGAAAATGGGCAGAAGACATGAACAGACGCTTCACCAAAGAAAATATGCAGGTGCTCAACAAACAGTGAAGAAATGCTCACGATCATTAGCCATTAAAGAGATGCAAATCAAAACAATGAGATGTCATCTCACTCCAGCACTAATAGCACAGTTCAATAAGACAGAAAATAACCAATGTGGGCGAGGATGTGGAGAGACTGGAAGTGTCATACACTGCTGGAAGAACTGCAAAATGATATAACCACTGTGGAAAATGGTATGGCTATTCCTTAAGAAGTTGGAAACAGAAATACCATTTGATCCAGCAGTCCCATACTAGGTATATATCCTAAAGAAATGAGAGCCAGGACATGAATAGATACATGCACACCTATGTTCCTTGCAGCATTATTTACAGTTGCAAAGAGAGAGAAACAACTTAAGTGCCCATCAGTGGATGAATGGATAACCAAACTATGATACACACACACAATGGTATACTATACAACACTAAAGAATAATGAAGAAATCTGTGAAAAAACTCATAACATGGATGAACTTGGAGGACATTATGCTGAGTGAAATAAGTCAGTCACAGAAGGACAAATATTGTATTAGTTTACTTTTATAAAAAGCCAAAGAAAAGTTTAGATACAGAAGGAAATTTCTTTGTTGGTTATAAGGGATGGGAGCGGAGGAGAAGGAAAATTGCTAGATAGGTTGTTGTTGTTGTTAGGTGCCATTGAGTAATCTCTGACTCATAGCAACCCTATGCACAGCAGAACAAAACACTGCCTGGTCCTGAGCCAGCTCCATGATTCTTGCTACACTTGAGCCCATCACCGCTGCCACCATGTCAATCCACCTCATTGAGGGCCTTCCCCTCTTTCGTTGACCCTCCACCTTACCAAGCGTGACATCCTTCTCCAGGGAACGGTCCCTTCTGACAACATGACCAAAGTATGTGAGACGAAGTCTGGCCATTCTCACCTCCAAGGATCATTCTGGCTACATTTCCTTCAGGACAGACCTGTTAGTTCTTTTAGCAGTCCACGGTACTTTCAGCATTCTTCACCAACACCACAGCTCAAAAGCATCAACTCTTCTTCCGTCCTCCTTATTCATTGTCCAGCTATCACATGCGTATGAGTCGATTGGAAGTACCATGATTTGTGTCAGGCACACCTTAGTCCTCAAGGAGACATCTTTGCTCTTCATCACTTGAAAGACGTCTTTCACAGCCAATTTGCCAAGTGCTATATGTCATCTGATGTCCTGACTGCTGCTTCCATTGGCATTGATTGTAGAACAAAGCAATGTGAAGTCTTTGACAATTTCAACCTTTTCTCCATTTATCATAATGCTGCTTATAGGTCCAGTTGTGAGGATTTTTATTTTCCTTATATTGAGATGTAATCCATACTGTAAACTGTATTCTTCAATCTTCATCAGTAAGTACTTCAAGTCATCCTCACTTTCAGCAAGCAAAGTTGTGTAGTCAGCATATCACAGGTTGTTAATGATT
>NW_006921742.1:3321957-3323748 GCF_000298275.1 Orycteropus afer afer | reverse complement strand
TCTTGATGTCATCCCACAATTCTTCTGGTTTTTGGTCATTGGTATTCAGTGCATCAAATCTATTCTTTAGATGGTCTCTAAATTCAGGAGGGATATATTCAAGATCATATATTGGCTCTTGTGGACTTCTTTTAATTGTCTTCAACTTCAAGTTGAACTAGCATATGAGCAATTGATGGTCTATTCCACTATCAGCTCCTGGCCTGGTTTTAGTTGAAGATACTGAGCTTTTCCATCACCTCTTGCCACAGATGTAGTCAATCTGATTCCTGTGTATACGTCTGGCAAAGTCCACATGTATAGCTGCTGTTTGTGTTGTTGAAAAAAGGTATTTGCAATGAATAATTTGTTGGTCCTCCAAAATTCCATAATGCAATCTCCAGCATTATTTCTGTCACCAAGGCCAGATTTTCCAACTACTGTTGATTCTTCTTTATTTACAACTTTTGCATTCTAATCACCAGTGATAAGCAACACATCTTGATTGCATGTTCAGTCAATTTCAGATTGCAGAATTGAAGATAAAAATCTTCAATTTCCTCATCTTTTCCTTTGGTGATTGGTGCACAAATTTGGATAATAGTCGTATTAACTGGTCTTCCTTGTAGGCATATGGATATTATCCTATCACTGACAGCATTGTATTTCAGGACAGATCTCAAATCATCTTTTGTGATGATGAATGCCACACCATTCCTCTTCAATTTATCATTCCCAGCATAATAGTTCATATGGTTGTCTTATTCAAAATGGCCAGAAGTGATCCATTTCAGCTCCCTAATGCCTAGGATATCAATCTTTATTTGTTCCATTTCATTTTTGACAACTTCCAATTTTCCTAGATTCATACTTTGTACTTTCCATGTTCTGATTATTAATGGATGTTTGCAGTTGTTTCTCCTTAATTTGAGTCGTGCCACGTCAGCACATGGAGGTCCTGAAAGACTTACTTTATCCATATCATTAAGGTTGGTTCTACTCTAATGAGGCAGCTCTTTCCCAGTCCTATGTTGAGTGCCTTCCAACCCAAGGGGCTAGTCTTCCTGCACTGTGTTGGCCAATGTTTCCAAGCTATTCATAAAGTTGCCTAGTAATGTATCAGTGTTTCTGCTATTCATAAGTTTTCCCCTGGCCAGTTTTTGAGAAGTGGATGGCCTCCTCCTCCTTCCTAGTCTGTCTTTGTCTGTCTGTTACCTACTTGAAACCTGTGCACCATGTGCTATTCTGCTGGCATCTGAAACACCAGTGGCACAGCCTCAAGCCTCACAGCAACATACAAGCCTCACAGGATGACAAATTGACAGACAAGTTTGTCTCCTTTAGCTGTTGGAAACCTCTGTACCCTCTTCTTACCTAATTCCTACCTGAAACCTGCCACTCTGTGGTCCCTGGCTGCTCATCGTCCCTCCCTTTCCTAGCTCTAGGGGGCTTGGGGCCTAGCTTTGCCTCCCGGCCCTTTTAACCTGAGATCCCTGCTAGATAGGTAAGAGATAAGTATTGACTTGGGTGAAGGGAAAGGCAATATACCAAAAGTGAGTGACCAACACAATAACACTAATGAAAAGAAAGACATGGAGAGAAGATTAAAATAATAATAATAATTGCAAAAACGGCAAGGAGGCCACATGTTCTGACCTCCTCTAACCCTACAAGGGGAAGACAGGATTACCAGCAGTAACCCAAGGCCTATTACTGCCAGGCCAGACATGCTGCCTCCCTCCAGCCCTTTCACCAACTGTTCCTCCCAAAGCACCCACCACCTCTCTCCTGGGTTCGATAATTCACTGCAGT
>NW_006921742.1:3320367-3321622 GCF_000298275.1 Orycteropus afer afer | reverse complement strand
GCCCAACAGAAATAACCCAGGTGGATAGCTCCTCAGTTGCTCATAGAAAATCCCACCTTGGAGTTTACAAAGACTTATGGGTAGAAAAGCCACACTAAGTAATTTACTACACTGCATAATAATAAAAGAAAAAAGCCCTTGAAGATGAATTGTTAGACCCAAAGGCACAGATGTATGACTGATACACTTGACCACTGCCAACTTGTCTTCCTTTCCATGTAACTCAGGGTTTGCCCCGATCCCTATTGCTACTTGTGCATGCACCACTTGTTCTGGTCATCTCCTTGAAGATCCAATAAAGCAAGCATCAGGGACTGAAATTAGGGCATGAACAAGACTGCAGACCCTCCTCATACTTTAAAGTTTTAAACAATGCCACCAGAGAAGAGGGTCTACTTGGTAAGAAGAAAATAGGGACATTAACCAAATCTATTCACCCCTACACAGGACACTTTTCCAAGCTGTTCAGTCATTTTTATCACAATTTTGGCAGCTTCTTTCTACTACTTATCAGAAATTTAAAAGCGGAGAATTAGATTCAAGTCCTGAATTACTAAACCTTGTTATTTTTGCAAAGTACATATCGTACATTCAGCGGCACACTGCAAAACATTATCATGAATTATTTAAATGAAATGATCCTTGCCACAGTAAATGAGCAAAGCATATTTTGTTCATTGTTTCTTACATATTGCTATTTCTCTTCACGGATTTCTTATTTTGTGACATTAACTAAAATGCAATGAACTGCAATATCATTACTGCAAACTATTCCAGTTCTTCTTCTGCTCATACACTGATTTTTTTTTATGTGACTGAAGCATTTGTTTTCCTTCTTGCTTAAGATTCATTATACTTGAATGTGTCCTTGTAATAGTGCAGAGCAGGAACAAATATAAAATATGGATAATTGATGTTTATTTTAAAAAGTAAACCACATTCTTCTTGTTTGCTCTGGGAGGACCAATCATTGGGAGCTATGGGTAGGCAAGGGGTATGGATGACAACTTGCTGAAGATACTGCTTTCTTCAGACTAAATGTTCAGGCCAGTTTCTGGGACCCTATTTTATTATTCTGTTTTATAATTCTAGAGTAAAATGAGAGTAAATTGTATCTCAAGAGCCAGTGAAATGATTCTGAAACATGCCTCAGATAATGAAGTGTTCAGCTGTAAATTAACCATCATTAGTGGGGTCAAAGAGCTCTGGTGGTGCAGTGCCTGATTGCTAACCAGACGGTTGGCAGTTCAAACCC
>NW_006921742.1:3294360-3319791 GCF_000298275.1 Orycteropus afer afer | reverse complement strand
GTTTTGTTCCACATTGTTGTCCCACTTTATCCAGGATCTCTTACATAGATCCCCTGGGGTCACAGTCTATTCAGTTTGAATGTTAATCTCTATATAAGGAATGGGTGATTATTATTACTATGTACTTTTTTTACCATCAAGACTGAGAAAATCCCCAAATGATACTTCTGTCTGTGGATACTATGTGCTGCCAGTACATGCACAACTTCATTCTTTGTCTTCTGACTTAACAAATACACACACACACATTTTCCCAAGACTGGCATGCCAGTGGTTCATTTTAAGCAATTCTATTTTGTCTGAAATACAAAGTTGGAAACAAGGAACAAGGATCAGTAGTTGGAAAATAAGGCCTCAGTGATAGAAGCAACACTGGAGATCACATTAGAATTCCACAAGACCAATGACTTATTTTTAGGAAATATAATTTTTCAACAGCATAAACAATGACTACACATACATGACTTTGCCAGATGGAATACACAGGAATCAGATAGACCACATCTGTGGAAAGAGATGGTGGAGAAGCTCAATATCATCAGTCAGAATAAGACTGGGGCCTATTACAGAATAGACCACTGATAGCTCATATGCAAGTTCAAGTTGAAGCAAACTGAAACAAGTCCACAGGAGCCAAAGTACAACTTTGATTATATCCTGCCCTGAATTTAGAAACCATATCAAGAATAGATTTGAGTCAATGAACACAATGACAGAAGATCAGATGAGTTGTGTGTTGATATCAAGGCCATCATACATGAAGAAAGCTAAAGTTCATTATAAAGACTGGAAAGAAAGAAAGAGCCAAAAATGGATGCCAGAAGAGAATCTGAAACTTGTTCTTGAACATGGAGTAGCTAAAGCAAATAAACTAATTATGAAGTAAAAGAGCCAAACAGAAGATTTCAAAAAACAGCTCAAGAAGACAAAGTAAATTATTCATAATGAAATGTGCAAATACCTGGAGTTAGAAAACCAAAAGAGAAGAGCATGCTTGGCATTTTTCAAGCTGAAATAACTGAAAAAAAAAAAAAAAATTTCAAGCCTCAAGTTGTAATACTGAAAGATTCTATGGCCAAAACATTGAATGATGTAGGACGTTTCAAAAGAAGATGAAAATAAATAAAAACATGATTCAAAGTTAAAAAAAAAAAAGAAGAAGAAGAAGATAGAAGGAATCCATGGAGTCACTGTACCAAAAGGAATTGGTCGATGTTCAATCATTTCAAGGGGTAGGTAGCATGTGATTAAGAATCAATGGTACTGAAGGAAGAAGTCCAAACTGCACTGAAGGCTTTGGTGAAAACAAGTCTCCAGGACTTGATGTAATACCAATTGTGATGCTACAACAAATGGTTGGAATGCTGAAGGCATTCACTTTTTTGAAGATAGCTACTTGGCCAACCATTGGAAGAGATCCATATTTTTGCCCATTACAAAGAAAAGCAATCCAACAGAATGTGGAAATTATCAAACAATATCATTAATATCACAGGCAAGTAAAATTTTGCTGAAGATAAATCAAAATAGTTGAAGCAGTCCATCAAGAGAGCATTGCTAGAAATTCAAGCCAGATTCAGAAGAGGACATGTAATGTGGGATATCATTTGCAGATATCAGATGGATCTTGGCTGAAAGCAGAGAATACCAGAAAGATGTTTACCTGTGTTTGATTAACTATGCAAAGGCATTCAACTTTGTGAATTATAACAAATTATGGATAGCACTGTGAAGAATGGGAATTCCAGAATACTTAATTGTGCTTATATGGAATCTGTACGTAGATTAAGAGGTTGTCGTTCCAATAGAACAAGGGGATACTGCATGTTTTAAAATCAAGAAAAGTGTGTGTCAGGGTTGTATCCTTTCACCATACTTATTCCATCTATATGCTGCCAATAGAGCTCCTCTGAGAAGCTTATTGTTGTTGTTGTTAGGTGCCGTAGAGTCAGACCCAACTCATAGCGACTCCTCCTTGGATTTCCGAGGCAGTATCACTACGGAAGTAGATTGCCCAACCTTTCTTCTGAGGAGTGGCTGGTGGGTTTGAACCGCCAGCCTTCTGGTTAGCAGTCAAGTGTCTTAGGCACTATGCCACCAGAGCTCTGAGAAGCTAGGCTATATAAAAAAATAAAATAAAAACATGGCATCAGAATTGGAGGAAGGCTCATTCACAATCTGTGATATGCAGATGATCTTGCATATCCCATATAAAAAGAATTTGAAACACTTACTGATGAAAATCAAAGACAATATTGATTACATCTTTGCATAAAGAAAACAAAAATCCTCACAATTGGATCAATATACAATATCATGATAAACAGAGAAAATATTGAAGTTGTCAAGGATTTAATTTTGGTTGGATACAAAATCAATGTCTATGGAAGAAGTCAGGAAATCAAACGATGTGTTGCATTGGGCATATCTGCTGCAAAACACTTTTTAAAGTTTTACAAAGCTAAAATGTCACTTTTGATGACTAAGTTCTCCTGGCCCAAGTCATGGTATTTTCAATTGCCTCATATGCATGCAAAAGCCGGTCAATGAATAAGGAAGACTGAATAAGCATTAATGCATTTGACTAATAATGTTGAGGAATATTGAATAAACCATGGCCTGCCAGAAAAATGACGAAATCTGTCGTAGAAGAAGTACAGGTCATATGTTCCTTAAAACTGAGTACGGCAACACTTTGTCTGGGTTATTTTGGACATATTATCAGGAAGGACCAACCCCTAGGGAAGGACAACTCTAATGAGTTGGCTTGACACTATGTCTGCAATAATGGGCTCAAATATAGTTGTGAAGATGGCTAAGGACTGAGCAAAGTTTCATCCTATTACACGAAGGGTCACTGTGAGTCAGAACTGACTCGAAGGTACTTAAAAACAATATTTTGTCTTAGGATGCCACAAGGCTATGATCAGTGACCAAGAAAGAACAATGACTTTAAAAACATGGTCAGGAGAGTAGCAACAGACAAAAAATATGACAGTAATTATTAAACCTTAGAACTGAAGTAGCTAGTCTCTTCTTCTTCTTCTTCTTCTTCTTCCTTTTTTTAAAGACAACTTTTAAATTAGGGATAATTTCAAATTTATGTGGAAGTTGCAAAAATAGTTCAAATAACTCCTTTATACTTTTAATCTGGATCCACAATTGTTACCTCTGCGAGGCCTCCCAAAATGTGGCCATGTGGATTTATCTCTTCTCAATTCCACTCCTGGTACTTGGAGGTTCATTTAATGTAATTTTCCAAATTATCTTTAGGTGACACCAGATTATAGAGAGTTCCATGTCCCCCCTCCCAGTTCAAGTAGGGTTTCAATAAAATCTTGTGGAGCTGGGCCAAGAGGGGAGTGGCATATCTAACACTGTGAGAAAGTCATGATGGAAGACTGTCAAGAGCTATTTGCCCACATTACACTAAAATAAGAAAGTTCTCTTCCCTCCTTCAACCCAACAGCCTATCAATCAAAATCTGTCATGCCTCCTACAGCATGAGCCAGACTGTCCTTTTTCTAGAATGATGAGTTTCAGAGGAATGTATGAGCTACCATTTTGTCATCATGAGTGACCTCTGAGGAGAGAGGTGAGTAGCCGTAGGACTACCCAAAGCAAAGTCAGTGTCCAAATTCAAACCCAGGTGTCTTCACTTAGAACAATGTGAACTTCAACCATCTGTTGAGATTAAACCAGGCATGAAAACGAAAACGGAGGAATGCACTGTTCCTTTTCATATGAGTGACACTCAAGAAACCAACCAAAAACCCACTGCCATCAAGTCAATTCCAACTTATAGTGACTCTCCATAACAGTGTAGAACTGCACCACAGGATTTCCAAGGCTGTAAATCTTTAAGGATCAGACTGCCTTATCTTTCTCTCACAGAGCAGCTGGTGGGTTCAAACTGCCAACATTTTGGTTAGCAGCACAGTGCTTTCACTACTGTGCCCCCAGAGCTCCTTTGCTCAGGAAGAAAGGAAGGAATAGACTATTATTTCTCAGACTCTCATCTTCCCCACCCACTGATTCTTGGATGCCAAACTAGCTCAGCAAAGGAAAGAGAGGCTCAGCTATATGCAATTTATATTAACTGATGATACTTGAAAGGAGCCAAGAGATTGACTGTTCCAATCCATCAGCCACTCCATGCGAGAAAGATATGGCAGTCTGCTTCCATAAAAGCTACAACTTTGGAAACCCTATGAGAGAGTTCTACTATATCCTATACGATGGCTAAGAGTCAGAATCTATTTGACGGCAATAGGCTTGGAGATAGTTGGAAGGGTCAGCCTATAGAGGTCTTTATCAAAAGTGTGGCATAATAGGCAAATTATAAGATCTTACAGGAAACAGTGACTTCTTTATCATTTAGAAAGATTTTTTGTCCAGTATTCTAATCCCTTATGGTGGTTTTACTATTGTAATTCTTTTGAGCCTAAGTCCAGTAGGCTATAACAGAGATGTTACCTGCATGTCTTTCATTGCTTTTTTTTTTTTTAAATAAAGTTTTATTGTGTTGTAGGTAAAGGTTTACACAGTAGTTTAGGTTCTCATTCAACAATTTCTACACAAGTTGTTCAGTGACATTAGTTACTTTCTTTACAATGTGTGAACATTCTCATAATTTCTGTTATGGTTGTTCTGTTTCCAGTAATCTAGTTTCCCAGTCCCCTTACATTCTCATCTTGTTTTGAAGTAATTGTTGACAGTTTGTCTCACATAGGTGATTTTTTTTTTAAAAGAACACAATATTTACAGATGATATTCATTATTCTTTTAGCCAATCTGTTATTTCGCTACAAGGTAACCTTAGGGGTTAGTTTCAGTTCAAGATTTGAAGAGTATCTCAGGGCAATAGTCCTGTGGCATCCTCCAATATCAACCAGTCCAGAAGGTCTGTTTTTTACCTTTCTTTTCTTCATTTGTAGGAATTTGAGGTTCTGTTCCACATTTTCCTCCAATTCTAACAGGGTCCATCTATGGTAGCCCTGATTAGAATGGTCAGTAGTTGTAGCTGAGCACTACCTAATTCTTCTGGTTTCAGAGTAGATGAGGCTGTGATTCATGTAGACTACTTGTTCTGTGGACTAGTTTCTTCCTTGTGTCTTTGGTTTTCTTCTTTCTCTTTTGCTTGCCTTCATTGACTTTTTAAATACAGGTGCTTTTAGATTTGATCACTTTATATGAGCATATACACTAAACATAAATATTGAGCTCATGATTAAATTATTGTATTTGATTCATAAGAAGACAGCTCAGTATTCTAATTCTGGGTAGCCTGGGTGACCTGTCAGTATAGTTAGGGGTTTACCAATTGGCCTGTTTAAGCAAGTCTCAAGACTGTATTATAGGGCCAGGGAGATCACTTGAAGTCAAGTCCACTGCACAGAATATCTAATGCTGTAAGTTATCAGCAAGTTTTCACCATAATGATGAATTGGATTTGCCTCTTTTGGAGGTGGGATGTTTTACCAGTGAATTCTGCTACTTTGAGATTTTGAAACTGGTGGGCAAGAATCTAATTGAGTTTGGGTAAAGTAGTAGTCAAGACTATGTCTGGATCTAATGAGTGCTAGGCAACCTGTCCATGAAGGTGAGTACTAAAGTCCTTAAGTGCCATATTTGTCCCTAATTGGAAGTAATATTTTTATTTACATTGAAATTTTCTGGGGCTTAATCCACTTTATGGGAATTTTGATCAGAGAGGACCCATTGCAATGATTGTCAGATGAGCTAAATAAACAAGATGAAACTATATACTAACTACAAGGAACATACCTTAAATATAAAGTACATAGATGGGCTCATCAAGATAGATCATTTCCTTATTCACAAAGTAAGATTCAACACATTTAAAAATATTGAAATCTTCTTAACTATATTCTTTAATCACAATGGAATAACACTGGTAATTTTTAAAATATCTAGAAAATTCCCAAATATCTGGAAATTAACTCACTTCTGACAAAAAAAGAAAAAAAAATCACAAGGGAAACTAGAAAATATTTCAAACTGAATGATAATGAAGATACAATATACCAAAAACAAGTGCAGCTAAAGCAACACTTAGAGGGAAATTTATAGTTTTACATGCTTACATTAGAAAAGAAAAAAGAAAGGTTAAAAATTAATAATCTAAATCTCTGCCTTAAATAAATAGGAGGAAAACAGCAAATTATACCCAAAGTAAGTAGAAGGAAATGAATGATAAAAATAAGAGTGGGCATCAATAAAATAGAAAGTGGGCAAATGCTAGATAAAATTAATGAACCCAAAATCAGATATTTTGAAAATATTAATAAAATTCATAAACTCTTAGCATGACTAATTAGAGAGAAAAAACAAAGTTTCAGTATCAGGAATGAAAATGAAGATATTGCTACAAATCCTGCAGATATTAAAAAGATAACAAAGGAAACATCAATCATATGAAGAAATTCAACAATTTGAGTAGTTCTGTAGATTCCTCAGTTGTGTCTAATAGTTGTTTTAGAGGTTCTATATACGTATTATATGAATTGAGACAGTTTTACTTCTTCCTTTCCAATATGTATACATTTATTTCTTTTTCTTGCCTTGAACTCCCTAGGACCTCCACTACAGGTTAAATTGATGTTATCTTTTCTCTGTTATTTGGGGAAAGACATTTAGCATTTTACTGTTATGTATGGTGTTGCGTCTAGGTTTTTATTCTGATTGCATTGGGAAGTCATTGAAGGGAGTTAAACACATGAGTGGTATTATCTAATTTATACTGTTAAAAGACCACTTGGGTTACTGCATGTAGAATGATGTTGTTGTCCTGTGCTGTCATACACATTCTGACTCATGGCGACCCCATGTGCTACAGAGCAGAATTGCTGCATGGAGTTTTGTTGGCTGTAGTCTTCGTGGAAGTAGATCACTAGGCTTGTCTTCTGTGGTGCTATTGGGTGGGTTTGACTGCCCACTTTTCAGCTATCCAGTCAAATGCAGATCATATTTACCATCCAGCGATAGATGGTAGGAAAACTAGAGTGGAAGCAGGGAGGCAAGTAGGCTGTTCTAATAATGTAGGAGAGAGATGGAGATGCCTTGGCCCAGAGTGATAGCACAGGAGAATGAGAGAAGTCATTCAATTTAGGGATGTTTTTGGTAGGTTGAGCTGAGAAGATTTGCTGTTTTACTGGATTAAGAGGTGTTCTGGTTACGTAGTGCCACTCTGACAAGAATATACCACAAAGAGGATGGCTTTAACAAACAGGAGCTTATTTTCTTACAGTATGAGAGGGTAGAAGTCTGAGTTCAAAGTGCCAGGTTCTAGGGGCTGGGTGAAAGCCCCTCAACCTCGGGTTTCAGCTCTGCCTCCTGCTCCTGGTCGACTGGAGCTAGAGGCATCTCTTCACTGAGACAGCTGCTGGCCACTGGGACTGACAAGCCCAAGGTTGACAAGTGAAAATGCACAGTCCCGATGTTACCAAAGCACACAGCAGGCCATTAATTCAGGTCCATTGAAAGTCCCAAGGTTGGCAGAACATGGGAGGCTGCTGAACAACGATATGGCTACATGCAGGGTTCAAGGGTGCCATGAACTAGAGACCATTCCCAAAGCTGTTTCTTATGTATGGGAAGCAGACCACATACCCAAAGGCAACAACTCAGCTGTTCACAGTAGATTCCACCATGGAGTTGATTACCAGTCTCATCATGAGCAATACTACATCCAGCTGCCCAGCCACTCAACCAGCCCTAGCCAAGTTGACACACAAACTTAACCACCACAGGAGGTAAGGGAGAAGAAAGAAAGAAAGAAAGAAAAGACAGGATTATGACTTAAACAAGTAGGTGAATTTTGGTGGGTATCAGATGTTTGTGTCACTCATCTTCTTAAGAATGGATAGATAACTGAAAGTGAATAGAGTACTTTATAAAACAAACAAAAACCAAATTCCCTGCTGTCAAGTTGATTCGACTCCCAGTGACCCCTCCTTGAGTTTCTGAGGCAGTATCTCTATGGAAGTAGATTGTTCAGTCTTCCTTCTGAGGAGTGGCTGGTGGGTTTGAACTGCCAGCCTTCTGGTTAGCAGTCAAGTACCTTAGGCACTGTGCCACCAGAGCTCCTGTCAGATGCCTTAGGCAGAGCTTTATGTTATTTAGGATTTAATTATCTTTACAGGTAGAACATTAGAGAAAGAACAATGATCAATATTATATTGGATTTTCAGTCAGTTGATATTAATGTTCTGAATTAAATTTCTTTATCTTTCTTTTTAGGTTTATCCAAGACTGGTTTTCACAAGGAATTCAAGTGGGCAAAGTGGATTTCTCTACAGTGTTACCACGCTTCATTTCTCTCTATATTTTTTCCTTTCTGAATCCAAAAGATTTGTGTGCAGCTGCACAAGTCAGCTGGCCCTGGAAGTTTTTAACTGAACAGGTTTACTATTTGTCACTACATAGTCTTAGAACACAAATAAAACTGTAATCTATAATAAGACAAGTGGGGTAACTCTTCCCTGAAGATGATTGCTGAGGGTACCTGAATGATAATTAACTTACTTTTAAGAGAAAAATATGATGATGCATTAAATAGACTAACTTGCTTTGTAAATAAGGAGTGTATATTAGTCTTTCAGCTACAACTTTCTGCTCTGCTTCTCAGCCTATGCAGCTTTATTTTAGAACTGGCAAATGCCTTGAAGGGGAATCAAACCAAACCAAACCACTGCCATTAAGTCGAGTCCAACTCATAGCAATTTCCAAGGCTGTAAATCTTTTTATTTTATTTTTATTATGATTTGGGTGAAAGTTTACAGAGAAAATTCATTTTCCATACAACAGTTCACAGCTTTGTCTCATGACATTGAATGCTATTTCTCACAATGCAACAGCTCTCTTCCCACTTCCTCCCCAGTTACCTCTTCCCTGTGTCCTTCCCTTCCATGCACTCTTGCCGCCCCCCCCAGTTGTCTCCCTGTGCATACACAGCCCTTCTATTCTCCCATGATTGATGTCTCCAAGAGTGCCTCTACCTAATGTAAATGTTCAGCTCATATGCCTGTCTTTTGTTTGGCTGGAAACCACAGGAGTGGGTTCTATTCCAGACCTGAAGTGCAGCTAGGGGTCCTAGTCTAAGGGGTTCCACCAGGCTCTATCAGACCACCAAACCTGGTCCCTTTTTTTTTATAATGATGTTGAGTTTTGTTCCACATTGTTCCCCCACTCTACCCAGGATCTCCTATATAGATCCCCTTCCAAGTGGTTTACAGTGGTAGCTGGGCACCATCTAGTTCTTCTGGTCTCATAGTCATATAGGCTGAGGGTCACATGGTGTACCAGTTGCTTGGACTAATTGTTTCCATGCATGTTTGGTTTTCTTCATTCTTTGCTCTGGACAAGGAGACACCCATTGTTGCATATAGATGGCTGCTTGTAATCTTTTAAGATCCCAGGTGCTGCTCACCAAAGTAGGATGTAGAACAATGGTTTTGTGTAGTATGTATGCCAATTGAGCTTGATGGTCCCGAGCCCACAGGCCCAACTACTCACTCCCTCTGGGTAGCTGATACGGCCAAGAAGTGACTAAAACCTTGTCCCTTGTCAGCTCTACTATATACCTGGAAACTCTTAGAGAACATACAAATACACTTATAGAAACATTGTCTGCCAACCCTATCTATACATGGTCATGGGCACACTCACCCCTGCATAGACATACCTAATCATTCACAAGACTGTAAATCTTTACAGAACCACACTGCTTCATCTTTCTCCTGTGGAGCAGATGGTGGTTTCAAACCACCAACCTTTCAGTTAGCAGCGGAATATCTTACCACAGTGCCACCAGAACTCCCTTTGAAGGGGGAAATGATGTAAACTATCAGGCTTATCGCTGGTTTTCCCTTCTCTCTGGGATCTTGGTTACACAAATCCTTTTTGCTGTAGTAGCTCTATAATGCCTTTAAATAGTTGTTTTTGTAATATTTTGTCTAGATATTTGATTACATTGAATCATATGAAATTTGCTGTTTTTATACATCAAAAGACTGCATATAGCAATATCTTATTGTTCAGTCAAAGTTGTTCTCAGTGGGAGAGTGTTTAGAGAAATACGATCGCACCACTGCTAGACGCAGAATTCTCAGAATCTAGAATGAAAATAATCAAATGCTATGAGAGCATAGTTTAGGTGTTGAAGAAGAATGGGAAGATCAGAGACTGTAGTATATTCCTCAAGAGTATTTTTCCTGTAGAGTAGTGTATGTTTCTTATTTCTCAACAACAAACAGCACCACACACTGTGTAGAGTTGCCCCTGACTCATAGAGACCCTTTCTTGGGTTTCCGAGGCGGTATCACTACGGAAGTAGATTGCTCAACCTTCCTTCTGAGGAGTGGCCAGTGGGTTTGAACTGCCAGCCTTCTGGTTAGCAGTCAAATGCCTTAAGTACTACTAGTCCCCTGCAACAAGTATCTCAATGTACTAAAAAAATTATCTGTACACATGAAAACATTATTACTAGAAAACTGTCTTTAAAAAAAAATGTTTGCAACTCATCTTTCTTGTGGTTGTTTTTCTGAAGGATTGCTTATGGAGGCCCAAATGCATCAAGTTTGGCTGGTTTCTGCCCTATACTCCAGCAGACAATGAGTATGGTGCGTGGAAGCACCATTACATTGCTTGTGTGTCCAATCTAGACTGGCTAACACCTAGGGAGGCCACTGCTGTTTATGGAACCCTAAATGAACCGAAAGCAGGACAGGAGGAGCTACAGGAGAGACAGAGAGAAAAATGTCTCAGAAAAATAATTTGGGAGAAAATTGCACTACACAAAAGTGAGTGGTATTTAAGAATTTTGAATCCTATCCAAGCATTGTAGGAACAAATGGATTTACATACAGATTCCCACAGAGGACGATAGTCCTATCTTTCTGGAATATCATGTGGGTGGCACTGTTTAAAGTATGTTCAGGACAAGCTGTTTTGTTTCTTCACTTTATATTTCAAGTTAATTGAGAGTGAAACCAAAACAATTTCAGATGAAATATATAAGGCCAAATATCAGTGCATCTGTTGTCCTGGTTCCTCTCGGATTTATAAGACCAAAACCAAGGAGGAGAAAGAAGTAAGAACAAAGCCAAAGACAAATGAATAGGTTCGGTGCAGGAGAAGGATTGGTGAAAAAGAAGAGAGGAAAATGGGAATGGACGTAGGAAGGGATGGGGACAAGGCACATTTTCAGCTAAGCCCTGATTCGCACAATGTGTGAAAATAAGCACTGAAAATGAAGGGGAGGACAGCATTTTCCCCAAAACAAAGCTCCGAAGGCAGGAGGGGCAGGAAAGAAGGATGAATGGAACTCAGGGAGGAAGCGGGAAGCTGCTGTGTTGTGGGGATTGCAGCTGATACCATGACACAAAATGTGTAGAAATTGTTGAATGGAGAACTAATTAGCTCTCTAAACTTTCACTCAAACTAAAAGACAAAAAAAAAAAAAAAAAAAAAGACACCAGTACAGTTCACATGCACACGAAAGCTATGGAGATAACCTTTAAATAAATGAAAAATGCTTGAGCGATAATACCATTTCTTATCCAACTTGTCCAGAAGCTTGACAGTATACACTGTTGGTGAGACTATGGAGAACAGGCACTTTCATACATTGCTGATAGGAGTGCAGAGCAGCACAACTTGCATGAAAGGAACCTCGGGTGTATCTAAAAGGGTGCATTTATCCTTCACTCAGCAATCCCACTTGCAGTATGTATCCTGAAGCTACAAACAAAAAATGGAACTCACCCATATTTTTCTTCACTGAGTCACTCTCTGATGAGATTGGAACAAATAGGAAATTACTTACAGCCAAGAAGATGGGTAGAAATGGATGTGAAGCCTATATGTTGATTAATTAGTCTCTGCGAGAAAAGAGTTGCTTGTTCTTTGAGCTTTGTTTCTTGACCTGAAATGACTGGCAACCTTCAGCCACAGTGCTGAGAGGATAAGAAATCCCGACAGACACTGTGAACATGGCTGTAACTACTGCCATTTGGAATACTTCCCTGGTACAGCTTTATCTTTGAGGCCTGTGTCTCTGTGGGCTTGGCTGGGAGAAGCATGAAATAAACAGCTGAGCTTGGTGCTGTTTGTTTTTCAGAGGAGTTATTCAAAGCTCGACCCCCTTGGGTGAGTGGAACATGCTGCTCCAGGTTGTTAAAATCCAAATGCCAACCACGTCTCTCCCAGACCGTGAGGGATCGAGTGGGATTACACGAAGCTTTGGAGAAACAGCTAGTTTTGGCGTCCTTGGAAGCTTTGCCCAAGCGGTAAGCAAACCTCCAGCTACTGCTGAAGGCTCCGAACCATCCCACAATATCAAGAGTTCATTCTTTAACAATTCAGCTAACGTGCAGGGATCTTGTACAATGGTATGACTCAGAGCCCAAGAAATATCAATAGGAGAGATTCTTTAATTTCCATGAACAGTGGTCTTTATCATGCTCTCTTTAGAGGGAAATACATAGCATTCAAAACTTATATTTTAAATATTTTTAATCCTGCAGAGAGACTACCTTGTAGATTTAGTACATTTTCTGAGTGAAGTTATTGAGGAAAAATAATGTTGTTCCACAAATGCTTTTCATGGAGTGAGAGTACCCAAATGGTGATGTGGAGGTGGTGTGGTTATAGAGAATGGAGACATTACTCAGAATGCCCTGAGACTCAGAAGATTGATGCAGGAAATATAAAGTCTCTCAGCTGCTGCTTTTTTCCCTCTAAATTGTATTTACTTTGTGGTTGCTGTTGAGAATATACGCAGTAAAATACATGCCAATTCAACAGTTTCCACATGTACATTTTGGTGGCATTGATTATATTCTTTGAGGTGTGCAACCATTCTCATCCTGCTTTTCAGTTTTTCCTCTCATTAACATAAACTCACTACCCCCCTTAGGTTCTGTGTTAGACTGGGTTCTCCAGAAAAGCAAAACCAGTAAACTTATAGAGAGAGAGAGACAGAGACAGAGAGAAATTTATCTTAAGAAAATGGCTCACACACTTATAGAAGCTGTCAAGTCCCAAGTTCTTGGATCAAATGTCAAGCTGGAGGCTTTTCCTGACTCACGCAGCTGCAGGGGATAAGGAGCTCAAGGTGGCCAGGCAGTATACTGGCTGTTGACTCCAATGAATGACAAATCCAAGATCTCCAGGCCGAATGGTGGATTGTTTGCTCATGGACAATTGTAGGCAGCACAATAGAATCCCGATCCACAGAAGAGTGTCTCTTTTCCCGGGATGTCCATAAATATACTGGAAGCAGGCCATGCCCCTAGGGAAACTCCCTATCAACAGACTGGCTGCTCAAAACATATACATCTGATCCCATTATTTAAATAACCCACATCACAATTACTTAAACCACACAGAATTGTGGTCCAGCCAAGTTGACACACACAGCTCCAACTATCACAGGTTCCTACCTAATCTTTCAATTTGCTGTTGTTAATTTGATCCCACATAGATAGTCCTTAGAAGAGAACAATGTTTAAGGTAGACATTTTTTAAACTAGTTAAGCTAAATTACTGTTTGGTTTTAAGAAGAAGATTTCAGGGGATGTTTTTGGTTTAAGGTTTAATGATTATCTCAGGGCAACAGTTTCAAGGGAACTGTTCAGCCTCTATGGCTTCAGAAAGTCTGGAGTCTGTGAGATTTGAAATTTTGTTCTGTATTTTCTTCCTTTTGATCAGGATTCTTCTATGGAATCTGTGATCAAAATGTTCATTAACTGTATCCAGGCACCACCCAGTTCTGGTCTCATGGTGAAGGAGAGAGTTGTCCATGAAGGCAGTTAGCCACCCGTTCTTCCTCCTCTTCCTGATTCTCTTTATTCCTCTGGTGCTCCAGGCAAATAGAGACTAATTGTTGTGCTATGGATGGCCACTTGCAAGGTTTTAAGACTCCTAAGCTAACTCTTGCTTATTAGGAGATAGAAGCACTGAACATGTTATGAGACCAATTAACTGAGATGTCCCATAAAACCATAACCTTAGTCTCCAAACCAAGGAACAAAATCCCATGAGGTGTTTGATTGTACATAAGCAGTCAGCAGTGACTCTTTCATCATTGTTATATCTATCACAATTTTTGCCAATGAAATTTTTATACAACTATATCTTGACAGCATTTACAATAATTGCCTATGTAAGCTTACATATCCTTAATCAACACAATTTTTCCATCACTATAATTCCCCTCTCCTTTTCCCCTCTGTCCTGTCCCTAGTAACCACTAATAAACTTTGGTCTCTATACATTTGCCTTTTCTTGTGATTTTATGTAAATGAGGACATACAATAGCTGTCATTTTGTTACCAACTTCTTTCATTAAGCAAAATGTCTTCAAGCTCCATGCTCACTGCAGCATGTATGAAGACATCCTTTCTGGTCCTGGCTGAGTAGTATTTCGTTGTATTTATATACCACATCTGTATTACACATTGTATGTATATACCGATGGCAGTGAAGGAAGAGGTCGAAGCTGCACTGAAGGAATTAGTTTAAAACAAGGCTCCAGGAATTGATGGATACCCATTGAGATGTTTCAACAAACAGATGCCATGCTGGAGGCACTTACTTGTGTATGCCAAGAAATTTGGAAGACAGCTACCTGGCCAACTGACTGGAAGAGAACAATCCATATCTGTACCCATTTGAAAGAAAGGTGATCCCACAGAATGTGGAAATCATCGAATAATATCATTAATATCACACATAAATAAAATTTTGCTCAAGATAATTAAAAAATGGTTGCAGTAGTATATTGACAGGGAACTTCCAGAAATGCAAGCTGGATTCCAAAGAGGACGTGGAATGAGGGATATCATTGCTGATGTCAGATGGATCTTGGCTCAAAGCAAAGAATACCAGAAAGGTGTTTACTTGTGTTTTATTGACTGTGCAAAAGCATTCAACTGTGTGGATCATAACATTATGAATAACATTGAGAAGAATGGGAATTCCAGAACACTTAATTGTGCTCATTAGGAACCTGTACACAGACCAGGAGGCTGTCATTTGAACATAATGAGGGGATAACGCATGGTTTAAAATCAGGAAGGCAGTGAATCAGGGTCGTATCCTTTCACCATACTTATTCAATCTGTATGCTGAGCAAATAATCCAAGAAGCTGGATAATATGAGGAAGAACGTGGCATCAGGATTGTAGCAAGACTCATTAACAACTTGCAATATACAGATGATACAACTTTGCTTGCTGAAAGTGAGGTTGACTTGAAGCACTTATTGATGAAGATTAAAGACTACAGTCTGCTGTATGGATTGCACCTCAATATAAAGAAAATGAAAATCCTCACAACTGGACCAGTAAGCAGCATCACAATAAATGGAGAAAAGATTGAAGTTGTTAAAGATTTTATATTACTTGGTCCCACAATCAACACCAATAGAAACCGCAGTCAAGAAATCAGACGATGTATTGCACTGGGCAAATCTGTTGCAAAAGACCTCTTTAAAATGCTAAAGAGCAAAGATGTCTTTTTGAAGACTAAGGTGCACCTAACCCAAACCATGGTATTTTCAATAGCCTTATTTGCATGTGAGAGCTGGGCAATGTATAAGAAAGACTGAAGAAGAGTTGATGCTTTTGAATTGTGGTGTTGGCTAAGAATATTGGAAGTACTATGGACTGCCAGAAGAATGAACAAATCTGTCCTGAAAGTGCAGCCAGAATTCTCCTTGGAAGCAACAATGGCCAGACTTTGTCTCACCTACTTTAGTCATGTTGTCAGAAGGGATCATTCCCTGCAGAAGGATATCATGCTTGGTAAAGTGGAGGGTCAGGAAAATAGGGGAAGGCCCTCAACAAGATGGATTGACACAGTGCCTACAATGGGCTCAGGTATAGCAAGGACTGTGAAGCTGGCACAGGACTGGGTAGTGTTTCATTCTATTATGCATAAGGTCACTATAAGTCAGAGCTGACACACCACCACCACCTTTTGGCTACTGTGCTGCAATGAACATTGGTGTACAAGTCTCTTAGTCTCTGTTCTCAAGTCTTTTAGATATGTACCCAAGAGTGGAATTGCTGGATCACATGGTAGTTCTGTTTTTAATTTTTTGTTGTTTTCCACAATAGCTGTACCATTTTGCATTCCCACCAGCAATGGATAAGCATTCTAATTTCCCCACATCCTCACCAATATTTGTTATTATTATTGTTATTTAAAATCTAGCCATCCTGATGTTGTTAGGTGCTGTCAAGTTGTTTTCAACTCATAGTGACCCCATGTACAACAAAATGAAAAACTATCTGGTCTCGCACCACCCTCACAATCATTGCCATGCTTGAACCCATTGTCATAGCCACTGTGTCAAACCATCCCAATGAGGGTCTTCCCCTCTTTTGCTGACCCTCTACTTTACTTAGCATGATATCCTTCTCCAGGGAGTGGTCCCTTCTGATAACCATCCCACTAGCCATCCTAACCAAGCCAAACCAAGCTCACTGCCATTGAATCAATTCTGACTCATAGTGACCCCTATTGGGTTTCCAAGGTGGTAAATCTTTATGGAAGTAGATTGCCCCATCTTCCTTCTGTGGAGCAGCTGGTGAGTTTGAATTGCCAGCCTTTTGGTAGCAGTCAAATGCCTTAGGCACTATGTTACCAAAGCTCCTTACCAGCCATCCTAGCGGGAATGAAATGATATCTCATTGTAGTTTTGATTTGCATCTCTCTGACAGTTATTGTCACTGAAAATCTTTTCATGTGTTTGGTGGACATTTGAATGTCCTCTTTGGTAAAATGTTTATCCAAGTCCTTTGCCCATTTTGTGACTGAGTTGTCTTTTGTTGTTGAGTTGTCAAAATTGTTCGAATTTTATTGAAAGATATTTCCAGTTGGTAGCTTGTCTTTTAGGGTTTTTTTTTTTGGGGGGGGGGTAAAGTCTTTTCAAATAAAAGTTAAATTTTTATGAAGTCCCATTTATTTATCTTTTGATTTTTGTGATTGTGTTGTTATTATTACAAGCTAAGCATGATACCATTGCCCCTGCATTTTCTTGTAAGAACTTTATGGTTTTAGTTTGCACATTTAAGCCCTTAATCCATTTTGAATTTGTTTTGGTGTATGGTGTGATGTATGGATTGTTTCATTTTCCTGCATGTAGAAATTCAATTTTCCCAGCACCATTTCTTGAAAAGATTCTTCTTTCTCCATCAAATGGACTCAGCTGCTTCTTTTTTAAATGTCATTTTTTAACTACTAAGTATGTCACTACATACATTTTAAGTGCCCCACAAAAGATAGTAAGTTCCAAGACATCTTCCCAGCATCTCCCGTATACAGAGAAGGAGAGGCTAGGAAGGTAGGGTGGTTCTGCCTGGCCAAGGAGCTCCACTTTCTGCTATACTTCCAAGAGACTGAGGCACTGAGGTCATGTGCATTTTACAGTATAACTGATGTCTAGAGAATGTTATACCTAATTAAAATTCAGAGAAATTTTAAACTTGACTTGTTCTTCTTTTTTCCCCTATAGAAGTAATGTTTCTGGAAGTCATTCCTACTCTTTACTATCAAAGAAAAATTGGCATGGAGTTTATAAAAATTATGACTGCTCTTCAAATGCTTTCCAGCTACATTGCATATTAGTGTCATCTCGGATTCCTGCATTTGAGGTACAAAGTATGTTATAAGGCCAGTGCACTTCTGAATCAGTGTTTGTTATCTTGACTAGAGGATGTGTGACAATCTTTTAGCCTCAATTTGCATAAAAATAATTTATCTCCTAAAAGGAAAGTGGTCTGACCTAAGTGGAAATATATAGATCCAAAACAGTTTTAAATATTGGAAGCAGAAAAGGTAAAACCATAAATCAAAATTATTTAAAAAAATAATTTTAAATTTTTTTAATTAAAAAAACATTAAGGGCCAAAACTGCCTTCTTTCTTTTAATAGGTGTTCAATATGTTCTTGTTGAATTTAATTTGTTTCTTAGAAACTGGAATTATATTTGGAAATGTTCTAAGTAGCCCAATGAATATAGAATGACTGTTAGTCCATATATATATATATTATATAGGAGCTCTGGTAGTTTAGTGACTAAGGCACTTGACTGCTAACCAGGAGGCTGGTGGTTCAAACCCACCAGCTATTCCCTGGAAGGAAGGTTGGGCAATCTACTTCCATAGTGATACTGCCTCAGAAACCCAAGGAGGGTTCGCTATGAGTCGGGTCCAACTCAACGGCACATAACATATTATAATTATTATAATAATAATAATATATTTGTTAATGGAAACAATCAGTCCTCGTGACTGGTACACCATCTGATCTGCAACCTATACAACTATGAGACCAGAAGAACTAGATGGTGCCCGGCTACCACTGTCATCCACTTGGAAGGGGATCTGTAGCAGATCCTTGATAGAGAGGGAAAACAATGTGGAACAAAACTCAAAATCATTTGGAGGGAAAAAAAAAAAAGATGGTTGGGACCAGGTTTGCTGGTCCAATAGAGCCTGGTGGAACCACTGAGACTATGGCCCCTAGCTGCCCTTCAGGTCTGGAATTGAACACACACCTGTGGTTTCCAGCCAAACAAAGTACAGGAAAATGAGTTAAACATTTATCTCAAGTGGACACACACCCTGGAGAGAACAATCATGGGAGAAGGAAGGGCTGCTTATGCACAGGGAAACAGCTCAGGGGGCAGGAGAGTATGGAGGGATGGACACTGGGAAGTGGTAACTATGGGGAGGATGTGGGAGGGGAGCTGTTGCATTGTGGTAAACTGTGGTCAATGACATGAGACAAAGTATATGTGAACTGCTGTATGGAAAGTGAATTTGCTCTGTAAATCTTCACCCAAATCACAATTTTAAAAAAATAACAATAATAATATATTTGTTGTTGTTATGTATTGTTATGTGTTGAGTCAGACCAGACTCATAGCGAACCCTCCTTGGGTTTCCGAGGCAGTATCACTACGGAAGTGTATGTATGTGTGTATATATATGGAATGTATGTGTGTGTGTGTGTGTGTATATATATGGAATAACAGCATGTGTGTATATCAATACATAACTCAACTCACTGCCATGGAGTGGACCCAACTCATAGCGACCCCTCCTTGAGTTTCCAAGGTGGTATCACTATGGAAGTAGTTTGCCCAACCTTCTTTCTGATCAATACATATATATGCTCTTAAGAGAGAAAATCGTTTCTCTTCTTGGACATCTAGGAATTGATTTTTACCAGTTACAACCAGCTAGCTCAGTGGGTCCACATGAAGGCAAGATCAGAGCTTGGATTTCCAAAGTAAGCCACAGATAGGACCTCTAATGTGTCAATATGGATCATGTTGGACACAGACCATAATCAGTGACAGAGAATGGGTGAATAAAACTGGTATTCAACCAGAAGGCCAATGGTTCAAATCCACCAGCCACTCCTAGGAAGGAAGGTTGGGCAATCTACTTCCGTAGTGGTACCGTCTCAGAAACCCAAGAAGGGGTTGCTATGAGTCGGGTCTGATTCGACGGGACATAACAACAACAACAACATGTCATAACTATTTATTTGATTTGAATGTGATGGGAGCTTAGGTTAAAATTATGTAGTGATTTTCTATGCAGTTAAAGTGTGACACCCAGAAAGTACTGTGTTGTTGTTATGTGCCGTGGAGTCGGACCCGACTCACAGCGACCCCTCCTTGGGTTTCCGAGGTGGTATCGCTACAGAAATAGATTGCTCAACCTTCCTTCTGAGGAGTGGCTGGTTGATTTGAACTGCCAGCCTTCTGGTTAGCAGTCAAGTGCCTTAGGCAGTATGCTACCAGTACTCCCAGAAAGTTCTGTAAGGAGTTGAAAAAAATCAGCAACTGCAATGACTTTCTAGCCTGTCTACTGCGTGAAATAACTTTGCTACAATGTAAGTTTATTTGGTTGTTGAATTCAAAGAACAGTGGTGTTAATATTTATTTAAATGGAAAATATTTATCAATCAGTGTTGGATAACTCAAATATTCACAATTCAAAAAAAAGGGAAAACTTTAAAATCTACTTAAACCCATTACAAAATTGTATGATCTAAATTTAGTTATTTTTATATGTCTCTGTGCATGGTTCTATGCAAAGAAAACAAGGCTGAGAAAAAATAAACTGGAGTGTTAATATTATTTATCTCTCTGTGATGGAGCTACAAGGGTATTTGTTTCTCTCCTTTTACAATTAGGAAATAAAAGAATTTTAAAAGAATTCATTGAAGGAGGTAGATTATCATCCTCCCATAATTTCTGAAAATAGCAACGCAGTCCTTAAAAATCACAGCATATTACGTATCTGTTATATTTCTTTCATTAATAAATATCCTAACAATTTTGTTTTCATTTTTAGATGGTTGTGGACAGTGTTAAGGCTGATGTCATTTCTGTGGTCTATGAACATTGTGGCATAACTTTGGAGAACCTGCTTTCTCTCATAGAAAAAGCTCTGGATGGGCGGAAGGCACAGAGTATGGGAATCTTTAGCGATGGGGATAGCAGGGAAATCAACTTACTGCAAGGTAGGACTGGGGATTGGTAAAGAACAACCCAGCAACTTTGCCCTCATGTAGTGTTTGTCAAGCTCCAATTTGATAAGGAATGTTGATGTTGTCTTTTTGAAGAAAGGGAAGCAATTTTAGCAGCAGCAAATGCCAAAAATCTATAAATTGGTGGCACTGTAAACATACATAATATTCCTACTTGACTCATCCAAAGAAAAGGCTTGGTTGATGTCATTAACTTGCTCTGCTCAGTGGTTTTCTTTATTTTGAGATGAGAAATATTTAAAATTAACTTTTATTTTCTATTCTTCCTCATAATATAACTTGTCTCCTTCCTTGTTTATGCCTACAATTTGCTGTTGTTGTTAGGTGCCATCAAGTTAGTTCTGACACATTGCAACTCTGTACAACACAACAAAACACTGCCTGGTCCTGTGCCATCCTCAAAATTGTTGCTATATTTGAACACTTTGTTGTGTCATTGTGTCAACCTATCTCCTTAAGGATCTTCCTTCTTTTTCACTGAACTACTTTACAAGCATGGTGTCCTTCTCCAGGGACTGGGCTATCTTGATAACATGTCCAGAGTACATGAGATGCAGTCTCACTACTCTTCTGTCTAAGTAGCATTCTGGCTGTATTTCTTCCAAGACAGATTTGTTTGTTCTTCTGGTAGTCCATGCTATATTCAGTATTCTTCGTAATTCAAAGTATCACGTCTTATTTAGTTTTCCTCCTTCATTGCCCAGCTTTCTCATGCATATGGGGTAACTGAAAATACAGTGGCTTGGATCAGGTGCATCTCAGTCCTCAAAGTGATCTCTTTACTTTCCATCACTTTAAAATAGACTGGTTTTTAATTTTATTGACAAAAACTCTTCCATCCTTGTAGGATGAGGGAACACTGGGGATAAGATAGTCATTGATCCAACTGTCAAGGAATTCATAAAATGGCAGAGTGAGTCCCCGAGTTACCTGTCAATTTGTCTCTGTGGCTGGAACTTAGCATTCTTAGAACAGCAAGTTAAATTATTAGCAAAACTAACTGCTTTTGGTTGAGTTTTAGTTTACTATTGGCTTTCCTTGTTTAGTTTACCTGGTGCCTAGAGCAAGTTATGTTTCACATTCAATTTTATATGTATATATCCCAAAAAAGTAAAGTGCAGATAAATTTTGTTTGGGATTTAAATGTATAGTTAATTACATGACAGTGCTTCTCTGGGGTGCAGATAGTTTGCACTTGAGTACTAATACAAAGGTTAGCAGTTCGAGTCCACACAGTGACACTGTGAAAGAAAGGCCTGGCAGTCTGCTCCTGCAGAGATTATAGCCAAGAAAACACAATGAAGCAGTTCTACTGGGGAACACTTGGGGCTGCCGCGAGTTGGAACTACCTTGGTGATAGGTTTGCTTTCTTTGGTTTAACTCTTTAATTGGTGGAGAGACATCAATTGCATGTTTTTACTGTAGTTCACCTCTTATCTAATGGAAGAGCTTCTTATAGGTTCCTGATCTCAGACCTTTCATTCTGCAGATGGGGAAAGTTTTCAAACTTCACCTTTTTCTTATTGTTGTCGTTGGGTTTTCAAAGCAATAGTAACAACTTAGTTCCTCAGAAAACTCGTTTCCTTCTGTGTAATTGTGGTATTTTTCTAAAAGCCTTTGCCTGAAAAACAACAAAAATGAAATCTTTTACCCTGTCACTCAAAGTAGTCCTTCCATTACGTGTAGAGACCTGTGAACAGGAAGGAGGGAAACGTCAGGATTTGTGTACCAGCCATTGTTTTAATTTCATCACTGTGTCCTAAGAATGCAGAGCCACCAGAACTCACTTGGATATGGGTGCAGTCGCATGTAACTGAGCCGAGTGAGCACACTCAAGTCCGAGGCAGTGAGAGGAAGGACGTTTCAGTGATGTTTCCCATCACTGAGAGTCTTACTGTGTCAAACGACTTGTTTTTTGACTGACCCTGTGGGAAACTTTTCTACTTTGGAACTTGGTTGCAGAACCCCAGGACTTGTCTGACGATTCACCCTAAACCTGCTGAGACTAGTAACTCACACCTCTGCACAGTGTTGGCTGTAATGCCATTGTCACCCAAAGGAAAGATAACGCAACCCATGTATAAAAGACAAATTTGGCGTTATGATGCCAGCTCTCTCATTTTCCTGAATTTACAGGGGACTTACAAAGAAACAAATGAAATATTTTGTCCTACATTCCTTACAAGTAGTATAAAACCTCTTACACGTTTTATCTAAAACACTGCTCTTATTCAGATTTCTGACCAATAAAAACTGTGGTTGTGGACTTTGTGGATATCCCCCAATTCAGATTCTCTTCATGTGTTTAAACTTCAGTAATTTTCCTCTTCTGCCCCATCCCCTGCTTTCCTGGTCAGTTTATGTGTGTGTAGTGTAATTCTTAGAAAACATTCCCTTTTCCCATTTCCCATTTCCTGACTGTGAACTAGCAACATAATTTGTTGTTGTTGTTGTTCTGTGCCGTCGAGTCGGCCCCGACTCATAGCGACCCCTCCTTGGGTTTCTGAGGCAGTGTCGCTACGGAAGTAGATTGCCCAACCTTCATAATAGTCCATCCAAATTGCCTTTACTGGACATTTTTATACTTACAACTTTGCTACTCTAATGATTATGGTTGGTGGTCTGATAAAAAGGATTCATTTTCTTTTCTTAGATTTAGACCATAAATAGAAGTGACAAATGGCTATTGAAAAAGCTTATTTCCTGAAGAATGTCAATTAGAAACATGTTTCTAAAGTGAGAAAGAAAATTGCCTGGGAGGCAATGCAAAAGCTTCCTTTCTTCAGCTTTCTTGTCAGTAGTCCCCAGGACGTCACCATCTTGGCTGAATCATGTGACTCTTCTCTTCAGAAACACAAGGACTCTAAATGTCCTGTTAACCCAGAATGTGAAGATTATGGCTGCTGTGGTGTCCAGTGGTACCTCTGTAGGCCTACTGTGTGCAGCACTGAAGAAGGGTGCCCCAGTGGTCTTCATACCACAGTGATAAGCAGATGTTAGCTTCTAAAATTTATGGTTGAATTTTTCCTAACTGCTAAGAGTTTCTGTTCATAATAATGTTACAAATTAATATGACATTTTAACTTTTTTCCTCAGGCTATAAAATTGGTATTAAAAATTTGCTGCAGCCTGAAGTTAGAGACTTCTGGGAGAAATTAGGAAGCTGTGTGGCCACTGAAGAAGAGGGGGGTCATGTGGACCTCTTTGTACCCCTTGCAGCATCAGGTCAGTTTTGAATAAACCATAGAAAACTGATGACCCTGCCGACTTTCTGATTGCGTTGTGTGAATTTGTGATATGCCCTCTGATCAAATGACTCTGTCACATTTTACTCCAGTTCTTTCTCTCTGAAGAATATGCTGTTCCTTATTTGGGGCAAGAAGAGGGTCAAGTATAGGTCAGAGCAGCCTGCCCCGTGGAAACAGGCAGTAGTGGCAACAGCCATAGTGGTCAGAGTAGCCTGCCCCGTGAAGACATGCAGTAGTGGCAACAGCCAGCGGCATTATTTCTCTCTATTCTGGAAAACAGCCTCCCCAATACAGGAGAAGGTGACTGACTGGCCACCACAGGAACTATAGTCAGTCTGTCTGAGAAAACACCCCCTGCCACTTTGATGATGACAGGGTTCTGAACCTTGACTCTGGCTCAAGGCCCTGGACTTGAATCCCGCTTTTCAGCTATGTGCCCTTCAGCAAATTTCTGGACCCCATTTCTTCCTCTGATAAAAGGGATAATATTACTTTATCTTGCCTTATAAGACTTGTGAATATGAAAACAGCATTAATGTTTAAGCAATAAAATAGCTACTAATATAAATACTATTAAGATCAGTGAAGTGCTTTGTAAAGATGAGTTTGGCTGAAGATCACCAAGTCTGTGGCTCTAAGTGCCTGCTGGTCTAGAATCATCCTTTATGATGCAAAGCTAATTTCAATCCTTTGAAGGATAACTCTGGACACATTAAATCAAATTCACTCTTTGGATATCTCTTAAATTAAAGCTCTAATTTCATGGACTGTGTCTTTTTACCAAGCAGCGGGGAGGGAAGGGAGTATGAAATTAAATTTTCTCAGGCTGTTTGTTACTACCTATTCTTTAGGGAACTATTTCATACTTCTTCCTAATCCTTGTCTTTCACAGCAGTATTCAGTACATGCAGAGGAAAGGGCAAAACCGAAGGATGAGAGGGGATCTAAGAGAATATTAAATACCAAGTATTTAGGAAAATACTTTGATAAAAGTTTTCAAACTTATAACAATTATATAACATCAACTATGTAAACATATGCATAGAAAAATACAGGAGGAAATATACCAAAGTATTAACAGTATCTCTCTCTAGATGTATCACCAAATGTTTTACTTGTGAAATCAGTTTTATAAGAGTAAATTACAAAGAATATGGGTGGTGTGGTTGCACTGTTTAACATGGGTGTATGTGTGTGGTACCAAGGATGGTGGTCTATGTGTGTACAAAGTTTGAGAGGATATGTACTAAGGTACTAACAGTAGTTGCATAGGATTATAAGTGAATTTTCCTTGATTTTTGTTTATTTTTCTGTTGTATTTCTGTTTTTCTGTAATGAACTAGTATTAGTTTTATACAGAGAGCAAAGCAGATTTTTTAACTGGAGTAGAAGAAAAAAAAAGTTTTGCGAAAGGGAAGTATTGAAAAGTAGAGAGAATAAGGGCAAAAAGAGGAAAAGAACAGTGGGTTTGGTAACAAAAAAAAATTGTTCAAATGAAACCTGTTGTTGTTGTTGTTGTTATGTGCCGTCGAGTCGGCCCCGACTCATAGCGACCCCTCCTTGGGTTTCCGAGGCAGTATCACTA
>NW_006921742.1:3290912-3293904 GCF_000298275.1 Orycteropus afer afer | reverse complement strand
TAGCAATTCTTTGCCTGAGGACCTTCAATCCCACCTTTTCACTCCCACTTTTTCTTCTCTATCATCATTACAAGCAGCTCTGGTGATGCAGTGGCTAAAGCATTTGGCTGTAAACCAAGAGGTCAGTGGTTTGAACCCACAGCTGCTTCATGGGAGAAAGAGGAGGCTGTCTGCTTCCAAAAAGATTTACAGCTTTGGAAATACTCTGGGGCTGTTTTACTCTGTCCTGTAGGGTAGCTATGAGTCTAAATTGACTCGATAGCAGTGGGTTTTGGATTATCATCCCTCTGTCCTTGGTTCCATCATGCCAAACTTGGACTTAACAGTCCATCACTATGATCACCCTCTTGCCAATAATCTTAATGTCCTTGTCCTGGCTAAATTCCAATGCTGGTTAAAATATGGCTATCTGCATACACTATGCCTGCCTGCATTAATGCAGAAGACTGTTGGAAAAAGGAACGCAACTGTTCTGATTGGTTTAACTTTACCCTGATGGCATAACTATCAGGTGGGATTGTAATACTGACAAGCAATCCTATACATTTCCTTTTCCACTCTTTGAGATGACCATTTCACACCTTCTTTTCTTTACTCAATCTTTCAATAATCCTCTAGCTTTTGACCTCACTTTTTACTTCTCTGAGAAAACTGAAGCATGGAGACCTCCCTAATTTTTCTCTCCCGACCAAATCCACCACCCGTCTCACTCCACCCCTTCATTCTCTGTCTTCCTTCTGTTACAAGGGAGAAAAACACCACCGTTGTTCATATCGAAGAGGCACCACTCCACTAGGACTCTGTCCTCGTCTTTCACCTTCTCAGGGACCTCACTCCCACACTTGGATGCTCCCCTGCAGCCTCCGTTCTCTCTTTATTGGAACATCCCCATCAAGCCAGGGACACCTGCAGTATCTCCTGTCTTTAAAAAAGAAAACAAAAACCCCAACTTTCTCTTGCCCCTTTCTGAGCTGGCTGTAACAGTGGTCCTCAAACATGAGTGTGCTTGAGAACCTGGAGCCTATTAAAGTACAGCTTGTGCTTCACCCCATAGATTCTGATCCAGTAGGTCCAGTTCATCCCCATTAATTCAGAAACACCTGTAGCATCTCCTGTCTAGAAACAAACAAAACAAAACTTTTCCTCATTCATTCTTAAATTGACTACATCAGTGGTTCTCAAACTTCAGGTATTTGAATCACCTTGAGGGCTTGTTAAAATACATGTTGATTGCTCCACCCTAGAGTCTGATTCAGTAGATCTGGGGCGGGGTCAAAGGATTTGCTTTTCTAACAAGTTCCCAGGTGATGTTGATGTTGCTAGATCTGGGGCCACACTTTGCAAACACTGGTCCATACTGTCTGCTTCCACCTTCCTGACCTCCTCAAGCTCCTCAGAGTGGTTTCTTTATCTCTAGTGAAACTACTTTTGGCAAGACCGTAGTGACTTCCATGTGCCCAAATCCAAATCACATTGTTTTGATCTCTTAGCAACGTTTGGCAAAGATGAACACTCCTTGAAAAACTCCTCCTCTTGGCTTCCCTAGTACAGGCAGTCCCCAGCTTACAAACAAGATCCATTCCTAAGTTTATCTTTAAGTCTAATTCAGAGGTAAGTTGGAACAGGTGCATAGGTTCTTATTTAGTCTTACCTTAGTGCAAGAAACAGACTTGAAGCTTTTTCAATGATTTAAAAGCTTCAAGTGCAGCAAGTAAGAGTGATTGTGATAAAGAATTTGTTTTGAGTAGAGGTTGGTTCAACTGTTTCAAAGTGAGGCAAGTTTACATACCATTAAAGGGCACATTTGAGTTGTCCATAAGTCAGATGTTGGTAACAGGATTGCCTGTGCCACCAGGTGTGTCTTCCTCCTATTTTTGTGGCTTCTTCTCAGTGTCCTGAGAGGAGAACTGGCTCCTTCTCTTCTGTTGTTGTTGTTATTTACCGTCTTCTGTTGTTGTTGTTATTTACCGTCGAGTCGGCCCCAACTCATAGGGACCCCTCCTTGGGTTTCCGAGGCAGTATCACTACGGAAGTAGGAGGGCCCAACCTTCCTTCCGAGGGGTGGCTGGTGGGTTTGAACCGCCAGCCTTCTGGTTAGCAGTCAAGTGCCTTAGGCACTATGCTACCAGAGCTCCTTTCTGTAAGGCCCTTAAATATACCCCAGGGCTTGATCCTGGGTTCTCCTTCTGCCTAACTACACTCTTCCCTTAGGCACTCATCCACTTCAGTGACTATTTTACTCCATACAGATAAGACTCCCAAATTTATTATCTCCAGCCCTGAAATCTCTGCACTCCAGACTCTTAGATCTAACTCCCACTTGCCGTCTTCATATGATGTTTAATCTGCGTGCTTGATACCAAAACCAAAAACCAAACCCAATGCCGTTGAGTCAATTCTGACTCAGAGCAACCCCCACTGCGTTTCTGAGGCAGTAAATCTTTATGGAAGTAGATTGCCCAGCCTTCCTTCTGCAGAGCAGCTGGTGAGTTTGAACCATCACCTTTCTGGCTATCAGTCAAATGCCTCAGGCACTCCACCACTAGAGCTCCTTAGGCACGTCAAAGTTAACACACCTAAAACAAACCCTCGATTGCTTCACCCAGTGCCAAAACTGCCTCTTCTTCAGGATTCCACAGTGAAGATAGCATCATTTACCCAGTTACTGCATAAGCTGAAACCTGATTCATCTTTCCCTTGAGGGGCATTATTTTTAAAATCAGATGACATAGGAGCTGTTAGTATGGGAACAATGCTGGAAATGGCAGAGCAGAGAGAAGCAAGGAACTTGAATTGACATTGCTGAGCTACCAAGTCACCCTGAGCCTGCCCCAGCTCTATTTTGTGAGATGAAATATAATATTTTCCTTGATTAATTCACTTTGAAGCTGGTGTCCTGTGACCTGAAATGGAAAGTATCTTAAATGTTATCATCATCTCGTTATGTGCCGTGGAGTCAGACCCGACTCATAGCAACCCCTCCTTGGGTTTC
>NW_006921742.1:3280287-3289692 GCF_000298275.1 Orycteropus afer afer | reverse complement strand
GACGAAAGAGGGGGAGGCCTTCAACGAGATGGATTGATATGGTTGCTGCGATGATGGGATCAAGTATAGCGGGGATTGTGGGGCTGGCGCGGGATCGGGCGGTGTTTCGTTCTGCTGTGCATGGGGTCGCTATGAGTCGGAAACGACTCAACGGCACTTAACAACAACAACAACAATTCTATTCTGTATCTAAAATTTTGTATTTAGCAGTTTTAAATCTATCCTCTCAGGATAAGACTTCTCCTTTGAGTCTACTTTAGAAAATATGGCGATTAAAAATGTAAAAAAAACTCTAAAATGTACTCACCTAAAAACTTAGATTAGGCACACCTCAGTCTTTGAAGTGACATTTTTGCTCTTCAACACTTTAAACAGATCTTTTGCAGCAGATTTTCCCAGTGCAATAATCATGTCTGATTTCCTGCTGCTGCTTCTACGGGTGGTGATTTTCAATCACCTCATATGCATGTGAAAGCCAAACAATCAATAAGGAAGACCAAAGAAGAGTTGATACCTTTGAATTATGGTGTTGGTGAAGAATCCTGAAAATACCACAGACTGCCAGAAGAACAAACAAAACTGTCCTGGAAGAAGTGCAGCCAGAATGTTCCTTAGAAGTGAGAATGGCCAGACTTCATGTCACTTTGGTCATATTGTTGGAAGGGATCATTCCCTGGAGAAGGAGATCATACTTGATAAAGTGGACGGTCAGTGAAAAAGGGGAAGCCTCTCAACAAGATGGATTGACACAGTGGCTGCCACAGTGGGCTCAAGTATCCACGTATTGTGAGGCCGGCATAGGACTGAACAGTGTTTTGTTCTGTTGTACAGAGGGTCACTGGAAGTCAAAGCTGACTCAATGGCACCTAACAACATTTTAGAAGATAGTATGCAGATATTCCTCTTAGTATGGGCTGAGTAGGAGTACTGGGGGCACAGCTGTTAAAACATTCGGCCACTGTTCTGGTTCCCTAGTGCTGCTCTGACAATAATATACCACAAATGGGATGGCCTTAACAAACAGGAGTTTATTCTTACAATTTGGAGGCTTTAAGTCCAAGTTCAAAGTGCCAGGCTCTAGGGGCTGGGTGAAAGCCCCTCAACCTTGGGGTCCAGCTCTGCCTCCTGCTCCCGGCCCACTGGAGCCAGAGGCATTTCTTCATCACACAGCTGCTGGCTGCTGAGGCTGAGAAGCCCCAAGGTTGACAAGTAAAAAGGCACAGTCCCGATGTTACCAAACCAAAAAGCAGGCCATTAACTTAAGTCCACTGTAAGTCCCAACGTTGGCAGAGCATAGCAGGCTGCTGAGCAATGACATGGCTACATGCAGAGTCCACGCATGCCAAAGACTAGAGACCATTCGCAAAGCTTCTCCTTCTATACAGGAAGCAGACGACATCCCAAAGGCAGCTCCTCAGCTGCTTGTGGTAGAGCCCACCATGGAGCTGATTGCCAGTCTCCTCATGGGGATTAACTACCATCAGCTGCCCAGCCACTCAACCAGGCCCAGCCAAGTTGACACACAAACCAAACTACCACAGCCACTAACCAAAAAACATTGACAGTTCAAACACACCAATCACTCCATGGAAGAAAGATGAGGCAGACTGCTTTGGTAAAGATTTAAAACCTTGGAAACCCTGTGGTACACTTCTACTCTGTCCTGTAGGGTAACTAGGAGTCAGAATTGGCTCGATGATAGTGGGTTTGGTTTAGTTTGGGGACTGAGTATTCCAAAACTGAAAACAAGCACCAGGTCAAAATTCCTACCCTCTCTCCCCGCCCTACTGCTTAGGTCTCATAAATAATTTGTTTGGGTCTCAGCACTTAGGGGTGAACTGTAAACTGTTCCTCGGCTGCTCCATGGAGGGATTTGAACTGAGGAACAGAACTGCTAAGTGACCTTTCTTGGCCAGTTCATTCATGCTCCTAAGTAATATTTATCTGCTCTACGGCAAAACCTGTGAGTAAACTAATGAAAGTCTTTTTGACTGTTCAGAAGCAGGAATAGAAGTTCTTTCTAAGCTGTCTCAACTAACTGGCACGCTGTTTTCCGCCCCCACTGGGATTGCCACTGGCTCTTACCAACACAGTAAGTATATATGGGAGCTGACTATCATCCCCAATAGCATACCCAATCCAGGATCAGTGAAAGAAGTCTTAGTTTCCCAGTGCTGCTACAGCAGAAATACCACAAGGGGGTGACTTCACAAACAGAAATTTACTTTCTCACAGTTTAGGAGGCTAGAAGTAGTGCTGACTCTAGGAAAAGGCCCTCTGCCCACTCTGAGGGATCATCCTTGTTCCAGCTTCTTTAGCCAGTGATCCTTGGAGTTCCTAGTATTAGACTGGTCTACCTCCAGCATTCTCAGATAATCTTGTTCTTCCCCCTGTATCTTCTGTGCTTATTCTGCTCTTTTACATTAAAAACTGATTGGTTTAAATTACTGATTATTTTGATCAAAGATTATATAGCAGAATCCTGATCAGAAGGAAGAGGAATACAGAGCAGAATTTCAAATTCTCTCAATGGAATCCAGACTCTCTGAAATCACAGAGGGTGGATGAACCCTGAAACGATTGCCCTGAGAGAATCTAAACTTTAAGCCTTAAAGTAAAACTATCCCTTGAAGTTTTCTTTAAACCAAAAAAATAGTTTATCTTAATAACTAAAATATGTCTGCCTTGGGCACTGTGCATTTTTAAAGAATTATCTATGTGAGATCAAATTGATAACAGTAACTTGAAAGGTTAGATAAGAAGCTTAGGGAAGAGTGGGTTTAAATCAATGGTGGTAGAACAATTTGGAGAAGGAGGGTGAGAATGTTTGCTCCACTTGAAGAATGTGATCAATGTCCTGAGTTGTACATGTAGAAATTGTTGAAATGGTATATGACTGTATTTTCACCAAAAGAGAAAACAAACAAACAAAAAAATAGTGATTGGTTTAAGACACACCCGGCACTGATATGGCCTCAATAACAAAATATAGAAACCCTATGAGATTACAGCCACAGGTACAAGGGTTCCAATTGACAACTCTTATTACCTGGGGATACAGTTCAACCCATAACAGTTAAAAATATTGACCACGGCCAGTATCAATTACTGTCTTTCATTCCTCCTCTGACAGATGCTATCACTTCCCAAACTATGTACTCTCCCATCACTCAGTCATTTGCTTAGAAGGGGATCATTTATTGCAAATACTTGCTTCAAATCATCATTTGCAAAAACTCTCTTGAAAATACCGTCTTTGACAGTTAAGCAAGAATGTATAGTTGCTGATCTAGAGGAATAATAAGCAAAAAGCAAATATTTTGTTAGTAAAATATTATCAATATGGTTTTGTTTGGAGAAAGGGATTGTAACTACAAAGAGATGGCAGAAGAGACACCCTTTGGTTCCATTTTGGTAGCATTATCTGAGAGGAAGAACAAAGTCAAAATGCATCTTGAATGCAAATGTTCATTTAGAAACCAAAGCTGCAGATATTGGATCACAGTGTTGTGCAACAAGAGACCCAACTGCTTCACTACAGTAATGCTAATTATTTTCCCTATAAAACTCCCTGCCTCCTATCAGACAGGGCTTAGAGTGATGTAGAAATATAAAGCATTGTTTCTCGAATCTCAAATGGCACTGCCTTTCTAGACCAGGGGAGAGTTGGCATGATTATGAAACGTGAAAAGTAAAAAAATTCCATGTAGATGTAACAAAAAGCATGTTGTTGTTGTTACGTGCCGTCGAGTCGGACCTGACTCACAGCGACCCCTCCTTGGGTTTCTGAGGTGATATCACTAAGGAAGTAGATTGCCCAACCTTCCGAGGAGTGGCTGATGGGTTTAAACCACCAGCCTTCTGGTTAGCAGTCAAGTGCCTTAGGCACTACACTACCAGAGCTCCTACAAAAAGCATATTGACCTAATATTTTTGAGTATTTGTTTTGAAGCAGAAGCAGGGTTAGCTGTAGTGAGGGGAATCTGAGAAGTTGCCTTGGTCAGCTGTGATTTGTCTTAGTAAATGGAGAACTCAGCTCCATAGCACTCCAGCCAATGTCCAATGAATAACAGCCCTGGAGAGCCTTAGTTAGTAAAACAACATCACCAAATGATAGCATATTTGGCCCTATGGAAAAAGGAGTCGGCCTACAGAGCCCAGCAGGGCCTGGACACTGTTGTTTGCAATATGGTAGATTTTCTTCTTTGTCTCCTCCTTTACCTCCTGTTCCTCTTCTTCCTTCTCTTCCTCTCATTCTCCTTATAGAAGTTAATGTGATAAAGCTTTTTACATGTTTATCAATAAGGGTAGGGCAAAGAATATCTGACTCATAGCGACTGCTCGACTGCTCCTTGGGTTTCCGAGGTGGTATCTCTGGGGAAGTAGATTGCCCAGTCTTCCTTCCATGGAGTGGCTGGTGGGTTTGAACCACCACCCTTCTGACTAGTAGTCAAATGCCTTAGGCACTATGCTACCAGAGCTCCTTTTTTTTTTTCGGTTTTGAATTCAGAATATTACTGTATCATTCAGATTAATTGATTTTCAGGGAGAGAATTTTACTTAAACATCCACTACATCGTGTAGAGAGGGAAAGCAGTTTGACATAAGAAACATACAGGGATGATTTTGGATTCTATAATGGGTAACCAGGCAGAGTGCGGTTTTCTCGTATTTTCCTTTGTAGGATGTAAAGATGAAATAGTATATTCTTACTTAGGTGCCTACTCGGCTTCCCAGCATGTGATCCAGCAGATGTTTAACTTTTGGTTTCAAACATATGTCAAACTTTGTCTGTCAAAGAGTATGTTGTTATGTGCCGTCGAGTCAGACCCAACTCATAGCGACCCTTCCTTGGGTTTCTGAGGCAGTATCACTATGGAAGTAGATTGCACAACCTTCCTTCTGAGGAGTGGCTGGTGGGTTTGAACCACCAGCCTTCTGGTTAGCAGTCAAGTGCCTAAATTCTTCATCGTGTCCTGAGTTTTTAATTTCACCTTTGAAAGAAGACTGTGGGCATTGATCTGAGTCTTCCAATGAGAAGGAATGATAAACCCAATATAAATACAATTAAGTTTTTGTACTTTAAATAAGAAGTAGAATTCTTTCATTTGAGCTTAAGTCTACCATAATAAAAAGAGAAAATAATGTCAGTTCTCAGTGATTGGCTGGGACAACAGCCGGAAAAGGCTCCTCTTTCCATCTACTTCATTGAATCAAAGCTGCAGACCTGGTCCAGCCTCATCGACTTCCTGGAAGACACCTTGAAATCTGTAAGGAGACAGTTAAGTCCCCTCTTCAAGGAGTTGCAGAAGAACATCAGTGGCAAGATGATAGGTAAGAAGTCTTCTGTTGCAGGTTAATTACTGAATTTCACATCCAGAGTGCATGTAAGTTGAGGAATGATGCAAGCAAACTTTAATTCTTAAACATTTTCAGTAAAATCTATTTCCTTTGTTTTCATATCACCTTTTAAATATAATAAATATTCGTGAAGAATAATGTAGTCATATTCAAAATTTTGCAGCTGTTCCTGTTTTAAAATTTTAGCATTTTATTCATTGCTATGTGAGTCAATTATTTAATAGATAAAAAACATTGTTTGCTTAGCTACTGAGCTGTGTTCTTCTCCCACTACGATATGCTCTAGAAGATATATCACTGGACACCTTGTCAAGCACCTCTCAGACCATAGCATCCATTACTTAAATGGTTCTGCACCACCTATTTAGTCACTATGTTAAATATATAATTTGTTGTTGGACTCCTCTGGTCCTTTGCTGAGATGACTGGACGTCACTGAATGTCTTTTCTCATTCCTACTCCATCCCCCTGATGGAATGACCATAATAGACTCTTTGGTAAATACTTCCCTGTCTCAACTATGGATCTTCACCTAAATCAGTCCCTTCTTTAAAATAAAATTTTAAAAATAACAACAACAAAGAACAAACTCATTGCTGTCAAGTTGATTTTGACTCATTCTGACCCCTTGTGTTACAGAGTAGAACCAGGCTCAGTAGGTTTTCGTGGGTGTGATGTTTACAGACAATATATCAGACAGTCTTTCACTGCTATTCATGAGGTTTTCAGTGACTAATTTTTTCAGCAGTGGGTGGCCCCATCCTTCTTCTGAGTCTGTCTTAGTCTGGAAGCTCCCCTGACACCTGTGCACCATGGGTGACCTGCTGGGATTGGAAATACTGATGACATAACTTCCAGTGTCCAGCAACATGCAAGCCACCAGAGTACGACAAACTGACACATGAAGGATGGGGCAACTATAGGAGCTCTGGTGGCGTAGTGCCTAAGGTATTTGACTGCTAACCAGGAGGCTGGCGGTTGAAACCCACCAGCCACTCCTCGGAAGGAAGATGGGGCAATCTACTTCCGTAGTGATACTGCCTCGGAAATCCAAGGAGGGTTGCTATGAGTCGGGTCTGACTCGACGGCACATAACAACAACAACAACAACATACTCTTTGACAGACAAGGTTTGACATATGTTTGAAACCAAAAGTTAAACAGCTGCTGGATCACATGCTGGGAAGCCGAGTAGACACCTAAGTAAGAATATACTATTTCATCTTCACATCCTACAAAGGAAAATATCAGAAAATCGCACTCTGCCTGGTTACCCATTACAGAATCCAAAATCATCCCTGTATGTTTCTTATGTCAAACTGCTTTCTCTCTCTACACGATGTAGTGAATGTTTAAGTAAAATTCTCTCCCTGAAAATCAATTAATCTGAATGATACAGTAATATTCTGAATCCAAAACCGAAAAAAAAAAAAAGAGCTCTGGTAGCAGAGTGCCTAAGGCATTTGACTACTACTAATCAGAAGGCTGGTGGTTCAAACCAACCAGCCACTCCGTGGAAGGAAGATTGGTCAATCTACTTCCATAGTGATACCCCCTCAGAAACTCAAGGAGGGGTCACTGTGAGTCGGGACCAACTTGACGGCAGTACGTGCAGTTTTGTTTGTATACAAGAGCTGTACACACCAGTATGCATGAAAGTATTTAATCAATATTATGTGTGTCTTTTTACATAAATGTCTCTAAAACAGGAATTTATCTTCCTTTTTTAAATTGTGCTAAGCACTCTATCACACTTGTTCAGCCAATTTTAAAAATAGCTGTGTGGCTCCATGGGTGAGAAATTCAATTTTCCTTGTTCTTTCATGGATACTAAGGACTAGAGGGAAAGGTGGAAAGATGAAACTTTTAAAGATAAAAGCATTTTCATGATGATATATGTAGGTAATGAGAAGTCAAATGGAAGAAAACTATATTCAAATAAGTGCATGTTGTTTGAAATACAAAAGAATTCAAAGATCTCTCTGTGTGTAAGTTTGTGTGCTATTTCTATGTATTTTAAATATTTGTAAATTGAGCATTGAGTTGAAGAAGAGTGCGGAGACTATTTGGTGAGTTTGAGAATCTAAAATTTAAAGTAAAATGCTCCTTTCCACATGTTCTTTCCTCATTGTTTACTTCTGAATATTTCATTTTAAGTCAGTTTCCTGCGGCGGTAATTTTTATGTGGTGCACATTTGATTGCGTTTGACCATTTTATTTTTTGTCATGGTGAATAATCTTCAAAGCACAATAGGATTGTCACTCATCCTTTGCATTCTTCTCCACTGAAAAGCGACTGTGAGGACTGAGTTGTCTTTTTTCTCAATTACATTTCTTATGTAAATTAATCACTGGACATGTGGTATTCTGTTTACAGGACAGTTTATGTTTGACATGATGAGTACAGTCAACATCTTGAATAACCAAGAAATTGCAGAGGTTCTGGAAGATGGACTGATAGAGCTGTCAAAGGAAAATTCTGTAAGTGTTTCTTTGAAGAAAGCAAACCACAAAATACCCAACGCTTTAATAAATTTTGGTGTTTGCATTTATTGGTTTTATTTGTGTATCCTTGTGTGTGAACAGTTACTCAGAGAAATTGCATCTGTGTATAAAAGCAAGCATTGAAAGATTTTAGCTGCAAGATGTATTTGGTATGCAAAATAGACAAACAGAAAAATCTTGTCAATTATGTAAAGTTGATTACTTTGTGAACTGTTTTTTTTATTGTGTGCTTCATTTTAGTTAGAAGTAGTTTGTTTTAAAAAACACATTAGTGGCTTAGTGGCTTTACATTTCATATTAACATTATTCAGTAGTTAAAACAACGAGGCAAAAACAAAGTGTGAAACGATGTAAAAATGGGACAAGGGAGCAAAAGGGGACAAGATGAGAGAAGGAAAAGAGAGCACTAATGAATAGAAATAAGCCAATCAATAATTTGGTCACGGATGGACATGGAGGAAGCTTGAAGAAACGTTTTCGTTAGGAACAAGTCTTAGACATTCTCCCAGAAAAGTCAGTCCACAGATCAGAACACTGTTCAGAGAGAGAGGCCAGTCTTCAGAAACCCCTCAAAGACCATAGCAGGCTTCTAGGGAGATGAAATATGCAGCTCCCGCTCAGTTTTGGGGAAGCTGGGGGTAGGGCAGGAATAGGAATGATAATAACATGCAAGATAGGGATCTTGCATCCTTTTAACTTGGAAAATGTCTTGAGGTTCTGTTTCCCAGGGGGCTTCTAGGAGGTTCTCAGTTTCCCAGGGAAAGATCTTCAAATCCTTCTCTTCCAGTCTTGTAATTTTACTTTGTGGGCAAATTTAACACCATCTTTGGGGGTCCTCACTCCTTATCTATTTTGTATCTGCTCCAGTTTCTATTTGACTTCCTGTGTAATCACCAGACATCTTCCAGGGTGAGCTGTAGTGAGGGGAGTCTACAAATTTGCTCTGCTAGCTATGATAGCAGAGGACACAGCTTCACAGTGCTCTAACCAGTGTCTAATGAGTAATGGCCCTGGAGGGCTTTGGTGATAAAATGACCAGGGATGTTCACAGACACAAACCCAAAGCCTTGAAAGATTGGGCAAATGTCTCCTAATACACCCAAGGATTACTAAGCGTACTTGGTGTTGGTTGGTGTACTTAATATACAATAGCATTAAGAAAAAGTTGGAAATATGAGAATTACCAAAATGTGACACAGAGACACAAAGTGAGCACACACTGTTGGAACAAAAATGACACTGATAGAGCATAACACAGGATTGCCACAAACCATTAATTTGTAAAAAAAAAAAAAAAAATGCAGTATCTGCAAAGTGCAATAAAGTGAAACTCGATGAAAGGAGACATGCCTGTATGTGACTAAGTAGACAGTCCTGTTTACTGGCTCTATGTGTAATTCAGGTGACACACACTACACTGTGCTAAGTGAATGATCGGGTTCAAACCCATTGTACATTCACGGGAGAAAGATGAGACAGTGTGCTTCTGTAAATATTATAGCCTTGGAAACTCTAGGACACAGTTCTGCTCGGCCTTAT
>NW_006921742.1:3264618-3279265 GCF_000298275.1 Orycteropus afer afer | reverse complement strand
TGGTGATGGGAAAGAAAAACAAAACAAAGCAAAACAAAATCTAGTAAAAAGAGTAAAGACTTTGAAGGAAATAGTTCTTCAACAAAATGTGCCCCCAAACCGACATGCAGCTGATTCCTACAGGGAAGGTTCCTACAGCTGATTCCTACAGCACCACTGCTTCCCGGGACAGTTAGGTACACGTGTTAAGGAACTCGTCAAGAGCCATGAGAATTCCACTTGGAAACCTTCCGACTTAGCATTTCTCCTAAGAACTTCATTTTCCTGGGCAGTTATAACAAAAGGTTGTTTTGCAGTTTTATAATATGAGTATTATTTATTCCTGTCAGAAATACACTACCCAGGAAACCTAATGTTCTTCTTAAGCCCCTTATAAACATCAGCTGCAGGCCATGTAGACTTCATTGACACCCTTTGGGTTATGGGAGAAGAGCTGGGCATGCGTGTTTTGCCTCACAGTTTGTTCGGCTGGGTCCTGAAATACCAAAAGGGATTTTTTTTTTTTTTTTTTCCATCTGTAGCCCAGTACACATTTTTGTGAACCTAAAAGAATTATTTTTTTTTTCTTAGTTGAGATTCATATTTGTCATCAGAACTCCTGATGACATAGTGGTTAAGTGTGCCGCTGCTAACCAAAAGGTCAGTGGTTCAAACCCAGCAGGCACTCCGCAGGGCAAAGCGGTGGCAGTCTGCTCTGGTAAAGATAACAGCCTGTTACCCATGAGTATGTTACTGCACAAGCTGGTGAAGGGCTGCTGAATGGTACCATCACTCCCCTGCTTCCTAAGGAAAAATAGGAGGCCCAGTGAATTTAATTTCTCAAGTATAAGGTAGTTCAAAGGAAGCTAAATTAAGGTTTTATTTTCTTAACATAAAATTAAAGAGAAGCATCAAATCTGTCAACTACTTAGTTCACTGTGTCTAGGGAACATTGCCACCATGAATTGGAATCAACTTCTGAGCAACTGGGTTTGTTTTAGGGACACCGTGCATAGGGCTGAAGACAGACAGCAACCAGGAGCCTGCTCTGGACATAGGACCACTGGCCCTTGGAGATCCCAGGGAGTGGCACTCACACAGTCCCGCTTCCCAATAATCATGTCTCTACTTAATTCTTAGGAAAGAAAGGGCATGGAAGAGACTCCTCAGGACACAAAATCAAATCTCAGAAAAAATGATCTTAATTTTGAAGTGCTGGTTAAGCTGGTAAGGGGATTACAACATGATACACACTTTTATTTATTTTGCTCCTGACAGTGACATTTCAGCCTTTATTATGGGCAGTTTTCATTTTTCCTTGAAAGTTTCCCTCAGGCCTGATGTGAGGGGCTACTTGGTGATGCTGGGGACGAGCTAGGAGCTCTGGTGGCACAGTGGTTAAAGCATTTGGCTGCTAACCAAAAGGTCAGCAGTTCGAACCCAGCAGCTACTCAGTGAGAGAAAGATGAAGCAGTCTGCTTCTGTAAAGATTTACAGCCTTGGAAACCCTATGGGGCAGTTCTACTCTGTCCTATTAGGTTGCTATGAGTTGGAATCGACTCAACTGCGGTGAGTTTGGGTGGGGACATCCACTAGTCAGCAGGGCCCTCCAGAGTTGCCTTGTCAAGCTTCCCTTCAACACTGGGTTACAAACCAGAGAGGGAACCTCAGTGTAACTGCTCGACCAGAGCTTTCCATTTCTTTACCTCCTTCAACTTTCAAGCTTCTTGAGGTTGTAACCTAGGAAGAGTGGTTATGCTTTTCCTATGAGCTCCCAATGCTTTCCTATAGGAGAGAAAGCTCCAGACGGACTCAGCAGGAAAGAGAACTAGAGTTGTCAGAGAACTCTTACAGAGTGAGAGGAAGTATGTCCAGATGCTGGAAATTGTGAGAGATGTTTATGTAACTCCACTGAAAGCAGCAGTGTCATCAAACAGAGCAATTCTAAGTGCTGCAAACATCCAGATCATTTGCTCTGATATTCTGCGGATTTTAAGCCTCAACAGGTAAACCCCGAATACAGATTTTTAAAAATATTATGTGGAGGAAGGAACCCACATGTGGTTGTTTCAGATTGTGGATGCATGGAGGCTCAGTCATTCCCCACGTCTCTTGGGAACCTTGACCTTCTTACAGAGACAAGGGGATCATCACCACATCACTCCTCAGGCTGAGACCAGCAATGTTGGTTCTCAGGAGCTTACCTTTTCCCCAACTCACAGCTCTGGTAACAGGAATGGTGTTCAGTGCCTGTGGGCTCTGGAGCCAGTATACCAGACACGCAAAAGACAAAGGCAAGGAGACCTGTATAGAGCTGTTCTTCATCGGCAGTGTTTAGCTGAGTGATCAGAAAGAAACAGAACCGATTTTTAATGGGATTAAGTCATGGGGGTCTTTGCTTGGAGAACCCAAGGCTGGGAGTTAATAACATCGTATGTTTTGAGTATTTTAACATGAGAAAAAAAAAAGTGATTATTTCTTTTGGGGGTAAAATGAGGCAAATTGAGCTTGCATTTCTTTGGCAGTAACTAGCTAGGCAATTTGGAACAAGCTCCTTACCCTGTTGGGGCTCCAATTTCTACCAAATGAAGAGCTTGAACTGGTATTCTTCCTGCTTTCAAGGCCTATGATCGCTGCATGAGGATTATTTTAGATCCAACAGGGAAAATTGGCCCAGTGAGGGTCATGGCATTTAGCAATTAAAATAAATTGAGCACTCTCTTCTGAGGACTGCAATAAATCTTTACCCACCTGTCTGTCTGGCAGCATGGGAAAGGAATGTTCCAGACAGTCTTATTGAGAACAGCCTGGATTCTGGGGCTCTATTCTAAGGAGCTCTGGTGGCGCAGTGCCTAAGGCATTTGACTGCTAACCAGAAGGCTGATCCATCACTCACCCTGTGGAAGGAACACTGGGCAATCTACTTCCATAAAGATTTACTGCCTTGTAAACCCAATGGGGGGTCACTATGAATCTGAATTGACTCAATAGCAGTGAGTTTGGTTTTTGGTTTGGTTTATTCTCAGACCTATTCCATCAACTCAAGGAATCCAGGTGAAGAGGCAGGATTCCACCACAGTCAACTGACCGCCTCACTTCCTGGCTTCTCCTTCCCTGTCTTACGTCATGGCTCTGTGCCAAGACAAAAGTTGTGCCATAAATGATGAGGCTGGAAAAGGCTGTGCTGATAGGACTCATTTATGTTTCAAGTGTCTGGGTTGTGACTGGCTAACATTTCATGCTCCTGCTTTTCTGTTATTGCAGACAGTTTCTAGATAACCTGAAAGACAGACTACAGGAATGGGGCCCAGCTCACTGTGTGGGGGAAATATTCCTCAAGTTTGGAAGGCAGTTGAATACATACACCAATTTCTTCAATAACTACTCTGTTGTTCTGAAAACTATTGAGAAGGTAAATGATTGAGTTACCATCCAGTCATGATATTGGACCTTCTGAGCTTGAAAGGAAGTTTTGTGTGCAATCCAAAAACCAAACCAAAACCAAACGCACTGACATCGAGTTGGATCCGACTCAGAGTGACCCCTCCTTGGGTTTCCGAGGCAGTATCACTACGGAAGTAGATTGCCCAACCTTCTTTCTGAGGAGTGGCTGGTGGGTTTGAATCGCCAGGCTTCTGGTTAGCAGTCAAATGCCTTAGGCACTACACTACCAGAGCTCCTGTGCAATCCAAAGCACAAGTGTTAACAGGAAAAGCTTCTTTCCAACTCTCAACTTCCAGGTCTCCTCTGGATACTGTGAGCAGTTTGAGAATAGGAGCCTTGATTTATCTCATTTTGTTCACTAGGGATTAACAGTGCTTGGCACAGAGCAGTACCCAGGGACTGGTTGTTGAACTGAATTAAGCCTCATATAAATTGCCATGCTGTCATCTGCCCCAGGCACCCTGTGGCTCAGCCACAGGAAAATGTTGAACAACTGGGCAGAAACAAAATTGACTCTAATTGCACTCTGCTATTACAATCTTCTGTGACCTTGATGAGTTCAGAGAGCTTACCTGGAAAATGCATTAATGATCCATGTATTTCTTGGAATAAGAAATTCAATTTAGGAAATCTCACTATGAGATTAAAATAAAAAAGGTCTTTGGCTTACACATTCCCTGGAGAGTTAATTCTGGAACATGTGAACACTCTTTCCTGTTGTGATTTAGGTCATTTTTCAGTGTGAGCAGGAATTTGCTACTCCTTCCTGCATCACAGGCGGCCCTGAATGAGATCTCTTCTGATGGTGTAAGATCTCTCTTTCTCCCACTCTCAATTTGTGTCCTGTGACGTGGAATGCTAGAGCACTCTGCCATGTAATTGCTGCTGTGGCCATCTAATTGCACTGGGGCCTTGAAGGGAAAGCCTAGGGTCTGGAAGGCCTCTGAACAATTCCTGACCTTGCACACCTGCACTTTGCAGTGCTCTGCCCACTCCACCCAGGGAAGTTAATCATTGCTGAGGAATGACATTAAGAGTCGCATGAACAAGGTAATTTCATAGAATTGGCTCTGATCTCAAGAATTAGAGGAAAGCATCACAGACCAGAAATAAATAACTTTCTCTTTAAATAAGTGTGTAAAGAGCTACTTGTATTTTCATTGCATATTGGAACCAAATTTTTATAACTATGGATAATAAAAATACTATTTCGTTAGTAAAAGGTTTACATGGAAGTAAGTACTCAATAAATATTATCTATTAATATTATTGAAGTCAGTGAATATTCGACTTGTAGGAATGAGCATTACTGGCATTGCGGCATGTGTCCATTCTGAATAAAAGAAGGTAACTTCATGGGTGATCAAATGGCAATGAATGAATGCATTTAAAAGCGAATATTACATATAGTGGAGCACCTTTATAATGATAGTATGGAAAACATGATTAATAGTGGTATTACAAGTAAATGCTGGTCATAATTTCTTGCTATATGAGGAAGTAACACTGCATGACAGGCACTTTATGTATAATTTTTTTTTCTTTCCATAATCCTGTCAGTTAGGTTCATTAACCCATTTTTCAGATGAGAAAACTGAGGCTCAGAGAAGTAACTTGACAGAGTCACACAGACAATCAATTGTAATTACGATGTAGACCAGTTTGGTTGCAAATTCTGTTCTCATCTGTCTATGCTGGTTAAGTTTAATGAATATGGTGAGGCCTACTGGATGGTGCGAAGAGTTAATTGAAAGGTTGGAGGTTGAAGCCCACCCAGACGTGCCTTGAAAGAAAGGTTTAGCAGTCTACTTCCAAAAATCCAGCCATCACTAACTCTGTGGGTCACAGTTCTCCTCTGACACATGGGGTCACCATGAGTTGGAATTGACTCAAAGGTACTTTTTTTTTAATGGTGTGTATGATTAATACACTATACTTAATATATTAGTAAGATATCAATAGCTCTAATAATACTTATAATATAATATTATATTATATCATAGCTGTTGTCAGATGGATCTTGGCTCAAGGCAAAGAATACCACCAGAAAGATGTTTACTTGTGTTTTAAAGGCATTTGATTGTGTGGATCATGACAAATTATGGATAACATTGAGAAGAATGGGAATTCCCGAACACTTGATTGTACTCATGAGGAATCTGTACCTTGACCAGGAGGCTGTCATTCAAACAGAACAAGGGGACGCTACATGGTTTAAAATCAAGAAGGGAGTGCGTCAGGGTTGTATCCTTTCTCCACACTTATTCAATCTATATGCTGAGCAAATAATCCGAGAAGCTGGACTATATGAAGAAAAACGTGGTATCAGGATTGGAGGAAGAATCATTAACAACCTGAGATATGCAGACGATACAACTTTGCTTGCTGAAAGTGAGGATGACTTAAGGCACCTACTGATGAAGGTTGAAGAATACAGTCTGCAGTATGGATTACGTCTCAATATAAAGAAAACAAAAATCCTCACAACTGGACCAATGAGCAGCATCACAATAAATGGAGAGAAGATTGAGGTTGTCAAGGAATTCACGTTGCTTGGTTCTACAATCGATGCCAACGGAAGCAGCAGTCAGGACATTAGACGACGTGTAGCATTGGGGAAGTCAACTGCGAAGGAACTGTTTCAAGTGCTGAGGAGCAAGGATATCTCCTTGAGGACTAAGGTGCACAAGCCATGATATTTCCAATCGCCTGGTATGCATGTGAGAGCTGGACAATGAATAAGGAGGACCGAAGAAGAGTTGATGCTTTTGAGTTGTGGTGCGGCGAAGAATGCTGAAAGTACCATGGACTTCTAAAAGAACTAACAGATCTGTCCTGGAGGAAGTGCAGCCAGAATGCTCCTTGGAAGCGAGAATGGCCAGCCTTCGTCTCACCTATTTTGGTCATGTTGTAAGAAGGGACCATTCCCTGGAGAAGGATGTCATGCTTGGTAGGGTGGAGGGTTGACGAAAGAGGGGGAGGCCTTCAACGAGATGGATTGACACGGTGGCTGCGATGATGGGCTCAAGTATAGCAGGGATTGTGGGGCTGGCGCGGGATCGGGCAGTGTTTCGTTCTGCTGTGCACGGGGTCGCTATGAGTCGGAAACGACTCGACGGCACTTAACAACAACAACAATAATACTTTCGGAGCTCTGGTGGCATAGTGCCTAAGGGACCTGAGTGCTAACCAGAAGGCTGGCAGTTCAAACCCACCAGCCACTCTGTAGAAGGAAGATTGGGCAATCTGCTTCCAATAGTGATACCACCTCAGAAACCCAAGGAGGGGTCGCTATGAGTTGGATACAACTCCATGCCAGTGAGTTTGGGTTTGGTTTTTTTTAATAATACTTTGACTGATTAGATGTAGATATTATCCTTTTGCTGTGAGTGTTCCATGGATCATGCTTGCCTGGTGGAATAGAAGACTTCACAATGGTCTCATAGAGCAAAGTTTTGACAATATAATGCTCACCTTTCAGTGCAGAGAAACTATACCAGCATTCCGAAGTTTTCTGAAGAGGCATGATAAGACCATCATTACCAAAATGCTGAGGTAAGATCTGAAGGAGGGCTCCGCAGGGACACCCCAATACCGGGGCATTCCTTGCACTTCTCCTTGCCCTTCTCTGTGCCTCACACAGCCTGCCGGAGCTGCTTTTGTATCCCTCCCGAAGATTTGAAGAATATATTAATCTTCTCCATGCTCTGAGGCTTCACACTCCTGCAGACCATGTTGACCGTGGCGATCTGAGCATTGCAATTGACCAAATCGAACACTATAAAGGTTATATAGATCAGGTTGGTCGCTGATAAGAATCTGTGTCCTTTAAAAATGTTACAGTGCTTTTGTGGAACTTAGTTAAAGATCCCGAGATACCGTCTTCTCTTCTGCTGGTGGTCTGTCTTTCATCCTTTTCACACAAAATCAGACGTTGTGTTCAGTGATTCTGAGTACTAATGGTATTTCCTCTAAACAACATGTGACAGAAAGTTTTAAGACTTCTATACCATAAACCTTTATTTATATGGAAGTATGAAGAATAGGGTATTTGAATTAATTTTTCTGGATAACCAAGGGGGAGAAAAGGCAGTTTTTTTTTTTTTTAATTCTGAAAAGATTTGTATGTGTTTATTAGCTTTCCTGCCTTAGTAGGTACCCCGAACCTAGTGAGTCCCTTAGACAGAATTCAATATCTTGGGGTGCAGCACTCTCATCCAACTGCTAGCATGCCTGTGATGTGCATTATGGACGAGGTCTGGCCTGGATGCAAATGGATACCACATTGAATACAGTCGCATCACTTGTCTTTTTGTTTTTAAATATTGGGTACAGAAAATTGAGATTTTTATTAAAATTTAGGAAAATGCCAAGCCATATATCAAGTACCATAAAATATTTTAATCTGTTTCTTTCTGCATAAAAATTTCATGGCTTTTGTTTACCTAAAAATCACTTTGTTTTCTAGGTGAAGCAAAACCTCAATAGGAAAGACCAGCTGACAGACATACAGAGCGTCATCTGGGGGTGCCCTGTACGTATTTTGATGTGCTTGCTGACTCCCATGCTCATGAACATAACCTGAAGTCATTGGCAAAAGACACAGATTCAGATTCAGCTAATGTCTGCTCACTGCCTGCTGCGGGCTGGATGCCGCCAAGCTCTCACTATACACATGCTCCTTACCTGCAAAGATGTTGTACGGGGAGAGGCGCAAGTGGGCTTGACCTCGTCCCATCACTTCTCTGCTGTCTTAGTTCCATGCTAGCAGTCTCTGGTTAGTACAGACTGTTAATGCACTAGACAGCTAACTGAAAGGTTGATGGTGTGAGCATACATAGAAGCACCATGACAGAAAGGCCTGGTGATCTACTTCCGAAAAATCTGCCATTGAAAACCCCACGGAGCACTGTTCTACTCTGACACACAGGGCGTCACCATGAGTCATGGTCGACTCAGTGGTAACCGGTAGCTCCTTACTTGGTACCACTAGGATCATGCCTCCCTTTGAGGACAGGGGCTATATTTACTATTTATTTGCTCTCTGCACATAGGACCTGGTACAGGATTTTGCATACTAAAGATAACAGAAATTTTTTTCAGACATCTTCTGTTGGCTATCTGTTGCCAACAGAACACCATCTGGTCTCACTTTACCTATTAAGCCTTCTCTCTAACTGATTCCCCTACCACCTTATGTCCACACCACACAGATCTACTCACTATTCTCCAATGTTAGCCTCTCTTCACAACATTGTGCTCTGTACATGCTCTTCCTTCTCTCAAACTGCCTTCCTTTCCAACTCCATGTGATGAACTTTGTCCATCCTTAAAAACCCAGTTCAATTATCATCTTGTTTATAAAATTTCCTCCAAAATATCCAGGTGTGAGTTGCTCCTTCCCAGGTATTCTGCAGCATCCTGAATACCTGTTGTATTTTATTGCGATCATTCGTTCAGGAGACTGGGAGCTCCATCAGGAACAAGCTATACTTGACTTGTCTTCTATTTCCACATTGAACTCAGCGTCTGGAACATAGTAAGAGCTCAACAGATAGGAGGTATAGCGAATGAAAAGACCAATTGAAGATATTACTTTTATTTGGTCAAATTTAGGAAGCAGGATGGAGTTTTGTCATAATTTAGACCTGCATGTTTTAGTAGGGAAAGAGAACTAGAGTTAGTTGGATTGCCAAAAAAAAAAAAAAAAATCCAAATTTCTTGGCACTAACAGAGCCCACGGAACTTTCAGCTCACACCCCATCTCTGCATCACCGTCCATGCGACGCGGTGCTCTCCGCGGTCTGTATCAGCGCATTGGCCTGACTTTTTCATCTGTATGAACTTACTCACTTCCTTTTTTGATGGCTCCTCCTTACTCCCAGCACTGTTTTGTTTTTCCTATTAGGGATGCATTTATAAATAAAACAAGAATTTCAGTAGTTTTAAAAATTAGACAACATCCTCAAATAGTTTTCAATGTCAGTTCTATGATCTTTCTAAAGAATGAAACAATGAAAACATCCCCTTAACCAGTGAAAACATTCACTTTTTTATAACTGATCGGTATCTAGTCAACATTTCCATATACTGGGATATAAAATGATTCTGTAGTAGTGGGACTTTTCCTTGCTTTTTTAAACATTTATGTATGTTTCTCATTTTGTTTCTATCCCATAGACTCTAACAGAAGGAAACAGATATCTGATTAGGGTTCAAGATGTAGCTCAACTTCGCTGCATTGATGAGGAAATAATTTTCTCTTTAAGGTAAAAATCAGCATCTCTCCTAAGGCTGTGCTCTCCTTAAGAGTGGGTGACGGTCATATTCCTCTTGAATGCTGGCATCCAGTACAATGTCTGGCATATTGAAGGCTTACGATAAATGTTTATGTTGAACTAAAAATGTACACACCTACACTCCCACACACATATACACACACACACCTCTGAGATGATGTAAGGTTCTTTATTACCTTACTCTCATTTTATTGGGTAGAAGGGGAGAAAATAAATTCTCCAAAAACGAAAAACCAAACTCAAGGCCATTGAGTCGAATCTGACTTATAGCAAACCCTCCTTTGGTTTCCAAGGTGGTATCTCTAGGGAAGGAGATTATTGCCCAATTTTCCTTCCAAGGAGTGGCTGGTGGGTTTGAACTGCCAGCCTCTGGTTAGCAGTCAGATGCCTTAGACACTATACCACCAGGGTTCCCAAATTATCCCTACAGAAACTGAAATCCTGAAGGTTAGTTAGTTTCCTACTGAGGAAAAAACCCAAGTATTGTGGGATCTCACACCAGTGATCTGTTCAACTGTAAGCAATAAAGACCATTTCATTCTCAGACAGTTTTGAGGTCAGGATTAAAAATTACTCCACCATATGCAATTAGCAGTGCTCAGAGTGGTATAAGATGGAAAAGTATCAATTTCCATAAACTAGGATCTCCTCTGTCCTTTAAAACAAGGATGGGGAAACTTGTTCTATAACGAGTCAGATAGTAAATATTTTAGGTTTTATGGGCCAAATGATGTATGTGGCAATTACTAACTGCCATTGTAGCTCAAAAGCAGCTCCACAGTCCAGTGCATAAAAGAAATACATATTCATGAACACTGCAGTATACAAATGAATGAGCATGACTGTGTTCCAATAAAACTTTACAAAAACGGGTGGCACTGGGCCATAGTTTACTGATCCTTGCTTCAGAATACCATTTGTCAAATTACATTCTCAGTATTAATGGCAAAGACAATGACTCAACAAATAGCCACTAAATGGAGTGAAATTAATTTCCTTTAATTTAATTCCAATAGAGGAAATAACAATTGATTTTTCTATCATTTCAATGAATATTTCTATGACTATTTCCCAAAGGCACAGGGCAGGAGAGTAGGTGAAAGAAATCAGCCCCATCTCGCTTTCTACCTTGAATGAAAATCAAACCACACAACAGTGATCACTTTTCCCACAGTCACCATGTTTTGTTTTGTTTATTCATTAGCACTAGGGAAAAAGCTACAATGATGGAGGGAAACCTGATGCCATCAAGTTGATTCTGATTCATAGCGACCCTGTAAACTAGCTACCAAACCAGCAATTCCAAACACACTGGTGTGTAGGAGAGGTGCTAGGGATTGCTCTGGTTTTTATTATTCGATTCAGACTTCTGTCTTCAGCATTTGGACAACAAATGAGAGGATATTTGGGCCTTTGAGGATAATGAAGGAACACTAAATTGTCTTACACTTTGCTTATGAGGTCCATTTTTCTTTAAATAGACACTTTATCAATGTTTTCCAAGCAATACATATCAATGCAATTTTATATTCGTATTTGAAATTAAGTAAATGCAAAACAGATTCATATTCCAGAAGGTATCACATACAATACATAGCTTGCAACTTTGTTTACTGTTGTTTTAGAAAAACACATGGTATCCAAGAAATGACATTCCTATCATTTCCATCAGGAACTTCTACCTAGAAACCTGCTCTTCTTATGCATAAAGTACAGAGTCACATGAGGAATGCTTTACTGTTTACCCTATATTTTAACTCCTCTCATTTAAAGTAATCATTACAGTCACTTGATGAGGCAGGTACAGGAGCCATATTATTATAGATGAGGAATCTGGGCTGAAGTAAGTTGCCTGAAGTCATAGAACTAAATGTTGTGTGCCATTGAGTCCATTCTGACTTATAGTGACCATATAGAACAGAGTAGAACTGCCCTATATGGTTTCCACCACTTATCTGTTAGTTTGTTGTACTGTGGTGGCTTGCGTGTTGCTGTGAGGCTGGAGGATGTGCCATTGGTGTTTCAAATACCAGCAAGGTCACCCATGGTGGAAAGGTTTCAGCCAAACTTCCAGACTAAGACAGATTAAGAAGAAGGAAGGGGCTATCCACTTTTCAAAGAATCAGCCAGTGAAAACCTTATGAATAGTAGTGAAACACTGTCTGATATATTACTGGAAAACTTTATGAATAGCCTTGAACCACTGTCTGATCCAGTGCCAGAAGATGAGCCCCTCAGGTCAGAAGGCACTCAAAATACGACTGGGGAAGAGCTGCCTCCTCAAAGTAGAGTAGACCTTAATGACGTGGACGGAGTATAGCTTTTGGGACCTCCATTTGCTGATGTGGCACAATTCAAAATGGGAAGAAACAGCTGCAAACATCTATTAATAATCAGAACATGGAAGATATGAAGTACGAATGTAGGAAAATTGGAAGTTGTCAAAAATGAAATAGAACTCATGAAGATCAATATTGTAGGCATTAGTGAGCTGAAATGGACTGGTTTTGGCCATTTTGAATCAGACAATCATATGATCTACTATGCTGGGAATGACAAATTGAAGAGGAATGGTGTGGCATTCGTCATCACAAAAAGTGCTTCAAGATTTATCTAGAAGTACAATTCTGTCAGTGATGGGATAATATCCATATGCCTACAAGGAAGACCAGTTAATACTACTATTAAAATGGCTGCTATACACGTGGACCTCACCAGATGGAATACATAAGAATCAGATCTACTACATCTGCGGAAGGAAGTGACAGAGAAGTTCAATATCTTAAGCCAAAACAAGGCCAGGAGCTGACTGTGGAACAGACCATCAAATGCTCATATGCAAGTTCAAATTGAAGCTGAAGAAAATTAAACCAAAAAGAAGAATTTAAAACAAGCTGAAGAAAAATTAAAACAAGTCACAAGAGCCAAATTATGACCTTGATTATATCCCACCTGGATTTAGGGACCATCTAAACAATAGATTTGACTTATTGAACACCAATGACTGAAAACCAGATGAATTGTGGGATGGCACCAAGAACATCATACATGAAGAAAGCAAAAGGTCATTGAAAAGACAGGAAAGAAGAAAAGACCAAAATGAATGTCAGAAGAATGTCAGAAGAGACCCAAACTTGCTCTTGAACGGAGAGTAGCTAAAGCAAATGGAAGAAATGACAAGATAAAAGAACTGAAGATTTCAAAGAGCAGCTGGAGATGCTAAAGTCAATTATTATAATGAAATGTGCAAAGACTTGGAGTTAGAAAATCAAAAGGGAAGGACACACTCAGCATTTCTCAAGCTGAAAGAACTGAAGAAGAAAGCCCCGAGTTGCAATATGGAAGGATTCTAGGGGCAAAATATTGAATGATGCAGGAAGCATCAAAAGAAGTTGGATGGAATACAGAATCACTGTACAAAAAAGAATTGGTTCATGTTCAGATATTTCAGGAGGTGGCATATGATCAAGAACCAATGGTATTGAAGGAAGAAGTTGAAGCTGCACTGAAGGAATTGGCAAAAAACAAGGCTCCAGGAATTGGCAAAAAACAAGGCTCAATATGGAATACCCATTGAGATGTTTCAACAAATGGGTGCCATGCTGGTGGCACTTACTTGTCTCTACCAAGAAATTTGGAAGACATCTACCTAACCAACTGACTGGAAGAGATTTGTACTTGTACCCATTCCAAAGAAAGGTGATCAAACAGAATGTGAAAATTATTGAACAATATCATTAATATCACATGCAGGTTAAATTTAACTGAAGATAATTCAAAACTGGTTGAAGCAGTATCTTGACAGGGAACTTTCAGAAATGAAAGCTGGTTTCAGAAGAGGATGTGGAACAAGGGATATCATTGCTTCAGCCAGATGGACCTTGGCTGAAAGCAAAGAATACCAGAAAGATGTTTACTTGTGTTTTATTGACTATGCAAAAGCATTTGACTGTGTGGATCATAACAAATTATGGATAACTGGGATGTAGAACGGTATCTCTGAACTATGTTATGCCAGTTGACTAAGGTGTCACGCCCCAAGACTATGGTCCTAAGCCTTTTAACCCAGTCAGTGAATCTTGTGAGTCGTTTGGATATGTCCAGGAAACCTCCATAACTCTGCCTCCAATGTGCTTCGTTGCTGGTAGGTGCCATCAGACAGTTCTGACTCATAGCAACCCTATGTGCAACAGAATACTGTCTGGCCTGTGCCATCCTCACAATTATTGCTATGTTTGATCCATGTTGCAGCCACTATGTCAATTCATCTCACTGAGCATATTGTTACTCATTGACCTTCTACTACATTGTACTACCAAGCATGATGTCCTTCTCCAGGGACTGGTCCTTCCTGATAACATGTCCAATGTATCTCAGATAAAGTCTTGCCATCCTCGCTTCTAAGGAACATTCTGGCTGTCCTTCCAAGGTAGATTTTTTTTTTTTTTTTCTGGCAGTCCATGGCAACATTCAATATTCTTTGCCAATATCATAATTCCAATGCATCAATTCTTCTTTAGTCTTTCTCGTTCATTGTCACGTTTTTATATGCATATGAGGGGATTGAAAATGCCATGGCTTAGGTCAGGTGCACCTTAGTCCTCAAAGTGACATCTTTGCTTTTTAACATATTAAAGGTGTCTTGTGTAGCAGATTTTCCCAGTGCAATATGTCGTTTGATTTCTTGACTGCTGCTTCCAAGGACATTGATGGTCGATCTAGGTAAAATGCAATCTTCGACAACTTCAGTATTTCTTCAATTATCCTGATGTTGCTTATTGGTCAAGTTGTGAGGAGTTAAATTTTCTTTATGTTGAAGTGTAATCCATACTGAAGGCTATAATCTTTGATCTTCATCAATAAGTGTTTCAAGTCCTCTTCACTTTCAGCAAGTAAGGTTGTGTCATCTGTATATTGCTGATTGT
>NW_006921742.1:3253239-3258373 GCF_000298275.1 Orycteropus afer afer | reverse complement strand
TATCCTTCCCTTCAAGGCTCAGGGGTCCAAGATTATCTTCTGTGTCTGTGTTAATTGGTTTCCCTTTTCTTTGTTGAAGAATGTCTGTGCAGTCCTTGTGCCTAGTTCGCCATCTTGCCAGAACTCCCTGCATAACAGTTTTGAGATCAGTAAGTGTGAGGCCTCCTATTTTGTTCTTCTTCAATATTGCTTTAGGTATTCAGGGACTTTTTCCTTTCCATATAAAGCTGGAGATTAACTTTTCCATTTAATTAAAGAATGTTGTTGGGATTTGGATCAGGATTGCAAGAATGTTGTTGGGATTTGGATCAGGATTGCATCTATTGATGGGCTGCTTTGGATAATATTGGGATTTTCACAATGTTGAGTCTTCCAATCCTTGAGCATGGAATGCTTTTCCATTTATGTAAATCTCTTTTAGTTACTTGCAGTAGTGCTTTATAGTTTTCCTTGTATAATAAAGTCTTTTACGTCCCTTGTTAGCTTTATCCTTGGTACTTTATCTTTTTGGAGTCTAAATTGACTCTTTTTCTGGGAACCCCAAAACCAACTATGATCCACCAGTCACTGTGGCACTATGGGGACTGTATGCATTAAAGCTTGTGTCGTTAATGTTTCCTTTAAAAGTTTATGTATGTATAGAAGCTAGGTTCTTTAGGCCTTTATGTCCCTTGGGCTAGGGAATGAAATAAACACAAAAACACTTCTACGGTGCAGTCAGGGATTTAAATTAGACTAGATCTGTTCCATTTCACTGAGTCATTGAACATATTTGCAAATAAGTGAAGAAACCCTATCCAGTTTCTACCATTATGGTTGCTTCCTTGAGTGTTAACAGAGGATTTCTGAAACACTACTAGGATCTTTAGTTTCCAAATCAATTGCTCATTATGTCAATATGAAAGGTAAAATTGTTTGCTTTTGCTATATAGAGGAATTGTTTTTTAAAATTAAAAACTTCTGGTGCTTTTGTCTTTGGAAAAAAAATGGAGAGATGATGCGGGCTTTATTTTATAAATGGCTTTTTCTAGATAAAATCCTATCTATGTATCTATCTATCAGTTTCTAATAATCAAAACCTCTGTGTGTTTATCTTTCCGTCACTCATGTCAGCAGATTACAAGTGGCCTCAGTTCCAAACTCAAAGCCTGCTTGTTCCCTTCACTGGGCCAAACCTCAAAATGTTTCAAGTAGGTCACACAACTGGAGTTCTCCTTCATTTAACCCTACCTCCATGCTGTCCCTTCCAAAGGGGAAAGAAAAATGAACACCTATTTACCAAAGCAAATCCTTTTGAAACCATGTCTTCAAAGCACCTCAGGCACACACACACTCTGATTATTTCAAACAAAACACCCAAGTTTTAATACAGCCTTCAACATTTTTGTAAACTGGAATAAAAAAAAAAATAATTGCCCTTATCGGTGATATGGTAAAAACATTGTCCCCTCTGGATCTCCCTTCCAAAAGGCAAGAATACAGGTGGAATTCTTTTGCCTGTTAAAGCAGGCCATTTACCACACATAGCCCATCACACACAGATCTAAAACTCATCCACCTTTCTTGATCCTTCTCTCCCTCACCCTTAGTTGTATCCACTCCATTATTTTGAAAGTAGCCTATCAGCTTCATCAAATACATTATTTCTTTCAGGGTACCAAAATATCAATAAATGTGAAGCACCTCATTTTTTTCAGCTTAAATCATAACCACATACAGACTTAAGCAAGGGAAAGAAATGTTTGAAAGACTTGGGCTCTAGTGCTTGGTAACTAAGGCATTCGATTGCTAACCAGAAGTCTGCCGGTTCAAATGCACCAACCACTCCTTGGAAGGAAGGTTGGGCAATCTACTTCCATAGTGATATCACCTTGGAAACCCAAGGAGGGATTGCTATGAGTTGGATCTGACTCAATGGCAGTGAGGTGTTATTTTTTTTAACATGTAGATAACCTAACACTCTCAAATAGTTGAACCTACAGCGCTCTTTAAAATTGTATTCCTGCAGGACTCAATCCCTTCCTAGTTCTTAGGCATGGTTGTAATTAATAAACGATTTAAGTGCCTCACAATCAAAATGTGGTCTCGGATCAGCAGGACTGTCATCACCGGACGGGGAGCTTGTAGAGGAGCCCTGGTGGCCTAGTGCCTAAGGCCCTTGACTGCTAACCAGAAGGCTGGCAGTTCAAACCCACCAGCCACTCCTCGGAAGGAAGGTTGAGCAATCTACTGCTGTAGAGATGGGGTCGCTATGAGTCGGGTCTGACTCAATGGCAGTGCGTTTGGTTTGGTTTGGTTTGGTAGCTTGTAGAAATACAGACCACCCCAAATCTACTGAACCAGAATTTGCATTTTAACAAAATCTCCAGGTAATTCAGGTGCACACGCACGTCTATACTATGTACCAGCCAGTCATTCTCATAAAACAAAAAAACCGAACTCACTGCCATCGAGTTGCTTTGGACTCATGGTGACCCTCACTGGGTTTTCAAGGTTGTAAATCTTTACAGAAGCAGCTTGTCCTGTCATTCTTCCTCAGAGTAGCTGGTGGGTTCAAACCACTGACCTTTTGGTTAGCAGCCAGATACCTTAACCATACCACCAACAGAACTCCTTATTCTCTTAAAAGGTGAATAAATGTGAATTATAGCAGCAGTTAGAGAACCACATATATCCTTGGGCTGCTCAATCCTACTCTTGGGCATCTTGATAGAAATATGGGCATATGTAAGGAATTTGTTTATTTGAAAAGACTGTTTACTGCAAACATTATTCATAGTGGCAACAATGAAAAAACGGAAGGACAGAGGATGGGATTATGAGATACTTGTCCCATGGACAAGCTCACACCCCTCCATCAGGAATTCTGATGGTCTAGAACATGGGCCTGAGAGGGGCTACTAATCATATCGGGGGGGGGGGCAGTTAGAGAACTCCAGTGACCTCCAGTAGGTCTGTGGTGGGGAAATGCCTTGACAATTGACTTTTTAATTTACAGATGGTTTACCATGTAGCAAAGCACATAGGTATGTTTATTAAAACTGCCCTCTCTTCATTTTTTGCACAGGCTCTATGAACATGTCCATGACCTCAGCCTTTTCCTCTTCAATGACACACTGCTGGTTTCCAGTCGGAGCATATCTCATACTCCATTTGAAAGGATGTCAAAAACCACCTACCAGTTCATTGCATCAGTGGCCCTGCATAGGTTACTTGTAGAAGATATTCCAGATTCCAAGTGTATGTCTTTTGTTTCTCCCAAGAGATAAATACCTTTAGAAAGCTATATTATATGAAACTCATTAATTATTAAAGAAATAGAAAAGGACTATAACTTGCCAATTTGCAAGTAATTTCCAAAATACCAGTATTTCATAAACAATGTAAACTCAGCTACCTCTGAAATGGCAAAAGACAGGATTACTGGTATTGGCAGACATACATGCTAAACATTAGGAACACAGAATTTGAAAATTAGAGTGGTAGGCACGACCCCACATCATGGGCTCTTAGAAGCACATTAAGTCCCCTGGTTAAGAACATCCAAATGTTCAACTTAGGAAAACTCCTACTCACCTTTTAATGTTATGGATGTTTGCCCTCACTTTGAAGCAACTGAACCAAATCCTACTTGCAACAAATTCATTACAATCCCATACTTGCTGTACATGCAGCTTTTAATCACTGAAAAGGCTGTAAGCCTTTATTGCACCAAAGTAAGGCTAAATAGGAACCATATGCACCTGTTCTGACATATTTACAAAGTTGACTTAAAAACACACTTAAGAGCGGCTCTCGTTTGAACCTGGGGACTGCCTCAGTGAAAAGTAAGAACTGGAGCGCTAGACCACTTTCTGCACCACTGTCTCTGGGTGTTAGGGTTTGGAAACACGACCTCAGACTTCTATTATGTTTCTGTTCTACAAGGACTCATGATTATGAAAGATTTGACAATAACTTTTCTTAAGTTCACGTTTAAATTGGGAGTTTTTCCATAAAAGAATGAACAGATTTGCAAAGGATACTTAGTAACTCTCTCACTTGTAATACTGTATTTTCGTTACAAAAAGAAATCCTACTTAAATCTACTGCGTCTATTTTTATAATCTCACACGCTATTCCTCAAGTTTAAAAGGAAACAGCTCTCTTACCTGTATCTGTGAGACCAGACAATCTGAGTGTAACATCTCTCATTGCAGTTTATTTCACTGCATATAAAGGCAGGACTTAAGGTTAAAGCTGGTACCAAGATCTCAGAGAAGGAATTAACTTAAAGAAAAGGGGGCTGCTTCCCAGTAGCTCCCGCCCCATTTAAACTCTGAGCTTGAGAGAGAAATGAGTACCAAGTGCAGGGAATTAGTACTACCACCCACAAGACAAACTCGGGTAAAAAGTGTGTTACCTGTAAGTACTGGGTATGGGTGAAGATTTTAAAAGGTGCTTCTTTTCACCTCTCCCCCTATAATCAGCTCTGCCTTATGTCACAGCATTGTAATTAAACCTAATAGATAGCAATCAGCCAAATAGTGGCTGAATTCTGCCATTGGCCCTCGTAACAAGGTTATTTCAGTCTAGTCTCAGCATCTTCATCTCCAATAACTACTAGTAAAGACTTTTAAGGAGCTCTGGTGGTGCAGTGTTTAGGGCATCTGGCTGCTAACCAAAAGGTTGGCAGTTTGAACCCACTAGCCACTGTGTAGGTGAAAAGGCAATCTGCTTCTGTAGATTCACAGCTTTAGAAACCCTATGAGAGTCACCAGTCAGAACTGACTTGATGGCAGTGGGTTTGGGAACTTAACTAATTCCAGTTCCCTTTGGAGAAGCTGAGACTAGAAATTAAAGAACATCACATCATCTATTATTTAGTCGTAAAAATAACTGTTCAGTATAAAGACATATTTGAATTATTCAGTAACTTTAGGAAGTTATATTCTAAACTGGATTTATATTTGTTTTAAATCCCTATTTTTAGTTTAAAAATATTCTTAAAGATGACTTAGTAAATGTGGATGAACTTGGAGGACATTATGCTGAGTGAAATAAGTCAATCACAAAATGACAAATATTGTATTAGTCTGTTACTGTAAAAGTTAAGGAAAGGTTTATCTATAGAAGGAAATTTTCTTTGTTGGTT
>NW_006921742.1:3251353-3251988 GCF_000298275.1 Orycteropus afer afer | reverse complement strand
TTAAAAAATAATGACTTATTAGATTCTTACATATTCTTATATACTTTCAAGAATTTTAAAACATCTTCACCTTTTCTTTTGTTAATCTGCAAAGATTAATGTACCTCAAATATTTTTACAGATATCAAGAATGCATTCATTCTTCAAGGTCCAAAACATGAATGGACTTGTGCCACAGAGGTTGAGGATGATAAATTCCTATGGTTGTCAGTACTCCAAAATGCAATCAAAAGCAGTATGGAGAAGCAAGACTGGGCGTGAACATGAGGGTGCAAGCCCCCTGGCAAAGACAGACAACATGTTCATTTTGTGCTGCAAGATCTAGCAAAAGGCAGAATGGCTGTTTGTCATGGACGAAAGGAGGGTGAGAACTAGGATGCCCATTAAAGTTCCTTCCAACGTTTAAACTCAGTCATCCCATGCTCAGTTACGTGGGATGCAAAATCAGAACAATTTGAGTCCAAAATTTTGAATCATTTTTCTTGGTAGTTATTCTTCATGGGCAGTATTATGTAATTTGACCAACAAAACCTAAGACAAGCAAGCATACTGTGCATTTGTAATTTTGATTTATGATCCAATGAAAAATGAAATCTGAATGAAAAGTGTTAAAATGACTAGAGAAAATTTTTTTT
>NW_006921742.1:3228523-3250858 GCF_000298275.1 Orycteropus afer afer | reverse complement strand
CAAAATTAAAAAAACAGTTGCTTTAAAAGTGAGGCACAGTAAAAGAGATGTTAAATACTTCCCTAAGTCTTTAAAGCTTACATTTGATTCTTATAACAAACTGAAGTCATAAAGCTTGTTAGCCACTTCGAACTTCAGCTGTTGTGTGCAGCAGTACATCCTTACCTAGTTAATACTTGATGTAAGTTAATCACGGCAGCTTCCGGTTGTCAGGGTCCTTGTGGCTTTATGTTCTTGTTTAAGGTAACAGGAGGTACTGGGACAATCTAAGATTGTGAACCTAGGCTATTTAAACCATTCCTTCTTTCAACAATGAAAATACAAATTCTTCAAAATTTAAATGTTTAAAAATGTATTTTAAATATTGTGCTAGTTTGTGTACAAATTACAAAATTGCTAGCTCTGGTTCTGTTAAGATATAATCATGCATTATTCATCATCATACCTATGATCCCATATACAAAATAAACTACTAAAGGGAGTATTTGCTGTCAGTCAGCAATTAATGCCAATTTACATATGGGATCCAAAGGTATATATGGTATGATACACAACACATCATTGGTCCTCACAACTGGACCAGTAAGCAACGTCACGATAAATAGAGAAAAGACTGATGTTGTCAGGGATTTCATTTTACCTGGATCCACAATCAATGCCCATGGAAGCAGCAGTCAAGAAATCAGACAATGTATTGCATTGGGCAAATCTGCTGCAAAAGACCTCTTGAAAGCGTTAAAGACCAAAGCTGTCACTTTCAAGACTAAGGTGCCCTTGACCCAAGCAATGGTATTTTCATTATCGTCATATGCATGTGAAAGCTGGGCAATGAATAGGGAAGACCAAAGAAGAACTGATGCATTTGAACTGTGGTGCTGGCAAAGAATACTGAATACACCATGGACTGCCAGAAGAGGGAACAAATCTTAGAAGTGAAGCTGAAATGCTCTTTAGCGGCAAGAATGCCCAGACTTTGTCTCTCATACTTTGTTACCAGAAGTGACCAGTCCCTGGAGAAGGAAATCATAAAGCAGTGGGTCAGCATAAAAGGGGAAGACCCTTAATGAGAAAGGATTGATGAAGTGGCTGCAACAATGGCTCGAGCATGGCAATGACTGTAAGGATGGCACAAGGCAGGACATGCTCTGTGCTGTTGTACATCCGGTCACTGTGAGTCAGAACCGACTCAATGGGAAGAGCACGACACACGACAAACCCCAAGACAGGGGATCATCCTGAAAGGACATGCTCTACAAGTTCTCTGTGAACAGGCAAAACCTGACTACTACATGGCAAAGGAATGGGTGACAAGATAGCTGAAGGTCCACTAGGAATTTTGATAAATTTCTAATTGTTCTGTGAATAATTCATGGCCTCGTAAGTTTGAAAATGCATTACTTAAAAATGATCTCTGAATGAAGAAAAACAAAATTCATGGGAAAAATTAGTCCTAGCCACTGGTACACCATCCGATCTGCAGCCTATACAACTACGAGACCAAAAGAACTAGATGGTGCCCGGCTACCACTGTCATCCACTTGGAAGGGGATCTATGTAGGAGATCCTTGATATAGAGGGAGAACAATGTGGAACAAAACTCAAAATCATTTGGAGAAAAAAAAAAGGGGGGGGGGCAGGTTTGCTGGTCTGATAGAGCCTGGTGGAACCACTGAGACTATGGCCCCTAGCTGCCCTTCAGGTCTGGAAATGAACCCACATCTGTGGTTTCCAGCCAAACAGAAGACAGGCATACGAGTTGAACATTTACCTACACTCCTCGGAGAGAACAATCATTGAGAAAGAAGGGCTGCCTATGCACAGGTAGACAGCTCAGGGGGCAGGAGTCCATGGAGGGATGGACACTGGGAAGAGGTAACTATGGGGAGGAAGTGGGAGGGGAGCTGTTGCATTGTGGTAAACTGTGGTCAATGTCATGAGACAAAGTATACGTAAACTGCTGTATGGAAAGTGAGTTTGCTCTGTAAATCTTCACCCAAACCACAATTACAAAAAAAAAAAATCCAAAACGTAAAATGCACAGTATGTTGTTTGGTTAAAATTAACAGGCTTAAAGGTGTCTTAGTAAATCATATTTTCCTAAGTAAAGTTCTAGCTAAAGAATATTTTGGATTGAAAATTCAAAAATGATTTAAAAAAAAAAATCTCTGTAACGCTGGAGGGGAACAATTTTTAATAAAATTAAGTATATAAATCAAGCTGTGGTGTTTCCAAGTGGACAGCACTTAGGCTGTGGTTCCAGTCCCCTGGAAGGAACAATTAAGAAAGGCTTGTCTGCATATCTATTTCATGACTTATAGGACTGCTGCTGAATTAAAATCTCACATCAAACATTGTTAAGATACCAGTGAAGGTGATCAAATTTTCACAAGGAAAATATGAAATCTAACCCCCAAGTAGATAGAGAAAAGAAGTCTGAAAGTATTGTACCTACCATGTGATTCCTGGAAAACTGTGATTACTGCAGAGAGGAAGACTTTTCCAGAAGGAAGCTCTGGTGGGGTGTGCCTAGGCATTTAACCACTAACCAGAAGGCTGTGGGTTCAAACCCACCAGGTTCAAACCCATCAGCTCCTCCTCAGAAGGAAGATTAGGCAATCTACTTCCGTAGTGATACTACCTTGGACACCCAAGGAGGGGTCGCTGTGAGCTGGATCTGACTCGACGGCAGTATGAGTCTGGTTTGGTTTTTGTGGTAGAATGCCTTACCCAGGATAGTTCTTTCAATTCAAAAGTTAAACAGTAAACTCTTTTTATAGGTTTTTATAGAAGAGATATAGATGCTTTATGTAAAATATTAAAGGAGGACAAATGAATAGTTTATTCAATTTTGTTTTCCTTTCACAAAGATTTTTTGAGTGTGCACTGATATGTAAATGAGGACCCCGTTCTGTAAATCAAATCAGAGTGGGAGGCCCTGTGAGGACAGTGGACCAATGTATTCCTAATGCTACAGCACAGCAAGGGCGGGTGCGCCAACAAACACAATCTACCCTCCAGAAAAAGTCATCCTGACCCTTTTATTGTTGAAGTTAAAAAATAAAAGACACTTAAATACAATGGTGAACATATAGGGCAAAACAGCATAAATTTAATGTTGAATTAAGCAGTGAGCTGAAAGTTTGGGCTTCCAAATTCGCTTTGAACCCAGAACCGCTTAAAAATGGGTATGTTCACAGTTAACGGCAGTTGGCTTATAGGTGAGAGAATGGTCGAAGTTGTTCCAGTTGAACTTCCAGGGAAATTCTCTCCTCAAGAACATCCTGAAAAAGATACAAAGGTCAAGTGATACATCAAAGCATGTAAAACCAAAGGCACATGCAACATCAGCTCTGCTTCAAGAAAATAATCTAAATTTGTTAAGATTGAATAGAGACAGCTGTTCATATTTTTAAAGATATTTCATTTTAGAAAGGTAGATTGTTTATACATTCATAATATTTACAGTATGATCCTAATGATTAAAATCCTTATCATATAGATCAGGTTAATAAAATGTTTTTTTATCTAATTATTAAAAAAGCCACTATTGGCAACTGATAGGTATGACTTGTGGATTTTGTATAAAGCCTCTCTCTGGATGAACTGTGGATGAATTAGTTAATGTAGATTTCTCTTCCGTATGATTACATCTGGAATAGTAACTCCTGGATCTCATTCTGACTTTCAGTTTCACAAAGAATAAACTCATTTTTCATTCAGAGTTTCTCATCACTATTGATTTTGAGCAGTCTTCAGATAGCAACCAGATTCTAATCTATTTAACTTTTCTTTTTGCCTTCCACTTTATCGTACTGATAGAATCTAAATTTAACTAGAACTACTACTTCCTATTTGGTACCTTACTTCATGTTTCCTGCTCTTAGAGGTAATGAGAAAAATGATTTTTAAATAGCTCCTTTATATTTGTTTCTGTGGTTTTCAGTAGTGCTTCAGAAAAACATGCATCAGCAAAATTTTCATCTTTAAGGCATGGCACCAGCTACTGCCCTTAGTTTTGCATTCCTCCTTTACAATGGACCACATTCATAATCATACAACTACAAATGCCTTTGCCTTTGGTCAAAGAGTTAAACAAGAATATCATTCATTCACTGGGCTTGGGACCTTAGGACCTTATTCTCTGGCATATTATAGTCCACACAGACAATCTTCTACATCCTACTTTGGTGAGTAACGACTGGGGTCTTAAAAGCTTGTGAGTAAAATCTTTATTCTAAGATAAAATAACTGGTCTCTCCTCATCTGGAGTGAAGAAGAATGAAGAAAATCAAAGACTCAAGGAAATAACTAGCCCACAGGGCTAATGGACAACATGAAGGGCAGCCTCTACCACTCTGGCACCAGAAGATGTAGATGGTGCCTGGCTGCCACAACTGACCACTCCAACTGGGATCACAGAAGGTCCTGGACAGGGAGGGAGAAAAATGGAGAAAATTCAAAATCATAAAAAAGACCAGACTCACTGTCTGACAGAGACTGGGGGAACCCCCAGACTAAGGCCCTTAGGCACCCTTCAAATCAGGAACTGAACCAGCCCCCAAGGATCACCTTTCAGCTAAACAACAGATCCATGAGGAATGTTATCCTCAGAACAGCCAACCGTATGTGCCCCACAAGAGTAGCATCTGCCCAAAAACAAAGCTCAGAAGGTAGAAGGGGCCTGAAAGAAGGATGACTGGAGACAAGGATGCCAGGGAGAAAGCAGAAGAGTGTGTTACACTGAAGGGATTGCAGCCGGTGCCACTTTTATTTAAGGTGGGTCTTTTCTTTTTCTACCTGCCTCCACCCTTCTTCTTTAGATCTGTTTAAGTCCCTTTAATAGAATCGGAGTTATCTTTTATGAAAGGATAAACTAACAATTATCCAATATTCTAAGGATTACATAGAGTACAAAGAGCCATGTTTCTTTCAGGTTACTTTATGAAGGCTGAGGAACAGTATAGGGATGAATATAGGAGTGAATGAATGAATGAATACATATATAAATAAATAAAGCCCAGCTGCTGTGGAATCTATTCCGACTCATGGCAACCCATGTGCTGCAGAACATAACTATGCTTCATCGAGTTTTCAAGGATTCGACCTTTTGGAAGGAGATCACCAGGCTTTTATTCAGAGGTGCCTCTGGGTAGGTTCAAACCACCAACTTTTCAGTAACAGTTGAGTGCTTAACATCTGTGCCACTCAGGGTCTCCTGTGATGTCTTATATATATGTAGAATAAGGCAGTACACATCAGAACTCAGTATAAAAAAATTGCTTTTATACTAGAAGATCAAAAGACTCATAAAAAAATTCAAAACACGTTTCTCTTACTATGTGGAAAGTTTCATACAGTAAGAATTCCTAGATTAACGCAAAGTTCCCCTTCAACTCTGAGATTCTCTGAGTCCCTGGAACTTCCCAAAAAAGATTTAGAAATTCCATTACCTTTAACTGTTGCTGCAATTCACTATTCAATCTGGCCAAAACTGTGTTTGTTTCCTTATTTCGTCTAATTGATGCCTGAATAGCTTTCTTATCTTTCCCAACAGATCTGAGAAGATAAAGGGGGCAAAAAAAACCAACCTTCATTTTTTATCTTTAAATTCTCTCCATTCTTTCCAGATCTACTTCTAAACATGGAAAACAGAGGGAACATTTTTTTTGCTTATCAGCATAGCTGCACCTCACTTGTTCAGTTTCAGTGGTCAGTCAAATGTAGCCAAGTTCCAGACGTTTAAACTGTTGTTACTGTTCTAATTAGGCTTCTTCTGTATAATCACCTGAGTTTAAGTTAAATAGAGAAACCGTCTAGAGCATGTATTGGCATACTCTTCCCATAAACGGCCAGGTAGTAAACATTTTACGCTTTAGGGGCCATATGGTCTCTGTTGCATACTGTGTTTTTTTCTTTTCTAATTTCATAGGCCAGAGATGGCCTCTCAGCCTTAGTCGGCCAATTGCAGAACTAGAATAACCATAACTGAAGTGTCAAAATTGCACTACACGATTAACTTTAAAAAAGTGTGCTTCAGGGCTGGTGACAGGGAGTAAAAATGGAATTGGAATTGCATTTAATAACAGAAGGAAAAAAAAGGAAAAGAAATTCTATTAATAAATGAAAAAGATCTCAAAGAATAGTGAAGGATCTTTCCTCAACTAAAATCTAGTCTGACCATAAATTCCATCAGTTTGACATTTTTAATAGTTGTGCTTCTTGTTGCTAATAATCAAATGTGTTAGGAATTGCTTTGATTACCTAGGAATAGAAGGTTGTGAGGCAAGAACAGCAGCTAAAACCCCCGTCTTTTGTGTATGTTCATCCACTTCTGGCCTTAATTCATCCTCAGATTTTAATCTTCTTCGAACAGGTTTAGGTGGTGGAGCAAGAGGTGTTGTGCCTTTGCTCTGAAAGATAAGAAATTCCATTAACAATGAGCATTTCTCCAAGACTCCTAGTCAGTCAGCATCTGACACCAGCGTTTGTGTCCTTTAAGCTGCGTGCTCTCTGGAAATTAAAAACCATTTGTCGTACTCTGAAATAATTTATAAATATGTTGCAACAGCTAATTTAAATTACAATGAGAAAGGGTGGCCCTAGTTGACATCACAATCATGAAAGCAACATATAATACAGTTTCTTCAGAGCAACATAAGCTCCTTGAGGTCTGAATCTGATTCAAGACTTCAAAAGTCACCATTTCATTATAAATATGGTACATGCTCAATATATACCTGTTCAATAAATAAATAAAGGAACCTCCAGAAATACTCATTCATTATGATCCAGGCTACTAAAAAATCCTAAAATACGTAAAAATATTGAATCAAAGTATTTATTATAAAAAGTGGAAGTCTAGGCAACTCTTTAAAAAAAAAAAAAAAGAAAAGGAAAACAAATCAACTACCAGTAAGATACAATTTAGAATTCTTGAAAACAACTGTGTATTTTGTTGGGGATTGAATCTGTCCCTAACAGAATCAACTCTTTAGTTAAGTGCTATTTTTTAATTTGTTGCTATGAGCTGGTTGTTGTTATGTGCCGTTGAGTCGGACCCAACTCATAGCAACCCCTCCTTGGGTTTCCAAGGCAGTATCACTACGGAAGTAGATTGCCCCATCTTCCTTCCGAGGAGTGACTGGTGGGTTTGAACCGCCAGCCTTCTGGTTAGCAGTCAAGTGCCTTAGCCACTATGCGCTACGAGCTAAGAAAAATAAATAAATAAAAACACAATTCACAAAAACAAAAAACCCAGAACTTCTAATGTATAAAAAATAAAAAAGTACCCAGAAAGCAGAATTTAAGCACTTTTCAGTAACACATGCTATTTTAATAACTATTGGGAATGTCTGCATGATACCAAGAAAAAAATATTACCAAAAGTGTTTCCACGAAGGCAAAGTATAATGATAGCTATAATTTACTTTGAAATGCATTAAAAAAGAAAAGAATTGATAAATACATAGAAGGATATACAGCTGGACAGATACATGGCAAAGCAAGTGCAGGAAAATATGAATGGCACATCAAGGCAGTGGATTTACGGATGTATAACGTAAAATTCTTTCAACTTTTCTGTATGCTTACAAGTTTCTATAAAAAATCATGGGGAAAAAATTACTCCTAAAAGCGGGTGAAAAAAATTAAGAGTACAACATTAGAAGGTTGGTGACTTTTTCCTATTATAATCAAGACTGAATTAAAAGAAATGGAATTTAACCTACAGGGAAGTTCTACTTCATATATTTGGAAGAATGTCATAACCACATGAATCTGAGCTGCTGTAGCATGTAGCCAATAGAGATTATAGAATGGCATTGCCTAGAACTCTGTAACAGCAAGCTTCGTTGTGAGAAGTTAAAGGCAAGGCAATGGGTTAGACAGTCACTAGGGTAACTTCATTTCTTAAAATCTGTGTTATCTTTAAAGTCTTCCTGCACAGTGGAACTTTGTATGTACAAAATGATCAGCATCAAAGACTCTGCATACCACATTGGCAGGAGCACTAGCAGCTGTCTTTTCTTCAATTTTATTCTCTGTTTTGGCACCTCGAAGAGAACTTGCAGGATCAGAACATTTTTCAACCTAGAGATGAATAGGTTTTTGTTATTGTCTATAAGTAACATATAATCTGCATATATTTAGTATGTAACACACCAGAGAGTGAACATTAAGAAACTACTCATTCTGACAAGAAAGCTAAGATGATGATGAGAAGCACCTGGAGAAACCCTTGGGAACTGACCATTGTCTACACTGAAGGACAGGAGGAGGGAAGGTACTGGATCTCGGGGAGAGGGGAGCCGGGTGAGGACGCGGCTGCAGCAATGAACCCGAGTGGCTGGTCTGGGAAGTTCCTGTGGCTGCGGACGGGGATGCATCCACACCAGGGCAATGAGTATCGGTACCTTGTGCACAACTGTGGCTGCCCCTGGGCTACCCTGGCCTTTTGGGAGGTACAACCCATCCCCCTACTGGCAGCAGCAGCCAGTAGGCAGAAGGTTACAGGTTTGAAGAAGTGGCTAGCAGAAAAGTCTTCATGGATCAGATATATGAGAAACCTTTATCTATAATATGCCAGTCAAAGAAACATGTGTTTTTACATCCTTAAGGGAAGTTCAGCATGAACTGGTGCCTCCAACTCCACAGCTTTGCTGTCGAGTCAGGAATCCTAGAGCAGCTCTTGCCACCAGAACTACAACAGGGGCTTCTGCAACACTGACTGCAAGGACTGAATCTTGGCATCCTGTCATCTGTAAATCTGCCTAACTAAGGCAACTTACTCTCATACAAACAGAATGTAGCTATGGTAACCGTAGCTTGTTATCACAAGAAAATCCTCACCAAGTCACAGAATCAGATACTGAGTATTAAGGTGAAACTCCCAGAGCACGTTTTAGCCAGGACCAGGCAGATGGTTGTGTTTGTGTCTTTCCACACTACACCATTACACTCCAACCTGTGAGTGTCAAAGGCTAAAAGTTTCAAAGGTTGAGAAGCACTGACCTAAGAGGACTATAAATCCTCTCAAAGTAGCAGCAGCAGGTATTTTACTCACTGATGTTCCATCTAATATTTACTCTTTCAGGGGCTTCTTTGTTCAATGATAGTCTTGTGAACATAATGTGGGAAGAAATTCCCTGCAGAAAAGGAGATAAACCCCAGAAAACTGACCGGCAAGACCTCTGGATGCTTTTCAGCTTCATCATCTTGTTCTTCATTTACACTTGATGCAGCAAATACTTCAAATTGGCTGAAATCTGCAAAATTTGGTTGCTCTGGTATCTGCTGAGGTGAGGTACTAGTGTGTGTTATTAGGCCATCGGCATCCACTGGGCGATGCACAATGGGACCAGGAGCCTAGAAGGGGGTTTAGAAGAAAAGAGCAGACAGTCTACTGACAAATCCTATCAGAGCGGTCTTCTTTTTCTTCGAAAATATGTCACAAAGATGATCTATTTTATTAACTATAAACTCCGGGAGGCGTACCACAGTAACGTTTAGCTCTGAAAGGCTAAGTGAAAATCCAAGACACATACACACACAAATATGACAATCATCCAATAAAAAAAGTTACTTTTAAAATATTCTCATCAGCAAATAAAGTGTGTCAGAGGAGAGGGAAGGGTTTGGTCTGATCCTCTCGAATCTACCTGCACATTAGTTATAGTGGCTCTGCTTTTATTTATTGTTTTCTTTATGGGCTACACAACAGTTTGTTCTTTATAAAAATGATTTTAAAAAGTGTTTTGTTAGGTTTCTTAAAAAGCTGTTAATTTCAAAGTGTAAAAACCACTGCTTTACCTGTTCTCTCAGGACCTGAGGCACTCTTCCCCTCCATACCTTTGCCAGAGCAATCTAAAACCTTCATTCTAGACAGACACGTCTCGAGTGTCTACTTTGTGCCAGGCACTATAGATGCAACAGTGAACAAAACAAATGAGATCCATTCCTAATAAAGCTGACAGTCTAGTGTAGAGTAAGAGGAGAGTAAACAAAGAATTTAAGTGTGAGACATTTTATGACAAAGTGCAGGATTCTCCAGGAATAAATTTGAAGTCTTTTTTCCTGGTTACTCTTTTCAAATTTTCCATCTCCAAGAAGGAAAATTCTCCTCTTCTTAGAACGATATAGAAGGTGCTCTGCCTCCGCCCACCTCTCCAGTTTCTTTTCCCACCGTCCCACTGTGCATGCCAGCTGGACTGAACTCATCTTTCCTGAAGAATATGCCAGGCTGAACTCACTCCTCCAGGTCTTTGTTGTATCATTTCTGCTGTTGATGCCTACTCCCAATAACTAGCACTTTATCTGCCAAAACTCTGCTCAAATTGTACTGCCTTCATGGTATTTTTGCCTCCTCAGTATGATACCCGACTTTACTAGCTACTAAAACCAAAACCAAACTCATTGCTGTCAAGTTGATTCTGACTCATAGCGACCACCATTGCATTTCTACGGCTGTAAATCTTTATGGAACCAGACTGTCTCATCTTTCTTCTGTGGAGCAGCCGTAGGCTTGAACCACTGACCATCATTTTAGTTAGCAGCCAAATGCCATAACCATACACCAACAGAGCTCCTCACTAGCCAGTAAAGCTGTCCTAAAATAATTTATGAATAGTGCCACTCTAGCACTTCTACTAGGACTATTGTTGTTTCCAGGTCTGTCTTCACTACTAGACTAAGTTTGTTCAGTCATGAGACCAACTCATTGAGTTTCATATCTTAACTTTAGTAAAAGTGTTTTTGCTGCCACTTTACATGAAATACTGAAATATTCACGTATCAGTACCTTTTATGATTAAGGAGATAATCACTTAATCACTTATTCCCAATTTCATTATAAAACCCTAACTAAGAAAAACCAACCAAATTCTTTCATGTAAAAATTTAAAACTAGCAGCAATAATCCAGAAGTCTATCCTGAAAGACAAAAGTTTAGTGCAGATCAAAACAACTTCAACCTGGCAGAGACTCAGAGGTCATCTGATACTTCCTTTACTGATGCAGTCACAGGTCCGGACAGACGCAGTGAGGTCAATCTGTGAGTCAGTGGTAGACCCAAGACATTCAGGCATATCTCCCATCTTTCAATCCACTATTCTTTCTAATAAACTCTCCTTTTTGAGACATTATCATTCGGTTCACTTCAGAAGAATTCTAGAATAGAATCAAATACTTCACGGAGACTCGTAACAACTGACAGTAATGAATACCATGAAGACTAAATTATCTGTTGAGGGAATTATATTAATGTTACAAAACAAAATGTGCGTAACTTGTTGAACGAAAAGCTAATTTACTCCATAGACTTTCACCAAACCACAATTAAAAAAAAAGACTAAATTACCTGTGAGGGCTGTGGTCTTGGAGGCACTGCAGGGGGATGGGCAACAACTCCAGCCTGTTGCTGTCCTGCAAGAACACACAATACACCATTTTTTTTTTAAAGTAACTATATAATTTCTTTGCTAACAGAAGAAACAGGCTGAATCAATGTCACCACATGATGAAAATTTCTAAGAATATTTGCTAAGTGTTTAAAAGGCATATTACCTTGTAAAACTGTCTCTGTTCTAGCTACTGGCGAAATCTCACGGACTTTCCTCAGACGTCATTTCTCTTGCTGCTTCTACTGCTCACTGCACTCCTGACATCCTCGCTCCCCCTCGTTTCCATAATATTAGATATTTTTGGTTTCCTTCTCATATTCTGCCTACTCTTTAGCCACCAAATATGAAGACTTCCATATATTCCCTCTCCACTTAACACTTCATCACTCTACCATATCCATGCAAAGCACCCTCAATTCTTCTCAGTGCACAAGTCCCAGGGCCTGTTGATTATTTCCCCTTTCCAAACGCATAATGACTAACATGGAACATCATCACTCTCTGTCCCTAATTTTCTATTTCAATCACCACCACCACCATCACTACTACTACTACTACTACTACTACTACTACCCATTATATAAAAAATGAACCCTTGGAGTTAGTTACGAATCTTCTCTGTCCTTCATCAGCCTAGTCAAATTAATCAACAAGACCTATTAGACCTCCCCCACCCTCACTATCTCCCTCCAATATCTTTCTTTTTAAGTTGACTGTGGTATCTTTTAGGTTCTAATTTTTAGCCAACATATTTTAGACAGTCATTAAAAAAACTTAAAAAAAAAAAAGAAGGTGGGGACCAGGTTTGCTGGTCCAATAGAGCCTGGTGTAACCACTGAGACTATGGCCCCTAGCTGCCCTTCAGGTCTGGAATTGAACCCACAACTCTGGTTTCCAGCCAAACAAAGTACAGGCATGTGAGTTAAACATTTACCTCAAGTAGACACACGCCCTGGAGAGAACAATCATGGGAGAAGGAAGGGCTGCTTATGCACAGGGAGATAGCTCAGGGTGCAGAAGAGTATGAAGGGATGGACACTGGGAGGAGGTAACTATGGGGAGGAAGTGGGAGGGGAGCTGCTGCATTGTAAATTTTGGTCAATGACATGAGACAAAGTATATGTGAACTGCTGTATGAAAAGTGAATTTATTCTGTAAATCTTCACCCAAATCCTAATTAAAAAAAAAAAAAAAACCATTTTTCTGATATCTTTTAATCTATAATTTTTCTTCACGTAAATGTAAAATTACATAAGACATTTAAGAAGGCAAAAATAAAATAAAATGCTGTGTATCTTTCATGAACCTTAAAATCAGGTAACATAAACCATGTTTCTCTAACTCCTACCTGTGGTGACTGTAAAGGTCCGATTCATATCTAAAGATGAGGATCTAGAATGAGAGGGTTGTGGCCTTGGAGGCGGAGGTGGCGGTGCAGTGTTGTCAGGCGACGTTCCTGAATGAGACCTGTAAAACTGACTCCATTACAATTGTTCACGCTACTGGTAATGGAGCCTTTTTTCTTTGTAAGCGTTCATACTCTGATAAACAGCAAAGCATCTTATCAGCAGTGATATTTTCTCAAGAAAACAAGTACTACTATAAATGAAGTCAGCACTGTTTATGATATGATCTATATATTTTTTAAAAAATAAAACTATATATTAAACAAAATTTCAAAAATTTTGAAAAGTTAGTTACTACATGATCAAGGTAGACCACAAATCTTGTGCAATGTTTTCCCATTCAATTAAAGGAAACATCAGTATGAAAAACTATTTTATATATAGAGAAACTCTATTTACCGATTAGCTTTCAACCTGTTTATGTTTGCAGTTTTTTTTAAAACTTGAGGCAGAATCTGGCTCAAGTACTTGAGGTATCTCATTCCTGTGTCACCAGAAGCCAACTCATTTTAGAGGCAACTGTACGCACGTTTGACTTGCCCTAGTGCTCCACTAACCTGCTACAAAGCCTTTGCTAGTCTAAAAAGAGACTTGTTTCCACAGACTCTGGTGAGCTGATCTTTGCACACAGGGCTAAGAGAAGAGAATATAAAAACCCAAGATGGCAGAAACTCTAAGAAACACAGGAAGAACTACATAAAGAACCAGAAAAGAGGCCAAGCAGCAAAGAGTTATCAGCTCTCTGGAGACAGTATTACTAGTCTCTCTCTACAACCTCCAGGCATGTGGCAAAGGGAGACATACATGTACAAAAAGCGAGGGACAAAGATGCTTCTGCCCTGCACACAGCCTTCAGTGGATGTTACAGTTTTGCAGATAAACCCCTTCTGCCCATCCCACACATATTTTTATCTGTGCCTGAAAGGTTGTATGTGAACAGATTTCTTCAGGTGGGGTACATAGTCCAACATTAAGCTGGGTTTCTGGATGGCATTTTAAAACAGTTCTTTTGGCACCTGCCGTAAAGCTGTAATAAGAAATGCATACACCACTTACTTAAACACTCACATTGTTTAGCTGCAAAAGGAATACAATAAAGGTCTACTGCCAGAAAGTCATCAGCTCTTTTTAAACTTTCCACAAAACGACCAGGAAGAAAATAAAGTTTCTTTTGATTTTCTATTAAGGATGAAAAGAATCAGAATTATGTACTTCCCTTTTACAGAAATCAACAAATAGAAAACCTAACAGCCTTCAGAAAACAGAATAATACGTACTTCATTCTAAATAATTTTAAATATCAAACTGTAACACGATACCTTACTGCTTGTTACTGACAGAAATACTGACCTTTGACGAGTTACATTGTTCCCAATCTGTTCCGGGTCAGAAGTAAAGGAGTCTGAACTACTGTAACCATCTGCTGACAAAAGGAATATATTCTATTTAATAACAGTCCCTTCTGTACTTTTTACTCTATATGTCCCAAAGAAATATAACTGATACTCTTTTTAACATCAGAGATACTAAGAAACTGGTAAAATGCTATTTGTTCCCAGTGTTACTACCCTGGAAAAAGTTAAATATTAATCCAACAAATCACTGCATATTCATACAGCAAAATACAGAATAAGTTACAGTCTAGAAAGATTAGTATTTAATGACAGAAATGTTTAAAATAAGCTACACAGGAAGAGGTTACAAAATAGTCATATGGTATAATTTCACTTTATAAAAACATACCTGGTTACATATGCTCAGAAAGCGTATAAGACTGACACTGAATGTTAATCATGGTTATTTGTGGAATAGTGAGATTATCATAATTCTTATTTTTTGTTTTTGTTTATCTGTATTGCATTTCTACAATAAATGTGAATTACTTTGGTAATGACCAAAAAGAAGACATTAGAAGTATTAAAAAGAATCTAATTTTAAAATTATAAATATGAAAAATGAAAGAGCTGCCATGGAATACACTGTGCTGAGATAGTAATAAAATGTGTGACTTCAGCCAGGTCCCTGATTGTTATCCAGAGGAAACACCACTTCCCATTTCTTCAAAGTCTTATGAAAGAGCAGAGAGATCTTCATAAGGAAGGAAACTTAAGATAGACACTTTAAGGGCAATCTGAAGGGATACTACTACCTATTTCCACGAGTTTTATAAATTAGAGGGACTTCTAATTTAGTTTACTTTCATTTCAAAACCTATTCCTTTCCCTTTTCTTGACCACTGACACAAGAATGACACTAAAGCTAACATAGTCCCACCTGGGTGTTCTCATGTTGTCCACCTGGGTGTTCTCATGTTGTATTTGTTGTTGTTATGTGCCGTTGAGTCTGACCTGGCTCATAGTGACCCCTCCTTGGGTTTCCGAGGCAGTATCACTACAGAAGTAGATTGCCCCATCTTCCTTCCGAGGAGTGGCTGATAGGTTTGAACCGCCAGCCTTCTGGTTAGCAGTCAAGTGCCTTAGCCACCATGCTACCAAAGCTCCCGGGTGTTCTCATAAGCATCTCAAACTTTACACATCCCAAACTGAATGCCTTCCAACACACACCTGCTCTCACAGCCCTTCCATCCAAAATCCCTGGAATTGCCCTTGACTTGGCTGTCCCTCTTAGAAAATCCTGTGTTTTTTTCTATGCAAAATCGTCAGGATCTAATCAGTTCTCAGCACTCCACTATTATCACACCAGATCCTTTCCTGCCTGGATTATTGTAACGGTCTCCTAAGGGTCTCTCCCTGTTTCAATGCCTGGCTCCTCCCAGCTTATTATCAATACAAGAGCCAAACTGAACCAGCTAAAAAGGCCAGGCCAGGCCAGGCCACTCCCCAATTCAAACCCACTGATGGCTTTAACCTTACTAAGTCCAAGTCAGTCCTTACACTGCTCCTGTTACTACCACTTGCTACCTTTGCCCAGTCACAAATTTTGCTCCAGGTGTTTGCTTCCTGTTCCCCACAGAAGTAAAAGCCTGTTTCTACCTTAAACCAAACCAAAGCAAACCCACTGCCATCCAGTCGATCCCGACTCACAGCAACCCCACAGGACAGAGGAGACTGGCCCATGGAGTTTCCAGGGATGTAAATCTTAATGGAAGCAGACTGCCTCATCTTTCTCCTGAGGAGAAGCTGGTAGGTTAGAACCGCTGACCTTTGGTTAGCAGCCAAATGCTTTAACCACTATGCCACTAGAGCTCTGTTCTTGCCTTAGGGCTTGCTGTTCCCTATGCCTTAAATGTCCTTCCTTCAGATTCACACAGCCAACTCTCTTACCTCTTTCAAATCTAAACTTAATTTCACCTCCGGTAAGGCCATCTTTAATTACCTTTATAAAATGGCACTTCCCATGTTTCCCAATTTTATTTTTGTCCACAATGTTAATTACTTTCTAAATAAGCTACTTTTATCTCTGTTCTTCCTACTTCTCCCAGAGAATGTAACTTCGTAAGAGTAAATCTAGTCTAATCTTCTGTTCTGAGTTTATTAATTTATTGATTCAGATATTATATCTTGTATTTTTACGTACTAATTCTCTACTAGATCATAATAACCCCACTAGCCCGTTACTTGTGAAACCAGCCACTCCTCGGAAGAAAGATGGAGCAATCTACTTCTGTAGAGATATTGCCTTGGAAACCCAAGGAGGGGTCATTATGAGTCAAATCAACTCAATGGCAGTGAGTATGGGTTGTTTTTTTCTTTTTGGTTTACTGATATATCCTCAGTGCTTAGAACAGATCTGCGTACAGTAGTAGGTAACAATCACTGGATACATACTGACTGCAGATAATATAATGTGTAATTCCCCTGTGAGAGAGGAACAAAGGACCAGTGAGACGAGTTGATGGATCAAGCCTTGCTGTGATGAGCAGGATGGAAGCAGGAGGTCTGCCTGGATGTTGGTTCTGGAAGCAGTCAATGGACAACCACTGATTCATGCCCAGGAGAAGAGGGGTGTCTAACAGGGTTGACTCTTCTCTATTTTATTCAGTGATGCTAGTATGAAATGACTACACATTTGAATTATTCAGTACCTAAATGCAGACTTAAATTTTAGGTTTTCACTTACCTACAGTATTTCCAGAAGCAAATTTCACTGATGAATTTATTTTATTTTCTTCTGAAAGGTCAGGTGGTTTCACAAGTAACGGGCTAGTGGGGTTATTATGATCTAGTAGAGAATTAGTACGTAAAAATACAAGATATAATATCTGAATCAATAAATTAATAAACTCAGAACAGAAGATTAGACTAGATTTAGATATTCCAAAGAAGTGGCAAGTGAATCCATGGGATATAAGACAGAATCATATTTTTAATAAAAACAAATATAAATCTGTTATACAGAATTTTGTTTTCTTCCATAACTTTATAAAAAGTTAATTACTATGTTCATACATTTTTAATTATAGACAAACTGTAAAATAATCTATCACGTTAACCTATATAGAAAATAAATTTACTTCCGAAAAACCATAAATAAATAGTTAATGTAAAATAAGGGAAAACTTCCAACAGTTAAAAGCAAAATATACAATTTCACAGCCCAAATCTAACAAATACCTCTTTAGTTAGAATTTTAACATACTTCAAATGCAAATTCACAACAATGACTATAAACATTGACAGGGTCTAATTGGCATAACAGGTCACAAAGCCAATGTTCTGCATCCTACTTTGGTGAGCAGTGGCTGGGTTCTGAAAAGCTTGTGAGCAGCCACCTAAGGTGTGGCTATTATCTGGCTCCGTTTGGAGCAAAGAAGAGTGAAGGAAATCTAAGACACAGGAAACAATTAGTCCAAAGACTAAATGGAGCACATGAACCCAGCATCCATGACCTTGACACCAGAACTAGATAGTGCCAGGCTACCACTGCTGATCGCTATGAAAGGGATCACAATAAGAGGTCCCCAGACAGAGTGGGGGGACAAAACTCAAAATCATAAAAGAGACCAGGTTTACTGGTCTGATGAAGACCAGTAGAACTCTCAAGACTATGGCCCTTAGACATCCTTCAAGCTAATAATAAAACTTAATTCCTGTGACTCAATTTTCAGTCAAACAACAGACAGGCCTGTAATGTGAACAGGAGAGTATACACTCATTAAAACAATCAAGCATGAGATCAAGAAGGCAGCATCTGCCCAGGGAAAGAGCTAGGAAGTTGCGAGGGGAGGGAAGGAAGGATGAAGGGAAGGAGTGGGTGCAGGGAGGAAGTGGGAAGAATGCTGTCACAGTGTGGGAATTACAGCAAATGTCACAAAACACAATGCGTTAGACTGTTGAATGAAAAACCAGTATCCTCTGTAAACTTTCACCCCAATCACAACTAACAACAATAAAAGGCAAACAAAAAAACCTGTCAGGGTATTAGAAAAGTCCTATTTTCCAAATGTCCTTATTTGAACACTTGGTAATTTAAACTATTTCCTTTTTAAAACGGAAATAAATAAAAAGATAAATAAGCAAATAAACTAGTGCAAACTACTAGGTTAAATAAAATATGTAATTACAAACAAAACAAAACCCTGAACTCTGGCAGAATAAATACTTGTGCATAATAATATAATAATTACAGCTTGCTTACCACTGACAGTTCTTTTAAGTTCCATTTCCTGCATGTGGATTTTGCTTGGAGTCATTCGAATAGGAACTGGATGAACAATAGCAGTATCCTAGAGACAGATGGGAGGAGATACATAATTTGTATTAAAAATACCAAGCTAATACTACGAAATAGTAAAAACTAAAAAGACTTTAAGAATTGGTGGACAGATTTTCTCATTCATAAGGCAGGTACAACAATATTTATTATTTTTTTTAAATGAAAAATGCTACAGAAGTAGATTGCCCAACCTTCCTTCTGAGGAGCAGCTGGTGGGTTTGAACTGCCAGACTCCTGGTTAGTAGTCAAATGCTTTAGGCACTATGCCACCAGAGCTCCCATTATATCTAATAATCTTATTTATTTTTTTAAAAAGGACATTTTAAATTTTTAATTTAAAGATTTACACTAGCAAAATGGTCTTATAAAAATAAAATGCAAAATAATATTCAAAAGCAAAGTGTGAAATGATCTGATGAAATTCTCTGAAGTTTGAACCTTGGAGGCTAAAGTGAACTGTTTCAGGAGGCTCCAATGACTCATAGATGAAAACTCATTTTCATTACTGACTTGCTCTTTCTTACTCATGAAACATTTGACACTTTATTTTTCCATATATAAAATAAAGTTAATGAGATGCCTGTTATATTGCTATATTAGGCACAATACATACTTTCTATAGATTAGTTCAAATTGTTTAAATCTGAGGCTCTCAAATTTAGCCTAACATTTTCACACAGGAGAGACAGAAATCCACGTAGGAATAAGCAAGACTCCTTCCTACGTCAACACTCTAATACCTTTCTAATACTTTTAAAATGACTACAGATCTCATCTTTCTAACAGGAGTGGCAAGTCTAGCGAGGACTGGTGGAACAGAATTTTGAAAAGAATAAAAAAAATCAGACCCAAAGAAGGGGGGATCAACACAAATGGCAGTCTCCCAGGAGGGAAAGACAACGAGGAAGGTACGGACGGGTGCACAGGCAGGCCTGGCCTGGGGCCGAGAGCCCAGGAGAACCAGAACCAGCTCAAGCACAGGGCTGAGCAGCCACAGAACAGCTGACCAATGCTGCTGTAGGTAGGTGGGGACTGCTGTGGCTCGGCTCTTCTCTAAGAACTCGGCTGTTACTTCTGTTTGCTGCTTAAGATTCAACTCAGGATCCCTGAAGTTCAAATATCTAATAATGAGTTAAGTTTGTAAGTTAGCGTGAAAGGTAAGGACCTTTCTGTTTAACTCGGGCACTGTTTTGGGTAACAGATTTCAGTAACACTAAGTCATTGCTAGAGAAAGCGAAGTTCTAGCATATTCCCTCTTATTTGACAGGCCTCCTGGGTTTATTCTCATAATCTCTAAATTCAAACAGTTTATATTCTATATGGCTATTACACTGAAAAATTCATTCATTGTTGTTGTTGTTATGTGCCATGCCATTGAGTCGGCCCCGACTCTTAGCGCCCCCTCCTTTGGTTGCCAAGGCAGTATCACTACGGAAGTAGATTGCCCAACCTTCCAGTAATTTCCTATCCTACACCAGTCAGATTCTGGATAAAATTCATGTATTTATTCAATGCAACTGAACTGATACCCTGATACCAATTCTAAACTATACTGTATGTTACATATGCTAGTATGCATACACAATATACGTATAAAGATATTTCTCAAATTACATTTTAGTTATAAAAACATGACTTTAGGAACAACTCTACTAATGTCTTAATTTACGATTTTAATAACAGAAATGAATGTTATGAGCATTAGCATTTACCATTATAAGGCAAGATCAAAGGAGAAAGAAATGCTAATGAAAAAGTAAGTTTTTATTCCAAACACAAAATAAACTAGGAAAGAACAAGCAAGGAAAACTTATTAGTAGATGCTTTAAGTTTAAATATTCACCTACTACGTATTCTATATGTGTGCGTATGCATAAATACAAAATCAGATTTATAAAGCATTCAATCAGTGGAAAACATTAGCCTTTTCATGTATTTCTAGTGTAATACATGAAAGTCGTAGTAATGACTCCATGAAAAGAAAATCATGAATGTCTTGACTTTGTTTGCAGAATAACACACAATACTTTTCTGTACCAAGAAATCAATTTTCTACCACACACTGGAGCCATACAATCACAAGCTGCTATGGGAAAGCAAGAGCTTTAGGCTAGTGAAGCCTGCTGCTGGCAAAACAAGGTGACCCCTTGATGAACTTTACATAAATGACTAGACCTAACATTAGACTAAGGAACCCTGGTGGTGCAATGGTTAAGCACTCGGCTGCTAACTGAAAACTTGGTTGTTCAAACAACCCAGTTGCTCCACAGAAGACAGACCTGGAAATCTGCTTCAGTAAAGATCACAGCCAAGAAAACCCATGCTGTCTTTGTTGTTAGGTGCCGTCAAGTCAGTTCCGACTCACAGTGACCCTAAGTACAAGAGAATGAAACACCGTCTGGTCCTGCACTATCCACAACTGTTAGCCATGCTTGAGCCCATCCATGCGCCACTATGCCAATCTATCTCATTGAGGGTCTTCTCCTTTATCGCTGATCTTCTATTAAACAAGCATGACACCCTTTTTCAGGGATTGGTCCCTTCTGGTAATATGACCAAAGTACGACAAAGGAAGCCTACCCACTCTCTCTTCTGAGGAGCATTCCAGCTGTACTTCCTTCAAGACAGATTTGTTCGTTCTTCTGGCAGTCTAGCGTTCAACATTCTTCCCTAACTCCACAACTCCAATGCTTTGATTCTTCTGCAGTTTTCCTTATTCACTGTCCAGCTCTCACATGCATATGAGGTGAATGAAAACACAATGGCTTGCGTAAGGCGCACCTATAGGGCAGTTCTACTGTCACATGGGGTCAGTACGAGTTGTAACTGACTCGACAGCACCCAACAACATTAGACTAATAAATCTGCTATTTGCTCACGACCGTGATGTACAGTGAGGGTACAGACCTCAAGTACTTCATCGCCATCTAAATACAGAACCATGAATCTAGAAACCTCTGAGTGCTGAACCACAAGATGCCAAACGAACGCTTTCTCTGCTCCACACTCCCTTCCCCAAATTAACAACAATAAAAAAGAACATAAGACAAAAGGAAAAACTCTAAGCTCTGACTGGCATGCCCTGCCCACTTTCTTCTAACTATGTGAATCACTCAAAGCTTAGGAAACCCATTCTAAGTCACATATGGCATCATGTGTATTGCATCACATATGGCATCATGTGTATTGCATGCTTGGGCATCTGGTTTTGTACAATTCAGCAGTTTGTTGAAGGCTGCCTTCTATTATGCTCACAGATCTATACGCTCTACATGCTTAACCCGCTGTTCTCTGGAGCTGTCTGCATCTACCACCAGACCCCTTAGTGCAGGAGCTCCTCACGTGCTTCATCACACTCACCCAGGCACTCCTTCACACCCCTGCCCTGACCTTATCAAAGCACTAGTACTCCTTGCTGGTAGCCTGTAAGATGAAGTTCAGAACTTTAGTCCAACATACAAACACCTTCCCTTTCTGGTCTCAGCTCCACTCTTTAGCCCATCTCTCACACCCCATAATTCCACCATAGTCATGCGTGTCCTACATTCTCAAGATATTGAACTGATCCTGGTCAGGAGACTCCCTCTGCTTAAAAGACTTTATCAACTCTGTCAAATCATACTTTCATTTAAGATCCAGCATACAAATGTAACCTCTTTTATGAAAATCTTCCTTACATCAGTCTGGGTCAGCCAATTCTTTCTCAGTCCACATTCTTGTTCACAGATATACTATGATAATTATATATAAAAAAAATTTGTTGTTGTTGTTATGTGCTGTCAAGTCGAACCCAACTCATAGTGACCCTTCCTTGGGTTTCTGAGGTGGTATCTCTATGGAAGTAGATTGTCCAACCT
>NW_006921742.1:3215728-3227513 GCF_000298275.1 Orycteropus afer afer | reverse complement strand
CTTGGGTTTCCGAGGCAGTATCACTACGGAAGTAGATTGCCCAACCTTCCTTCTGAGGAGTGGCTGGTGGGTTTGAACCACCAGCCTTCTGGTTACCAGTCCAATGTCTTAGGCACTATGCCACCAGAGCTCCCTTCCTGCTACACTAGAGATAACAAAAGAAAATCTTGACCCATACATAGCATTTTAGACATTAGACCTCACATTCATAAATTTGGATATTATTTCCAAATAACATCACTGTTATTAAGCCAAATATCTCTCTGAATTTCCTAGTAGTCACAGGCTTTTATATATAATGTTCTTGCCTAATTTGACCAAGAATTAGAATTACCAAATGATTATTTTCACTATTTTTTAAGCATTAGAGATTAATATACAGTTCATTTACTACTACATCAAATTTTTGTTCCCAGTAAAGCAATTTCATTAAATACCTTAAATAAAATTAACTTGACCATGTAACTAGAAGATAAGAATAAGAGGATAACATGGAGAAATGGAATTTACAGCTAGGGTAAAACTTTCTTTTCAGCTTACAGCATCTGTCACTTCTTAAGAGGCCTTAATTATAGCTGCTAATAAGCAAAAAGGCAAACACACAGCTTTGCCTCTGACTTTCCCCTGCTCTCCATGTGGCAGAGCTTAAAATCAAAGATCGATGCCCTCAAAGCAGAGCAGCAAGAAAAGAGGTGCAAAGACACAGGTGAGGACATGAAAACTTGCTCCAGCGTAACTCACAGGATATAAACACTTTAAAAACGTCCACACAGTTAACTGAGTTATGGAAATGTAACAGCAGTCTCTAGGAGCTCTGGTTGCATAGTGCCTAAGGCACTTGACTACTAACCAGAAGGCTGGCGGTTCAAACCCACCAACCACTCCTTGGAAGGACAGTTGGGCAATCTACTTCCATAGTGATACCGCCTTGGCAACCCAAGGAAGGGTTACTATGAGTCGGGTCCGACTCGATGGCACATAACAACAACAGCATTCTCTATATTTCAAATAGGTATTAACACTTCACTGAAAAAATATTATTATCCTTAAATACCACTTCTTCAAAATCCACACTAACGGCAACAGCATTTTTACAGTTAGTTAATGCCGGATGTCTTAGATGACCACAAGGCAATCCCGAAAAGAACGCCTTGTTCCACTTTCTCTGTATCTATCCACTCGACTCATTTTTTTTAAAATCCTACCTTTACACACTTCTTCCCTTCCTACTTATTTCCTCTTTTCTTTTTGGAAGGTGCTTATTAGCATGTCTTTCTCTTTGAAAGAAAAAGATAAAAAGAAAAAGCAGAGGAGTGAGCAGCAAGAAGAACGATTAATAGCTAAGATTGTGAAGTTTTCCAATAACTTGTGGGACAGGCAGGAGTGCATAAAAACTTAACTCTATGGAAGCAGTTTACTCCTAAAATCAGGATGTGAACTTTGTAGCACTGTCAAAGCAACACAGTAAATCCCAGGAAAACAAGACACAGCTGCTGTGCACAATGGGCATCTAAGCAGGACTAACAGCTCAGTATTGTTTTGCTGAACCTGATCTAAGAGAACTCGACACACTAATGAAATTAAAGCCACGTCATTTGTATTGTTAACATAAACAGCACTGCAAAAATATTTACATACATAGTATATATTACATGATATGTGAGCATATGAATAAAATAGTATTTACATAAGTGTCACTACACTGAAATAAGCACTATGTTTAATTTAATAAAACATACACTTCATTAGCAAATGAAAACAGGTAACTAAATCAGCTGTCGCAAAATGCTTCTTTAAACGTGACAATACATGTACCATATATTAAAAACATATAGTTTCCTCTCACCGCAATAACCAGAAAATACAAAGAATGGCAAAAATGTTCTGTACATCATTAAGCACACAAAATTAAAAAGCCTTGCCACCATTTCCCTCTAAGCACTGAATCATGCATATCAGCTAAAAATCATAATGAATGGAAATTTGGGTTAATAAAATTAATTTCAAACAAGCAAGCTAAGTGATTGACTTACAGGATCAGCTGGTGCAATGTTAGAATCAAATTGGGTCAGAGTTTGTGAGCTTGAAGAGCGTTCGCTAAATGTCTCCCACTGCTGAACAGACAGAGGAGAGACCAGTCAGCATGATGAGAAAGATGGAGTCACAGATCACCGGAGAAGATTTAGCAAAGTAATTCAGAGGTTGCACTGCAAGTTGTGCTTCACAGGCCTGACGAAATTCCATCATTTCTAATTTTCCATAAACGCTGTATACTTATTTATACTGGTCATCTTGTAACAGAAGAGTGAGCAGCTTCACAGTCAAATGCATAGTAACAATTTATTGTAATCTCTATCGAAGAGATTCAAAGGGTTTACAGAATTAAAACTCAAAACACAGGACAGGAACAATCTAAGCAGCATAAATGGCCATGAAGTAAAAATATAAAAGGGTTTATCTCAACTAGACAAAGAAAGAGTAACTTCTGTTAAAATTCAAATGTTTGTGCATGGATTTGGTGAAGTAAATTTCAAGCACCAAAGTTTTGGTCAAAACAAAGCAAGTCAGTGTGACTTGCCAGTGCGACCCCTGAAAGATGATTCTGTTATGTACATGCACATGTTTTATATATATATGTATAGATACTTAATGAAATATAATTGAGATAAAATGCAAAGAATGCTGGAATTAATCTGATTGCACTTTTGTCAATTTGTAGCAAGTCAATCCCTGAAGTCAGCACTACAAACAGGGCCATGCCAGACCACAAGACAGAACTGCCAATCAGGCACCCCTCCCCATGCTAGGAAATCAGAATGCGGCCACACTGAGAGCAAACCAAGCATCTGAGTGTGTTATATATAGATGGTGCATTTGGACATGAGATACGACTTTTCTAAGAGGCACACCAACAAATAATTATACCTCTTAAAAGAGGTGGAGTGATAAGTCAATATTAATCATAGTAAATTCCATTTGTTTTGAAAATCTCAGTACTAAAACAGTTTGGGGCTTTTATTAAAATACTGTTTTTAGATTATTATTAAAAATGGATTCTTAAGGGTTATCAGTTATGCTCTGAGGAAGGAAAAAAAAGCTTCACATATACTATACACACAAATGTTTACACACAGACAGACCTACCCCATTTACCAAAATCCTCTTTTTATAATTCATTATGAAAAGTATATATTTTTATGCTTCAAAGTTCAAATTATTACTTAAAATAGTGATATTAGAGAACACATGTAGAATTTAAAATTAGCAAATGAGAACCCTGTTAAAAATTATCTACAAAAATGGCTAATACATTAAATATTTTTCCTATAGATGAGAGTTCTTATCATAAAAATTAAGATACTAAGAAAAAACTGATGAAGTATTTCTTGAATTGAGAAAATCTACAGTAACATTTTTCTTTTTTTTAAACTTTATTGTGATCTGGGTGAAATTTTACAAATACAATAATTTACTTTTACCATGTGGTACCCACTTCAGGGATGTGACTTATGAATATTCATTCATATAACTGTTGTTGTTGTTATGTGCCGTTGAGTCAGACTCAACTCATAGTGACCCCTCGGTGGGTTTCTGAAGCAGTATCACTACAGAAGTAGATTGCCCCATCTTCTTTCTGAGGAGTGGCTGGTGGGTTTGAACCACCAGCCTTCTGGTTAGCAGTCAAGTGCCTTAGGCACTATTAGTTTTCAATAATTACTGTCACATGAATACAGAAGGAATTTTTAAAATCCTAATGATCTCACTGTAGAGAAATTTTAGATATAAAAGATTTCTGCCAAAAAGAAGGCATTTACCTCATTTGGGTGGCATGAAGTTTATCATGGTTAGTTTATCACTGTCTGTGAGCTATCTGGAGGGCACAGAGACAGCCTTTTCCTCCTAACTTTAGTACAGTGGGTAAGAAGACAGGCTCAGGAACCAAGCTACTGGAGTTCTAGGAATGCTATACAATCTTGGGCAATTTATTTAACCTCTCTGTGCTTCAGTTTCACCATCTGTTATGTAAGATTTATAATACTTACATCATTGGTTTGTGTAAAGGTTAAGTATGTTAGTATCTGTAAAGAGCTTTTTTAATAGTAACTGACACATCACAAGTGCTCCATGAACATTAGGAATTATTACTATTCTGTTCCATTCCTAACATAGTGCCTTGTCCATATCTAGCAGGTGCTTAATAAATATTTGTTGAAAGAATATTCTTTCACTGCACTGTGGTAGAAAATTAAAATATAACGTGAATTCTATATTTTAAGATGATATTTTTGTAAATATTATTAAAATATCTTAATTCCAATGTTAGTTTTATTAACATTTTGACTTTTTATGTAGAGTAAAACAACACTGAACTGTGATATTCACTCAAATTACAAAGCAAAACTTGACAGGAATACTCAACTAGGGACAATGTAACTACTGAGATCAGAATTTGGAAAGGACTTCCATCCCAAGCCTATAATGATCTCATGTGATTGTATTTATAATGAACTTGGGTTTTAGAACTGAGATGCTTTTGAAAGAGTTCCTTTGATTCAGAAACAAGTATCAATGGAACTATTTCATTCTTTTAATCTGATTTGCTTTTTAAGATGACAGTCAAGAGTAAATGTAGAAAACCAGTGATTTCAAGAACACTGACCTTCATCATCTCTATAAAGCTTCTCTACCAGCAAATTCTTTCAAAGCTTAATCTCTTACTTACACTAACAGCTCTACAACCCATGTTGTGACGTTTTAATGTTTCAGAAACAGGTCACAACATAACACTGATGATTATCTTGGCTTTAATTATGTCATAAAGGAGCAAGTAGTTTGAAACTACCAGTTATTTGCCTTTTTCCACACTGTCTACAGTTAACTAGGGTGCTCTTCAATCCAGTATTTTTCTGGTTTTAAAAGACAGGAATAGCACAGAAGCTCCAAACATTTTCCTGAAAATCAATAAACTTTTATATTTGTAGCAACACTTAAAAACGATACAAAAAAACTCTAAGGAAAAAACTCCTTCACAAAAAGCCCTGCTTGAACTGGCTAGGGCAGCGGTTTTTCAGCTGGAGTTCTCAGAGCACCAAGGTTACCACAGAGGCTTCCAGGGCTGCTGCAGGGCCAGCTGACCCGAGGGCCCTCTCCCTGTTCCAAGAAGAGTGGCGCTACTTTGAATGTTTTATGTTTAACAGAGTTTCAAAATAATCCGGGACCAATGTGTCTCTCAAAATGTTTTTTTTTGAAAACTATGCTTGGTCGTATTTGACGTATCTTTAGCAGCTGCATTTAATATGGGTCAATCACTCCATTTCCCATTGAATAAAACTACATTATAAATAGCCTGGGATGCAGAAAATTCTTAAATCATATGGAAAATTTGTGACTTCTCTTATCACTTTCAATGCTAACGTTCCAAATACACTAATATTCCAAGTATCCCCGATCTTGCTTCTAGGAACGAGAAGGCATGTGACAAGAGCACAAGCGACCGTTGACTGGGAATCACATGACTTAATTCAAATCTCAGCCCTTTTCCCTCACTGGCTGTGAGATTTTTGCCAAGTCTTTTAAAAAGCCTCGGACTGCCACACACAAGATTTTGGTGAGGAAGAGGGGTGGGAATCAAATGATAGTCTATGTATGAAAAAGCACTGTGAAAACCTCGAAACACCATATATAAAAACAATTACTTATGGTCATATTTCGATATGGCCTCCCAATTATGCATGCTTTAAGAGCTCTATGTTGAAATTACCCTACTTGGAACCTCTTACCTTAAAAATGTTAACTTTTAATGAAAGAAAAGGGAAGTTTTGCTAACCTCACTGCTCTGGTTCAGCTCTGGCCACGTCTGGTTCAGGGATGGCATTGAAGGTGACTTGCTGGGAGGCGCTTCCGCAGGGGAGCCTGAATAACCTACCTCACCTGGCTGATCCCCAACATCTGCAATTCAAACACAGAGAATTTCTATAAGCAATGTATGTTATAGTTTAGGAATATTTACTTACGAAAAAGTTAACAGGATTTTCACAAGCAGTAACTGATAATCTGTTTCCTTTCTTCACATTCCCACAGTAAGCACTTTGACGACCAGGGAATAATTATTCCTGCTAGTTATTTCTACTCGAAATTACAGCTTTTCATGAAAATAAAATCTAGTTAGCAATAAACAGAAGAAGTGTTATACATAATGATGCAATAGGGACAAGCTTTGAATAATTTTCTGGTAACAGGAATAGATTTCTAGCAATGCTTCCCAAAGTATATTCCATGGAATACTAATAAAGTAAGATGGCTTTGAAAAATTAGATTCTCTGTTCAAGTAAGATTGGAGATACAAAAATTCCCTGTTGAAGTATCCTCATGAGTACCGGTATATTACAGATTTGTGACGTCATAAAATAAACTTTGTTTAAAAGCATATTTGATCTCTGAACCCTTTTTATCAAATAAAATCCCTCAGTGTTCCTTGGAATATATTTTGGGAATGGCTGATTTATATTAATTCACACATCTTCCTTGTTGTCAAAAAGCAGCATATATTTGCAAGGCAGACAGCAAAAGGAAAGGAATAACCCCAGTCATGGGCAAAGAGCAAAGTCAATGAGCCCATTTGAGAGTTATGCTTTTATTATTAAGTTCAGTGGCAATTAGGGAATTAATGGAAATCCATAATGCTATTTTAAAATGTTTTTTTAAATTATTTTGAGATCTTATATTTCTAATTACAACATAGTTTAATAAATATTTCTTAAATTACAATTATAAAACAAAGAATTTCAATGCTCACTAAATTCTCTTTCAAATTTTCTGAAGTTTCATGCAGCTTTGAATATAATTCCAGTCTTAAAAATCACATTAATGGCCAAATTAATAGGGAGGACTTTACCTGTTTAGAACCTGTATAAAAAAATGATTCCAGTATCTGTCACTATCTTACTGTTTGACCATAGGCAAGTTAAATAAAAGAGCACTTGAGCTTCTCCATCAGAAAGAAAGACTTTTGCCATTAAATGTTCAAAGTATACTTCAGATTCCTAGATAGACAGCCACATAATTTTGCAATGTATAGGTTTTAAACTTTCAATCTATTCACAAGTAAATCCACCAAGTCTCAGTGCTGAGCAAAGGACCCGATACATGGTAGGTACGCAAATATTTATTGAATGGTTTTGTGTGTGTTCTTCATTTAAATTCATTCTCCTTTCCTGTTGTCTCCCTAGAGCATTTGAAACCAAATGAACTATTAATATTTTGATAAAGTTCTCAAAACTGCTTATTCTGTTACATGACTGTCTCAAAATATTTCAATGCCCCTTTTCAATGCCCCAATGTTATCCTCTGATGTCATACCCCTCTGCAAGGTCAAATCTGTAGCCTAGCATCATTATTTTGACTAACTTTACTAAGATCATGATCGGTTTTTCTTTCTTGGTCCAATCCATTCTCAATGAAAGTGTCAGAGTTGTTCAGAACCAATAGCAAATAAGAAGGCTTCAGATAATTTTCTATTGTAGTTGTTGGGAGCCAGGGAGTCGGATCCAACTCTGTGCACAACAGAAGGCAGCCTGGCCTGGTCCCACACCATCCTCACAATCGTTGCTATGCTGCGCTTGCTGAGGCACTCGCCGTGTCACTTCATCCTGTTGAGAGTCTTCCTCTTTTTTGCTGACCCTCTACTTTACCAAAAATTAAGTCCTTCTCCAAGGACTGGGCCCTCCTCATAATGTCCAAAGGACAAAAGGTGAAGTTCCACCATCCTCTCACATGTTAGGAGAACATGATAACTACTACACTATGAACACAATATTCTATTAAGACTTCTTAACTAAAAGGTTTTAGAGAGGACCTAATGAAAAGTTATCTATGATAAAACAGCAGCAACAAATTTCTCATGGGATAGCTTGGGGTTTTTAGTGGACACATAGATTTGGGACTTTTTTCCTCCCTATAATAAGAAAGGGAAAAGAAGTTAAGGAAAGGAAGAGAGTGGCTATGAATTTGAGTTTATTGAAACTGAAACTCTCTCAGGAGTATGGTAAATGAAGAAGTGTGTCTTTCAGAAATCCTCCCTTCCAAAGCAAGTTGAGTATTAAAGAAAACAAAAATATATGAAAATAGTATTAACTATAAAATTTTCAAAGGAACTATTTAAAACCAGACTAGCTTACTCAAGTTTCAAATATCATCTTAGTGCAATCCAGGGCCTAGTCTGGCTTTCAAGACTTCAGTTCTTACGAAATCTTTTTGTACTCAATTTAGGGACAGACTATACTCTACCTCTAACCTCAGGGCAACTATGATTTAGGATAGAGTCTGGGAACCTCTCTGAATCACTAGTACAAAGTCAATGATTTCATTCTCCTGAGGCTTAAAACGAAAATGTTATTACCTCCAAATAATTATACTTTATTTCAATAGAGTTACTTTCCTAGAGTAACAGTCGTTAAATTGTAGAACACAGACCCTTACAAGTCCAAGACCCTTTTAGGGGTCTGAAAGGCCAGAACTACTTTTATCATAATAATAATGCTTCTTCCCTGTGTTAACATTTGCACTGAGGGTACCAAAGCAATGGTGGAGGAAACGGCTAGCTTATCAGCATGAATCAAGGCAGTGGCACCAAAATATACTAGTAACCAGTGTATTCTTAACTTCACACATCACAGTTAAAACATGCACACATATACACACATACAATGCCAAGTTTCAGTGAAGACTGTCCATGATAAAATAGTAAAACTTACTAAATCTCAGCCTTAAAAACACATCTTTTTAATATTCTATGTAACAAAATGGGATATATCAAGTATTTCTGCTTCATATCAAAGTACAGTGGTTTTCTCAAAGAAAAGTACTTGTGTGATAAACCACTTTTTTCATGACACCATTTTTTGAAAGAAGAGCCGACATGCTATAATTATTTATACTTTAGTACTGGGAAAGCATTTTCTCAAAAATGAAAAGATGAACCTGTCACTTCAAGGAAACCACTGTCAATATTTATTATTAAAGACAAAATTCAAGCATTCAAGCGAAAAATTAGAATTTTGGAAAATGTGTACCCATGACCATAGGCTGAAGAGCTTCTTAATATTTAAAGACTTCTCTGGTAAGGGAGGTTTTGACATTAACAAATGTTCTTTTTGTATATTTTTAAATGAAATATGCCCACATTTAGAGGATCTGTATAACTCAATGAAGTGATATTTTACAAATCATCAATGTATGATGCTAGAGAAAATCATGCATGGGTAAAAGAGTCATTCAAAGTGCAAGGCAGACCAGTGCACTTCTGTAACAGCACACATACATGCACACACACACAGTCTTCCATATTGGAACTAACCTTTAAGAAACTACTATTTATTCAATTTTGGTGGATCACAATGTGAAAAAGGTATAAAACAAGGCCATGTTTTCTTCATGTACTTCACAGATACGAAAATTCTTTCTATAAAGAAAGAATACTTTCTATAAAGAAAGTAAATATCTGAGGTTTTGCAGGAGACATGGTCTCTGTCACAATTACTCAAACTCTGCGACTGCAGTGAAAGTTTTTGTTGTCTGGAGTAACTGGGTCAATTCCAATTCACAGTGACCTGACAGGACTGAGCAGAACTGCCTCATAGGTCTTCAGAGGCGGTCATCTCTATGGGACCAGACTGCCAGATTCTCTTCTCCTGTGGAGCCAGTGGTGGGATTGATCCACCAACCTTTCAGTGAGGAGCCAAGCGCTTAGCCACTGAGTCACCAGGGCTGCTCTGTGTGAAAGTAGCTGGAGATAATTTGTAAATGAGTGTGGACACTGAAATTTGTAAATGATAATTTGTAAATAAGAGTGGACACTGAAATTTGAATTTTATATAATTTTCATGCATCACCAAATATTACTGTTTTTTTTCCAATGATTTAAAAAAAAATTTCTTAGCTTGTGAGCCATGCAAAAACTAGCAGCAAACTAGAATTTCACCTGGATGGCTTAGTTTGCTAATCCTTGATATACTTCCAACACAATAATGTATCTAACAGATTGAATGCAAAAGCAAGTAAGAAAATCTAGATGCTTTCTATCAACCCAGATATTAAGAGACTTGCAAAAACATAAAAAATGCTACTCATTTCATTAATATTTTTATTTTAGAGAATATGGTTATTTTCCTAAAAATATTTATGGTAATTTTAGGGGCTTATTGTTGCTATTTTCAAATTAAGTGTAAGTATTTTCAAAATATATCAGTTTTAATTTCTAATAGGGTAACTTTTGATAGATAGAACCCACATACAAGTCTTTTGGGTCCTCAGTAATTTTTAAGAATGTAAAAGGGTTTTGATACCAAAAAGTCTGAAAATCACTGGTGTAGAGAATTTAAAATGTATTTCTGGAATAAGCAGCAATATACTTTAGCAATGACATTGGAATACCACACCTTGCTTCTTTTCTACTTCCTGTGTAGAACAACAAATAGTGGTAGAAAAGAGCAAGTACTTATGTTTTGGAAATAAACCACACCATCTTAGTATGTGCTATCTGTGAACACTCTCAAGAAAAAGCTCTGTTCCCGCCCACAAAAGTCAGTCTTTAAGACTATGTCTTTATGGAGGCAGGGGTGTAATTTTACTCTTACCTGATGCAGTGTTCCAACCTAGCCTCCTGCTGGAACACTGTGTCAACCCTGCCTCCCTCCTGCTGCTTCTGCTCTGCCCCTGACATCATCAGAGCATCAGGGCTGAAAAAGAAGAGTATGAGCCTACATTATTTTTTAAAAGTTAACCCCAAAAGGGCTTTCACTCAAAAAGTATTTCCTTGTATAAAAGTGTACCTGAAGAGACAACCCAGTATGACCATACTGACATACTGTCAACCTACATTTAAAAGTTAGCTGTGATAACAATAAAAGAGTGTAAGCCAAATTTTCAGGACAGCACTTAAAAAAAAAAGTCAGTAGCTTTCATCTTTCTATCCTCCAAGGAATGTTCTCTAAAGGAAGTTCACAGATTCAGTTCAGTACAATGTACCTATTGACCCTGTTGAACAACTGCTTTCTGGCAGAGCTTCGGTTTTATTCGAGCTTTATAATCTGTTCATCCTGATTTTCTCTTATTTTCCTAGCATAAGACCTCAGACACTAAACAAATGTTTCCAAATATATCTTCCAGGTTTTATACTTTGGTTGCTTAGCTTTTACTAATCTCACAAAAATAATATATGTAACTTCCTAAAATCTTATGGTTTGAAACTTATTTTGCCTTCAAGAAGAAAACCAAATCTAGGAAGACTTCTTCAATTACAATGATTCAAGGTTCCAACCTCATTATAATAGTTTAACCAAGGCAAAATTAACTATGTCTTTAATTTATTTGGAAATGGGAATCTTATTTGTATAAGAGAAATATTTAAAATAAAAAATAAAGAAGGTTGGATGAATTTTAAGTTTTCCAGGTAAGCTACAAATGGTCCCCTTTTCACCCATACTTTAAAGACAGGGATAAACAACACATATACAGAAAGCAATTAAAGACAGGCTTAGTCTTGTGCTGAGTGACATTATACTCACGAAGAAACTAAGTTCTATTTCCAAAATTAATTCTCCCTCCAACACTCCACAAAAATGCAAACTTACTCAGTAAGCAGACTTTAAGAAAGTCTACGGTACAAGTCAGGTAGTTCAAATTAAAGCCATAAGTTTATAGAAGAAACATGAAAGTAAAAATGTCAAACTAGGTTTAAACAGAAGCAAAGCATTACCAACAAACTAATTAAACTAACTTTTTTTTT
>NW_006921742.1:3195148-3213828 GCF_000298275.1 Orycteropus afer afer | reverse complement strand
TGCAGCACTGTTTTAAATCCAGGTAATCCCAAAAATCCATCAAGTTAAATTAAGGTAGATCCATATTGTGGAACATTTTGTACGATAAAGAATGTAACAGTTCTATATTTGATCAAGTGCAAATATGTCCAATTTTTTTTACTGTGGTAAAATGTATTAAAGCATTTGCCATTTTAGCCATTTTTAAGTGTACAATTCAGTGACATTAGTATATTGACTACATTGTGCAACCATCACCATTATTCATCTTTCAGTATTAATTAGTAAAGAAAAACAAATCACTGTATCTGCATCAAAGCAGACATGCACATGTGTGAGTAGCTTTTATAGGTTGAAAATTTACAGATCGATAGAAGAGAAACTCTTAATGATTAACTCTATGGTATGGTGAAAGGGTGTACATGAATTTGTTGTCTTCATATCCATAACTTAAATCTACTAGGAACACATTATTCTTTGTCACAGGGGAATGGGGGTAGAGTATCTGCTCTTTAACCGAGAATCTAAAAGGAAGAATTGAAATAGGGTTCCTCTAAGCATCAAGCAAGTCTCAAGTCTGGATTTCCAAGGATTTTGAGTTTCGTTTTTGTTTTATTCATGAGACGTTCCACATAACTTCTTTCCCTTAGATTTTAAAAATTTCACATTGGAAGTCATGCTTAGAATGACGTTTCTGTGTACAGCAATGATTACAGAGGAGGAAACAGGGAGTGTACCCCGTTCCCCCTTTGAAATAGATGTGAGCATTGGGTATGGAGACAGAAAACGGTGAAAAACCACTGGTTCATGCGTGCATTTAGCCCTTTCAAAACTGTGAACACCTATTTATATGCTCAATTTGTACTTTGCCAGGCTCTGGGATAAAATGAACAAAACCAATCCAGTTGCCCTCCCAAGAACCTGTAATCTAGTGTGAGAGAGATACTTATCAAATAATTGCACTACATGTAAAATTGCAACTGTGGTAAAAAGAAGATTCTTCAGAGCGTAAGATGAATATAAGGTATACAGAATCTCAACATACGTGGGTTTTAACTTTACGATACATTACTGTGGTAGGTCAGCAGGCCACTGTTACCACTTTATCTAAAGAAGAAAACCATTTTTAGAAGATAAACATTCTTTCTTGAAATCAGCTTCAGAAAGTCATTTCTCCAGAAAAATTTTTGTATACTTGATGTAGTAGTTCAGTTTGTGTGTCAACTTGGCTGGGCCTGGTTGAGTGGCTGGGCAGCTGGATGTAGTATTTCCCACGATTAGACTGATAATCAACTCCATAGTGGAATCTACCATGAGCAGCTGAGTAGCTGCCTTAGGGATGTGGTCTGCTTCCCATATATAAGGAAAAGGCTTAGGGAATGGTCTCTAGCTTATGGCATGCTTGAGCCCTGCATGTAGCTGTGTCGCTGTTCAGCAGCCTGCCATGCTCTGCCAACCTGGGACTTTCAATGGACTTGAATTAATGGCCTGCTGTGTGTTTGGTAATACCGGGACTGTGCCTTTTTACTTGTCAACCTCGGGCTTGTCAGTCTCCTGTCTGAGTGAAGAAAAGTCTCTAGCTTCAGTGGACCAGGAGCAGGAGGCAGAGCTGAAGCCCAAGGCTGACGGGCTTTCACCTAGCCCCTAGAGCCCGGCACTTTGAACCTGGACTTAAAGTTTCCAAAATATAAGAGAATAAACTCCTGTTTGTTCAAGCAATCCCATTCGTGGCATATTCTTGTCAGAACGGTACCACATTAACTTGAACACTTGTTTTTGTAAGACAGGGAAAACCAATTTCCGCTTTTTATTTATTTTAGCTGCCAAATCCATAATGATGTTATGTATTAATTCAGATCTACGGAAGTTCTTCTGCCTATGATCTTCAGTTGTTCTATTTTACCTGCTATTTAATCCTGTAGTAAGTCTGTTCAAATGATTTTAGAAAAGGTGGTATAGTGCCTAAAGCATGTGACTGCTAACCAGAAGGCTGGAGGTTCAAACCCACCAGCTACTCCACGGAAGGTATACTAGGCAATCTACTTCCATAAAGATTCATGGCCTCGGAAAACCAAAGGGGGTTGCTCTGAACTGGAATTGACTCAATGGCAGTGAGTTTGGCTTGTTTTTTTTTCTCCTTCACTTATGTCTGTATGTGTACAGAAAGCCTAGCTTGTTACTCCAAGCAACTATAATCCACTGCTGATCACCACCCGTTTGCTTGTGAGAGCTACTTGGAGTTTAAGTATACAATACTTGGGGGGCTAATACTTTCATTCTTCCCAACAACCACAAACTTATTAGAGCAAAAGACTGTATTTTCAAAGATGGAAATATGTGAAAAAGAATTTTACCTTGAAAACAGCACACATTTAGCACACATTCATTCAATACGTATTTACTAAGCAACTTACTACGTGTCTGCCAAAGTTCTGAGGTTTTAACAATAAATATGATACATCTTTTTTTTCCCCCAAGGAACCCAGAGTGTAGTATAGAAAAAGGAATAAAGAAATGGGATTCAATGTGACATGTGCCATAATAAAACAGCTCATAGATTCTATGAGATCAGAGAAGGGAGATACCACGTCTGCTGCAAGTCAGAAAAGGTCCACAGAGGGAATATTGTTAGGTTAAATTCTCATCACATGAGCCAAAAGAAGGTGTTTGTTTTTTCCCCTTTTACTATGACTTTCTATAATCATACCTATTTATTTTCACAGATACTAAATGACAACTAGTTTCATAGGGCAATTTCTATAGTCACATTTGTGTCATACGTGAGTTAGGCTGGTAATAGAAGAAAAAAGATTATTGATTATAGCAGCTCAGTCCTCCCCACAACTGACAGAACCCCAAAATTTACCTTTTATAAACTGGTAAAGCAGGTCTGAATCGAATACTGTGCGGTCAAAATGTTCACAATAACTTGATTAGAAAACTATGTAATAATATGCTTGGGAGGGAAAAACTACTTGAGTCTGTGACACTTTTAACATTATAGTTAGATCAACAGTGCAAAGACATAAGCAGGCAAAAAAAATGGGAAAAAACAAACCAGTCTTCCTCTGCTAAACAGATCCAACAGTATAAAATTAGACCAAAAGAAGGGCAAATGTCCAGAAAAGAACTTTCAGCACTATCATCCTTCAATTTCAGGCAGTAGATAAATTTACCGAGGAACAGGTTTTATTTAAATCAAAGAAAAAGAAACCCACTAACTACATGCAAAAGCCAGACCCACTGACATGAATTCAACAGATGACAAAGTCAGATAGGCTTCTACAAAACGGCAACGGCAGAGTAAGCCTGATTCATTTTCTTGTAACTACTGTGTTATAGCTTCAAAGGCTTAAAGTCATATAAACACTAGATACAAGCCCTGATTTTTAACCACACAGAAAGTTTGAAGCTACCATAATCTCTTCCTTTTTAGCTACTATCAAATGAGTTAAATAGAAATTTTTTGCGTTTTAAATTTCTTTCTTATATAGCTAAATCAACGTACTGTGAAGCGAAACTGCGTCCCAAAGATACGTAACTTTCAGATCAAGCTAGAGGCTAAAGAAAGCTTAATAACCACCTCATATAATCAGGAAATTTTAGAAAACTTACAGGAGAAAATATTCTAAAAAATTAAAACACTAAAGACTAAAAATCAATTCATTGGTAAATTTCAAAGGTCGATGGGTGATTCAGGCTCTGCTACACAAATGGCTTCTAATCCACATTTCAGGTGGAGAAACAAGAGAAAAATGGTTGTAACACGCCCCAGGGTCTCGGGAGTAATTAGCATAGCCAGAAGCAGCAAAACCCAGATCCCTGACTTCAAGCGGACTGTTCTGTTCATGGCAGTAATTTTATGCATATGATTCTAACTGTCTGATTCAGACAATAAAGTCAGCCAATACGCATTTCTGGGTTGAATGGAAACTATCTATCGTCTGGCAGATCAATGCCCTTTCCTGAGCCAATTTCTGTTTTAATGTCCCCTTTAAAGCTATAAAGTTCCTGCTTAGAGTTCAGAGAGCATACTATGTACCACCTAAGCAATAATAATACATCTGACCAAATACCCAAAAGAATTTAGATAGGATCACTGAAAATCAAATTTGGTTTTAATTTAGCTCATTAAGAAGTTAACATTAAATACTTAACAGATTATCTTTCATTCACTCAGAATTTATGAAAAAATTACTACTTTTATATCCCTTAGATTCTTCTTCCTTTTAAAGAAATCTTCTAGCAAAGATTAACATTCACCAAAGCACCCATCAAGAACTCAGGGGTCTCCCCCTTCTTGTTAACATGATAAATGGCACTGTCTAAAATCAAACACAAAATGTCTTGATTTCCTAGAAAATATTTTCCTGCAGAAAAGAGTTTGGCTTTTCAAAGGAACATGCTTATAGACTGCAAAGGTCTAATGGTACATATTTTTTACCTTCAACAAATTAAGATGAACGAAATGCATTTACCTTCAACAAATTAAGGCATTTAATATCAACAAATTAAGATGAATGAAATGGAAAAAAATGTTTATAATGAGAACTAGCTGCTTCACCCACTGCAGACAATACATAACGTCATTAAAGGACTGCAGGATAACAAGGAGCCCTGGTGATGCAGCAGTTAAGAGCTAAGCTGTGAACCTCCAGCCGTTCTGTGGGAGAAAGATGTGGCCATCTGTTTCTGTAAAGATTTACAGCCTTGGAAACCCTAGAGGGCAGTTCTACTCTGCCCTAACAGGCTTCCTATAAATAGGAATTGACTCCTGACAGCAATGGGTTTTTAAGATAAGAAGGCTGTGAAATGCTCTTCAAATCTCAGCAAGTCACAGGCATGAAGGTGAAGCAGTGGCATCTATTCCTTATTTCTATTTTTTAAAGTTGATTAAATAAGACAAATCACTAATCCAAATTCAGTCTGTACAAGTTATTCTGATAGCAAATCAATGTGCGCCTAATGAAATTCTAAGCCATTATGTATTATTATCTTGATTTTGCTTTAATAATCAAGCATCACGTTTATTAAAGCATGCCATCAGCTCTCTTTAGTTCTGAATCTTACCTGCTGAATCTTCCAAATCAATTAGTTTGGGCATTAAGCTTTCAGGTAGTTTTTCAGGTAAGTCATAGCCATTCTTCCTAGCAACTACCAGATGAAAAGCAGCACAAAACTCATCCAGGGTCAACGCACCATCTTTATCAAAGTCTGAGAGTTCCCTGGAAGACAAACTCATTATGAATACAATCAAATTCCACTCTGGATCCCCTTTATTTCTCCAAAAGAAGAAAGAGAAATATCTTCCCAGAGAAAGTACAAAAAAATCAGTAATTAGCAAAATGTTAACTATAAGAAAGAATAGGGGTGGTTTATGGTACTATTCTTTAAATTTTTTGGTATGTTTGCAAATTCTCAAAATAAAATGTCAACAGCTCTAATAAATAAGGACATGAAAAATGACCTTTAACCCATGTGCATTTTTAGCAACAGAACTTAAAGAAAGGCTTATGTATTAAGTCACTGAATTTCTTAAAAATTGTTTTTATTGTTATCAAAGTTCTACATGTATGTAACTTTACAGCACCAAAGAGAATTATAAGGCTTGATACAAAAAATAATAGCAGCCCTTCCCTGCATACCTGCCATTTCCTAGACCCAGAGGGAACTATTTTTCAATGTAAGTATAAATAGCATGTTAGTCTCACTAGTTCTTGATTTTTCAGTTTTAAGAATTATCTGCCTACTTCCTGCTATAGTATTCTGTGCTATTAAAAACCTATTAACAAAATACTCTGGAATATAAGCAATAACTGTAAACTGCATCATGAACAATTTCTGTTCCTAAATCTATCTTTAAGTTGTCTTTGTATATAAGTCGAAACAACTACATATATAGCTCATATCTAACATCATTTAGCCATATGTTTGTCTTTAAATAAATTAAAAAAAACACACTGTTGTTGCTTTGATTCGACTCATAGTGACACCTCCTTGAGTTTCTGAGGCAGTATCTCTAAGGATGTAGACTGCCCAATCATCCTTCTGAGGAGTGACTGGTGGGTCTGAACTGCCAGCTTTCTGGTTAGCAGTCAAATGCCTTAGGCACTACGCTACCAGAGCTCGTAATATTTGTCCTGGTTTACAGTAAATAGTGTACCTCTCAATGCATTAAATGTATTAAAGAAATACTTCCAGATACACTAAAACATCTTCAATACAATAACACAGTAATAATAATGTTTTGAAGCATGTCACAAAGTAGTGCTTGTTTCTTACTATAAACCATTGTTTATATCTTAAATTGTTAATGTAATAGGCTTTGAGTGCAGGGTTTTGTTCATAACTACAGGCTGTCTGTAAGGCAGATGCTCATAACCTGTGGACTGACTTCACAGAGAAATATACTGAAAATTAAAAGTAACATTTATGTTTATTATTATTTTTAAAAGTAATTGATGGTTGTGATATGTGATCTAATGAATAATTCTAATCATATGGCAACTATCCTAAGTCTCAGTCTGTTTAAAATAGGTGCTAAACACCATATGGAAGCACATGTCTCAGTACAGACTGATCATTTTTTTTAAAGGGGGATAAACGTAACCATTTATGAGCAAACTAGTTTTGATTTCATGCAATACCATTATGCTAGCAACAAGAAATAACTTACACAGTTTAAAGAATTTTAATTCATTCTTTGCCAAGAGCTACTGCACTAGGATCACATCATTCTTTTTTAGAGAGTGGGAGAGAAGCTGGCTGTCCTGAGGCAATGCTGCGTTCTTTGAGAACATTTTTGAAGAAGCTAGTCTACAGTTTATTTTACAGAGTTCCAAATCTACCTGATGGAAATTCCTTTGAAATAACCCATATTACCCAACTGAATGGTACACTTACCATATATGAGAAAGTTCAAGAATAGGAAGTTTTGATTTTGTAAAAAACTCTTTAGCTGCGGATCCTGAAATATTAAAACAGTAGTGTTTAATGTTATCTTGTACTTGTAGATTCAAGAAAAAAATGTGAGGTATGAGTCATTAGATTTTTCTCATTGGGGAAAAAGGTAATCTTAATATGTGTTTATGTCATGTTTTTGGTCCCCAGTGATTACAGACTCTTTTTTAGACAAACAATCTGAGAATTAATTATCTTTTGCAATTACATATAACCAATAACACAATGCCTTGGAGATTATGAAACTGAGACTTTGTCCTGTCACATCTAGAAGAATTTCTGTTTGTAACAACTCACCTGGAATAAATCCATTTAGATCAGGCTGAATGGTTTTAAACTGATTTACATAATACTGTCTTTGTTCATCTGTTATTTTCCAGGGATCATCATAACTACTGGATTGCCTACGAATTTCATTGGCAGTTGTAGCTGATGCTACAGTTCGTACTGTTGTCTGGTCCTGTAATGAAACATTTTTTCCTCAGTATAGTCTCTATCTATATGATTATATGGACCAAGGTACTAGGTGACTTATCTTTGAAAGTAAAACTTACTTTTTGTGGATGTTTACAAAATAAGTCTTCACAAACTCATCAGCAAACTATACACACTGTTTAATCAGGTTACTAGATGTGTTTTTGCAGTGATATATAAATGTACAGAAATGATAGCAATTATGTAAGCAACAGAAAGTTATGAAAAATGTGCCAAGAAAGCCAAGCAAATACATTCCTAGATGCAAAATCTTTTAAAACTTCCTTAGAGACTTAGAAAACAGAAAGAAAATCAGCTAAAATCTTCAGTGAAACATTCCAATGACTTGAAGAAAAAGCACAGTAGGGTTCTGCTCTTTATACAACAGTGAGCCTGCATTTATACAATTGCAACGACAAAGTATAAAAATAATGACTGCAGCAATACCTTGAATGAAGCAAATAAAAATGCAATACCAATAAAATGTCACACCTGGACAGAAGCAGGATGCATGGCTAAAAGAGTACTGGCTGGTGGTGTATCTGCAAAACTGACCCAGTTTTCTTGAGGTGGAGGTGGGGAATGACCTGTCCACACTGCATCACCAGCAGAAGAACCTAAGAGAAACAGATAAGCATGCTGACTCACTTGTGAAGGACAGAAGCTCCCAAGTATTAACTTACGATTGTAACACAGTGAAACATACATACTGTAAAAGTTTTCTTTTAAACTCTACTTTGAAGAAATCCAACAACTCCCAAAATGGAATCTTTTCTATTTGATTAAATATTACACATCTTGTTTCCTTGCCAATAATAAAACTAGTATCATTATTTATTCATTTTAGCTTCAAAGAATCAAATATGCATAAACATTTCCCTGAACATCATGTTGTTTTATTTGGTGCTGTCTAGTCAATTCCAACTGATAACGACCCAATGTGATGGAGCAGAACTCCCCCACAGGGTTTTCTGGCTGTAATCTTTACCGATTACCAGGTCTTTCCCTGTGGAGGTACTGGCTGGGTTCGAATGGCCAACCCTTTGTTCTGAAGCTGAGCATTTAAACCGCTGTGCTACCATGGCTCCTTCTAAGCATCACAGATAGAAGTAAATGTAGTTACCACTTTTCAAAGTAATACATCTGCTACAAACTTTCGTAGTTGACTGTGCTTCTGTTCAAGGCACTTAACTTACAACTGATCACTGTCTTGGAGATAACTCTATAAGAACAGTTCCCAAGTTCCCTTCAACTTACAACGCAAAGTAATCGTCACTTCTAAGTTAGAACTTCCAAATACCTGATTGTGCTTCACCAAATGGTGACCAAAACGGTCCAGGTCCTCCAAGAGGCCTCTCACTATTTCCCCCACTGGGATGACGGTTGTGCTTCCTCCATGTGTGTGGAGAAGCTGGCGGAGACTGCTGTGGTGAAACTACTGGGGATGTAGGTTCCTAAAAAAAATACAGTCCCCAAGTTATGAATGAGATCTGTTCCTGTGTCTTTAAATCAAATCTGTAGGTGGAACAGGTGCATAGTGTTCTTCTTTTGCCTTGCATTAGTTCAAGAAAAGGTTTGAGCCTCTTCACTGATTTAAAAGCTGCTTATGCAGCAGGTGAGGGTGATGAAGAATTTGTTGTGAGTATGGACGGTTCAACTGTTTCAATCAAAAACCACCAAACAATTTCCATCTAGTTGATGCCGACTCATAGTGACCCTACAGGGCAGAGTCGAACTTCCCCATAGGGTTTCCAAGGCGTAAATCTTTATGAAGGAGACTGCCCCATTTCTCCTGTGGAGCAGCTTGTAGGTTCAAACTGTCAACCTCTGGGCTAGCAGCTGGATGCTTTAACCACTTGACACCAGAGCTCCTTAATTGTTTCAAAGTGAGGGCAAATTTACATAACACTAAAGGGCAAGAAGGAGTTGTCTTTAAGTCAGATTTCCTAACTTGGGAACTTACTGTATTATTATTTTAAAAATTTAATTTTAAGGTAGTATTTTAATTACTAAAGCACACATTGAAAATTTTGGTTCAAGCATTACACAGGGCATCAACTCGTAACATCTGATTACCTGTTGCTCTGCAGATGTGCGAGGCTGGACAGCATCATGGCTTACAGATCCCTTTTTCACCTGTCCCCTGCCAGGTGGTGGAGGAATTACACCAGAATATGATCCCTGATTTTCAGAATCTGAAGAGTATGAGGCTGCATGGCGAAATTCTTGTTCATTCTTTGAAGCTACAAATCTTGGCAGAGGAAGGTCCTTCACTGTTAACCACATAAATATTTATTAGTTTAAAATTAAAAAAGGACTCACGTTAAAAACTGAAATAAGAGATTAACTGTTTTGTTGTTATGTGCCATCGAGTTGGGCCCGACTCATAGCGACCCCTCCTTGAGTTTCCGAGGCAGTATCACTATCAAAGTAGATTGCCCAACCTTCCTTCTGAGGAGTGGCTGGTGGGTTTGAACCACCAGCTTCTGCTTAGCAGTCAAGTGCCTTAGGCACTATGCTACCAGAGCTCCCAAGAGATTAATTAGACATTAGAAATAAATTTTGTCCAAATCAGTACAGAAACAACAGGGACATAATGTCTACTACAAAACGTAGATGATCATCTATCTCAGAATGTAGATGCATTTTAGAATGTCCTTCTACCGAGGAGTAAATGGTTGGCAGAGTGCCTAAGGCATCTGACTGTTAACCAGAAGGTTGGCAGTTCAAACCCACCAGCCACTCCTCAGAAGGAAGGTTGGGCAATCTACTTTTGTAGAGATACTGCCTCAGAAGCCAAAGAGGGGTCGCTGTAAACGGGATCTGACTCGACAGCAGTGAGTTGTTTTAAGGTATAAGAACAACAGCTATTTATGAAATGTCCACTGCATGTAAGTCCTTATGCTTGTTAATTCCACATAATTGAAAAATCAATGATCACAGGTGACACTTACAAGGAGGCCAGATTTCTGTTAATATTTTAACATTCATCTCTATTGATCTGAATGTTTTGGTCATTTGATATTTCTACCGTATTTTTCTCCATATAATGAGTCCATGAAAATAATGCACAAGTGCATATAACATGCATAGCACACAGGAAACTAACACAAGGGGGTGAATACCAACCAAGCAATCATATAATCCACACACTATGGTACAAAAATACAGTAATTCCAAATGTAGCCTTCTCAGCATTCTCAAAGAAAACACAAAGCACAGTGTTGTTTTTTACTTAGTTACCAGAAATGATGAAAATAAAGAAGTCATATATTGTAATATTTAGTAAATTAATTCTGAAAAAAATCACCATCTGAACAGTACTTACATTACTATGAAATATGTATTATATGCTGTAAAGAATTTTACTTATATTTTTCTAATACTCACAAACTAGAAGAGGGAATGCCACTTCACTCAAAGTCACAAACATCATTATAATATCAGAGTCAAGGATTCTATTAACTTTGTGATTAGAAGTCTATTTGCATTTCAGTTACTGATGCATCCCTTATTTACCTGTATTTATACTTTCCACTCTTAACGGGAAACCAGACTGGGCAACAGCTACAAGTTTCAAAGCAATATAAAACTGACTTCTTCCAAAATAACCAAGTCTTGTTGCACCACAAAGCTCCATAATCTATAAAAGAACAGAAGTTTATGATAAAAGTTCTCCATTCAAAAAAGCAGCTATCAAACTATTATTTGTAACTTATTCAAAATATGCATTTGATATATGGTATATTAGTCTCAAATGATCAAATGATCACAACTTCCTTGATTTTCAAGTTTATATATTTAAAAGTTAAAAGGCAGAGACCTTACAATAAGGTTATTACTCCTAGTTATCAAAAGCAATTTTACTCTATCAGAATAATTGTTTTTCTTTCCTTTTATTGTAGCAATATATGTGTATGTGTGTGTGTGTGTGTTTCATATAAATATATATATATATAAATATATATATATAAAATATATAAATATATATATATAGACATACATGCACATACATATCTATGTATCTATCTATATAGACAAAACAGGTCATTCCAACATTTTTTACATGTACAGCAGGCTTAGAATTAGTTCATTTCCATTCAACCTCTGCTCAGAATTTTCATTTCTATCCCAGGTATACTGAATCAGAATTCACACTTAAAAAAAGATTGTAGTAAGATGTGTACATACTAATCACCTAGGGATCTGTAAGAATCACCTGGGGATCTTGCTAAAATAGAGATTCTGATTCACCGTATCCGGGTAGAAATATAAATTCTCATAAGGAGGTCAAACCAGAATGAACTGGTTCAAAGCCCTGGTGTACAATTCAATGACATTGTACAAACGAATTTTTCCATCACTCTTAACAGAAATTCAGTGCCCTCTGAGCAATTACTTCCTCTATTCCCCGCCACCCCCTGCTGCTTGTAACCACTAATGAACTTTGGTTTCTATATACTTGATTATTCTAGATATTTCCTATCAGTGGGATCATATAAGATCTTTTTGTGACTGACTTATTTTACCCTGCATAATGTTTTCAAAATTCATCCATGTTGTAGCATGTATCAGGCCTTCATTTCTCTTTAAAACTGAGTAATAATCCATTCCACCACTCATCTGTCAGTTTGTCATATTCTGGTGGCTTGCGTAATGCTGTGAGGCTGGAAGTTATGCCACTAATTACTCCAAATACCAGCAGGGTCATCCATGGTGGGCAGGTTTCAGCAGAGCTTCCACACTAAGACAGACTGGGAAGAAGGAAAGGGTCGTCTACTTCTGAAAAAGTTGGCCACTGAAAACCTCAAGAAACAGTGTCTGATATACTGCCAGAAGATGAACCACTCAGGATGGAAGGCCCTCAAAATATGACTGGGGAAGAGCTGCCTCCTCAAAGTAGAGCCGACCTTAATGACATGGACAGAGTAAAGCTGTCAGGACCTTTATTTGCTGGTGTGGCATGATTCAAAATGAGAAAAAACAGTGACAAACATTCATTAATAATTGGAACATGGAATGTATGAAGTATGAATCTAGGAATATTGGATGCTGTCAATATCCTAGCATCATGAGCTGAAATAGAATGGTATTGGTCAATTAGAATCAGACCATCATATGATCTACTGTGCCAGGCATAACAAATTGAAGAGAAATGGCATTGCATTTATTGTCAAAAAGAACATTTCAAGATCTATCCTGAAGTACAATGTTGTCAGTGATAGGATAATATCTATATGCTACAAGGAAGACCAGCTAATTCAAATATTATTCAAATTTATGTACCAACAACTAAAGCCGAAGAAGAAGAAATTGAAGATTTTTTTTTTTTTTAACCAACTTCCACAATCTGAAATTGACCAAACACACGAACAAGATGTATTGATTATTACTGGTGATTGGAATGCCAAAGTGGAAACGAAGAATCACCAGTAGTTGGAAAATATGGCCTTCGTGCTAGAAATGCTGCTGGAGATTGCATAAATTTTGTAAAACCGAGGATTTAGTGATTGCAAATACTTTTTCAACAACATAAATGGCAACTATACATGTGGACCTCGCCAGATGGAATGAATACACAGGAATCATACTGACTGTATTTGAGGTGATGGAGAAGCTCAATTATCTTCAGTCAAACCTAGACCAGGAGCTGACTGTGAAACAGACAATCAATTGCTCATACGTAAGTTCAAGATGAAGCTTAAGACAATTAAAATAAGTCCATGAGAGCCAAAGTATAATCTTGATTATATCCCATCAGAATTTAGACACCATCTGAAGGGCAGATTTCAGGCACTGAACACCAATGACTGAAGACCAGCCGAGTTGTGGGATGACATTAAGAACATCATACATGAAGAAAGAAAAAGGTAATTCAAAAGATGGGAAAGGAAGAAAAGACTAAAATGGATGTCAGAAAAGATTCTAAAACTTGCTCTTAAATGGACAGTAGCTAAAACAAATGGGAGAAATGACAAGATAAAAGAGCTAAAGAGATTTCAAAGAACAGCTCAGAAGACAAAGTCGATTATTATAATGAAATGTGCAAAGACCTGGTGTTAGAAAACCAAAAAGGAAGAACATGCTTGGCATTTCTCAAGCTGAAAAACTGCAGAAAAAATTTAAGCCTCAAGTTGCAATACTGAAGGATTCTATGGGCAAAATAATGAATGATGCAAGACTCGTCATAAGAAGATGGAAGGAATACAAAGAGTCACCATACCAAAAAGAACTGGTTGATGTTCAACTATGTCAGGAGGCAGCACATGATCAAGAACGAATGGTATTGAAGAAATAAGCTGAACCTGCACTGAAGGAATTGGCAAAACAAACAAACAAACAAACCAAAAACACCAAGGTTCCAGGAATTGACATAATACCCATTGAGATGTTTCAACAAACAGATGTAGTGCTGGAGACACTCACTCATTTATGCCAAGAAATCTGGAATACAGCTACCTGGCCAACTGACTGGATCAGTATTTGTGCTCATTCCAAAGAAAGGTGATCCAAGAGAATTTGGAACTTACCAAACAATATCATTAATATCACATGCAAGTAAAAATTTGCTGAAGATAATTAAAAAACAGTTGCAGCAGCATTGACAAGGAACTTCCAGAAATGCAAGCTGAATTCAGAAGAGGATGTGGGGCAAAGGATATCACTGCTGATGTCAGATGGCTCTTGGAAAGCAAAGCATACCAGAAATACCTGTGTTAATATTGACTATGCAAAGGGATGGGACTGCGTGGATCATAACAAATTTTGGATAACATCGTGAAGAATGGGAATTCCAGAACACTTAATTGTGCTCATGGAGGAAACTGCACATAGACCAAGAGGCTATAGTACAAAAAGAACAAGGGGATACTTCCCAGTTTAAAATCAGGAAGGGTGTGCGTCAGGTTTGTACCCTTTCACCATACTTATTCAATCTTATGCTGAGCAAATAATCTGAGAAGCTGGACTATATGAAGAATGAGGCATCAGGATTGGAGGAAGATTCATTAATAACCTGAGATATGCAGATAACACAACCTCGCTTGCTGAAAGCAAAGATGGTAACTTGAAGCACTAACTGGTAAAGATCAAAGACTAGTCTTCAGTATGGATTACACCTCAACATAATAAAAAATCCTTACAACTGGACCAACAACAAAGACCATGATAAACGGAGAAAAGACTTAAGTTGTCAGGAATTCATTTTACTTTGATCCACAATCAACACCCTTGGAAGCATAGTCAAGAATCAGTATTTCACTGGGCAAATCTGCTGCAAAAGACTTCTTTAAGGTGTTAAGAAGCAAAGATGTCACTTTGAAGACTAAAGTGCACTTAACCCAAGCCATGGTATTTTCAATCACCTCATATGCATGTGAAAGCTGGACAATGAATAAGGAAGATTAAAGAAGAGTTGATGCTTTTGAGTTGTGGGGTTGGCAGAGGATACTGAAAATACCATGGACAGCCACAAGAATGAGTAAACCTGTCCTGGAAGAAGTGCAGCCAGACTGCTCCTTAGAGTTGAGAATGGCCAGACTTCGTCTCACCTACTTTGGTTATGTTGTCAGAATGGACTAGCCCCTGGAGAAGGGTATCATGCTTGGTAAAGTTGAGGGTCTGCAAAAAAGGAGAAGACCCTCAACGAGACAGATTGACACAGTGGGTGTAACAATGGGCTCAAACAAAGCAACGGCTGTGAGGATGGTGCAAGACTGGGTAGTATTTCCTACTTTTGCACACACGGTCACTATGAGCAGAAGCCAACTCAACACCTAACAACAACAATATTCCATTATATGTATACACCACATTTTGTTTATCCATTCATCTGCTGATGGGCATTTAGGTCATTTCCACCATTTGGCTACTGTTGAAAAGTACTGCAATGAACACAGCCGTATAAGTATCTATTCTTGTTTTCAATTCTTCTGAGTTCATACCTAGGAGTGGAATTGCTGGGTCATATGTTAATTCTGTTTAACTTTTTGAGGAACCACCAACCTGTTTTCCATAGCAGCTACACCATTTTACATTTCCATCAACAATGGTGAAGAGTTCCAATTTCCACTAGGTCTCACTAACATCTGTTGTTTTTCCTTTTTCTTTCTTTCTTTTTTAAATCACAGCCATCCTAGTGGGGGCAAAGTGGTAACTTATTATGATTTGATTTATATTTCCCTCTGGTGGTGCAGTGCCTAAGACATTGGACTGCTAACCAGAAGGTTGGCAGTTCAAACCCACCAGCCACTCTGTGAAGGAAGACTGGGCAATCCACTTCTGGTAAAGATTTACCTCCTTAGAAACCCAAAGGGGTCGCTGTGAGTCAGAATCAACTTGATGGAAGTGAGTCTGGTTTAATGACCAATGATGCTGAGTATCTTTTCATATGCTTGTTGGTTATCAGTTTATCTTCTTTGGTGAAATTCAAGTCCTTTGTTCATTTTTTGATTGGGTTGTTTGTCTTTTTATTGTTGACTTTTAGAAATTCTTTATATGTTTTGAATATAAATCCTTATCTGGCACATGGATCCCCAAATTCTTTCTCAATCTGTAGGCTGTTCACTTTGTCGATAAAGTCCTCACAAAAAGTTCTGTAGTTTGATGAAGTCTAATTTATCTTTTCTTTCCCTTCTATTGCTTGTGCTTTTGGTATCGTCTCTAAGAATCCACTGTCAAAAACAAGGTTCTGAAGCTTTACCTCTGTGTTTTTTTCTAAGAGTTTCATGGCTTTAGTTCTTATATTTAGGCCCTTTATTGATTTTATGTTTATAAATGGTGTGAGGTATTGGTCCAACTTCATTCCCTGTCCATGGATATTCAGTTTTCCTAAGCCAGATATTATTTTGATGAAAACCGAAATAGTTTTAAAAGGTATAATAAACACAAGTTTATATGTATGTGTATATATATATTTGACAATGCAGACTTTGGAGCTCTCCAATAAGCAAATTATCCAAGCATAATTTTTTTTACTTCCGTATATACTAATGTGGTGGTGGGAAAAGATTTAATATTTACTGAGCACACGTGATGCTAAGCATAGTACTAAGTACTCAAGATGTTCCCATCTAATTCTTAAAAACTGTACTACAGAACTGATATTATCATTCTGTAGAGGAAGGAGGAGAATCAGACCGGTCCAGTAACTCGCTAGTGGCAGAGGGGCCAACAGAATGGCAGAGCTCACAGTTTAAATTTATGCCTTTCACCCCCTCACCATGACATGCTGTCCATTGTCCTTTTCCCAGGATAATGTTGGCTTTCTCAGGCAAGTATCCTGAACAAGTGCTGCAGCATGTTTATGTTTTAGCTTCAACAATGCCTAACACACAGTGACAAACCAAGAGTTGCTGCATGGATAAGGAAGGCTCTTTGATCCTGTGCTCACAACGTGAGGATTCTGGGAATGCTAATAACAATACAGGCAGATGAAAGTTATTTTTATTCTAGGTAAGAAGAGATCATATTAGATGCCAAATTGCATGTATGAGTTTGAATTATGAGCCGAAACAAAGAAAATAAGAACTCAAAAAATAGATTGTGGATTTATACTGAAACAACACATAATACTGAGAGATGATCCCTGCAGCAAGTCATCAATATTCTCCTCAAAATTAAATTTTTATGAGCAACTTAAATGTAATAGAAAGTATAAGATCTGACCTTTTCACTCAGGATTAGGTTACAAATGAGACTCCAATGCTTCCATTTTTTATAAAAATTCTTCTGTTTTACTGGGACTGAGTCAGTGGACATGCCAACTGTATCTGTTGGCTTGAATGCCTGGGCAGTTTGGTCTACCTATCTGCACAACACTAGCTAGCCAGCAGACAGTGTAAGTTCTATCGTTCTACTAACTTGTTAGACTAGTCCCTAAACCTCTCTGTGACTCACTAGCTTGAGTAACATGTGAATACTTATGATAGAGATGCACATCTAGTAGGGAGATTAGAAGAAAGTAGGGTCTAATTATGCTGAGTGCCTATTATTAGGAAGGCTGTTTACTGGTTATCCCAATTAAAATGCAGAAAAATCCTTAATGTTGGCTACCATTATCCCTAGTTCACAGGAAAGGAAACTGAGGCTAGTAAATGGCAGAGCCAGGTCCAAAGCCAAATCAGTCTGAATCCAAAGCCTCCACGGCCCAGGTAAACCACATTCTTACTGTGGGCAAGCTTATGCAGCAGCAATTTCAATACATATGCCAAAGAACACCAGTCAATTTATAGGCTCTGTTGCTAAGTAAATTGAGGTATATTACGGCCCCCAGGAAAATTCCACAATGCATTTTTTAGCTCATAAAAGGCACTAAAATTTTCAGTCTAGAAATGAACATATTTTTTGCCTTAATACTATTAAAATGCTTCAGAACAAGTGGTTAACAGAGCAAATGGTCTCTACAACACATGTGAACAATCAATGCTGCAGACTCTCGAGCATGATCATCAACCTTTGTGGTCTCACGATTTCTTTATATTCTTAAAAAAATTACTGAGTTCATCAAAATATTGACTAATGGTTACTGTACAGAATATCAAGTAAGAAATTAAAAAATACATATTTATGGATCCATTTGTAAACAGTAACAATACTATTATATGTAGCAAATATTCTTATGAAAGTAACTGTTTTCCAAAATTTAGGAAAATCAAGTAAGAGTGCACTGTTTTACATATGTGCCAATTTCTTTAATGTCTGACTTATGAGGAAGATATATTCTATATTCAATTTATTTTGATATGTTGCTCTGTTTAAAGCAAAGGAAACTCCAACTATTGGTTGAGTTTTGCAATCTTCCAACTGTTGATACATTTTGTTTATAAAATATTTTTATAAACTACAATCACATCTGTCAATAGTACCACTGATCTTATCAGAAAAAGTCACTATGAAGCACGTGGTGGCACACAGACGTTTACTAAAATTATAATTTTCATGAGAAAGCTTGAATTTTACATTTGAAACAAACACCATCAGTTGTTTTCCTTTAAGTGGCAGGCATACTGCATACTTCCTTCATCTGCAAGAACATATCTGCCCAATGCCCAAGTCTGCTGTTCTTTCAAGTAAAAATGGTGTTCAATGAGAAAAATGGCTAGTTCAGCTTACAACTCAGACAATGTAGGTACTTTTCCTCCAGACAATCATCATATGCAGCAGATGTGTTTTACACATACTTTCCATCTCATCACAGAGTATTAAAAGATACATGCTCAAGGGTTAAGATTTAACAAGATTAATATATTTTATTGCTACACAAAGGC
>NW_006921742.1:3193140-3194113 GCF_000298275.1 Orycteropus afer afer | reverse complement strand
CTTCCGTAGTGATACTGCCTTGGAAACCCAAGGAGGGGTCGCTATGAGTCAGGGCTGACTCGACGGCACATAACAACAACAACAACAATGGCTAACAATCATGAGCATTTCTTCATGTATTTGCTGGTTGCCTGAATATCCTCTTTGGTGAAGTGTCTATTCATGTCTTCTGCCCATTTTTTAATTAGATTGTTAACCTTTTTGTTGTTAAGCTGTCAAGAGTTTTCCATAAATTTTAGCGATAAGTCCCTTGTCAGATACATCGTTGCTGAATATTTTTTCCTGAATATTTTTTTCCAATCTGTAGGTTCTCTTCTGATTCTTTTTGAGAAGTCTTTGGAAGCACATAAAAGTTAATTTTCAGAAGGCCTCATTCATCTAGTTTATCTTCAGCTGTTTGTGTATTTTAGGTTATGCTTGACAGCCTATTTATGCCATAAATTAGGGCCTCTAAATTTGCCCTTTTTTCCTTGAGGAATGTTATAGTTTCGGGTTTTACATTTAAATCTTTGATCCATCTGGAGCTAGTTTTTGTGTATACTGTGAGGTATGGATCTTGTGTTCTTTTTCTGCAGATGGATCTCCAGTTTTGCCAGCACCATTGTTAAAGAGACCACCTCTTGCCCATTTAATGGTGTAAATAAATCAGCTGACCAAAGGTCGATGGATCTACTTCTGGGTTCTCAATTCTGTTCCACTGGTCTATGCGTCTGTCATTGTACTAGTACCAGGCTGTTTTGACTACTGTGGCTGTATAGTAGTTTTTGAAATCTGGGAGTGTAAGACTCCTACTTTATTGTTCTTCAATAGTACTTTTTTTATTTGAGGTCTCTCTCCTTTCCATATAAAAGTAATGATTGGTTTTTTCATATCCTTAAACAATACTGATGGGATCTGGATTGAAATTGCATTGAATGTATAAATTGCTTTGGGTAGTACTGACATTTTCATGATGTTCAATCTTCCCATCCAC
>NW_006921742.1:3183398-3191783 GCF_000298275.1 Orycteropus afer afer | reverse complement strand
GGTTTGGTAACATTGGGACTGTGCCATTTTATTTGTCGACCTTGGGCTTGTTAGCCTCAGCAGCCAGTAGCTGCCTGAGTGAAGAGATGCCTCTAGGTTCAGTGGGGCGGGAGTAGGAGGCAGAGCTGAAGGTCTGGGGCTTTCTCACAGCCCCTAGAGCCTGGCACTTTGAACTCGGATTTCTAGCCTCCTAAACTGTAAGAGAATAAACTCTTGTTTGTTCAAGCCATCTCATCTGTGGTATCTTCTTGTCAGAGTGGCACTAGGAAACCAGAACATCTACCATTCCTTCTGCACCATCAGTGAAAATGTCAACACATGGAAAAAAAGGTAAATAATGTCTCTCTACTATTATGAAAAAAGTTTTGACTTCACAGAGCAAAGGTCTGCAGATCACACTCTGAGACATGCTATCATGGAGCACTTCTTCATCTTTGATACAGTGACAGGAAGAACTCTTGCTTTGATGCCTTTGCCATATACCCTCTTCTCCCAGAGCACGCACTAAAACACAGTGTCCACGAGCAAGCAGGTAGCACAGTGAAACTGCAGGTGAGGAATGTTTTGAACTAAGGGGGGGGGGGGGGGAGCAGCTGCCGCTCAGCTTCAGCTGATTGCTGCTACTGAGTAATGGCTGCCAAATGATGCCATCTTCAGATTTTTCTGCAGCTGGAAATCCCTGAGATATGGTCCCATTTTAAAATGTTAATACAGACACAGAGTCACTTGTAAAACATATGAAGACCAAGCAAAACACCTGGACCATATATCTGCACTTTGTGTTCTACAGTTAACAGTAGAAAAGGAGGGAAGGTACCGGCAAGGGCAAAAACTGCCACAACGCTAATCCTTTATGTCCTTTAGAAAGCAGGTAAGGAAAGGGTTTGAAAAGGTGAAATCAGTTTGCAGGAAAAAAACACATGTATAGACATTATTATATATTAACCTGTCCTACTTTTATAATGAGGAGTTGTGGTGGCACAGTGGTTAAAGCACTGGACTGCAAACAAAAATGTCAGTGGTTCAATCCCATCAGTTGCTCTATAGGAGAAAGATGAGGCAGTCTCCGTCTGTAAAGATTTACAGCCCTGGAAATCCTGTGGGGAAGTTCTACTCTGGCTACAGGGTCACTACATGTTGGATTCGACTCGACGGTAGTGGATTTGGCTGTTTGGTTTACTATATAATGGAGGCAGCTGTAGTTCAATGGCAGATTTCTCACCTTCACGTGGGAAACTCAGGGGGGCTTTCTGGCCACTGTACTGTATGTGCAACCCCCACCTATCTGTCAGTGGAGGCTTGCGGGCAGCTATGATGTTGAACAGATTTCAGCAGAGCTTCCAGACTAAGGACGAGAAAGAAAGGCCTGACGATTTACTTCTGAAAAACAGCTAGTGAAAACCCTATGGATCACAACGGTCTATAACCAATCAATCATGGGGACGGTGTAGGACTGGACAGTGTTTCATTCTGCTGTGCATGGGGTCACCCGGAGTTGAGGGCCAACCCCACAGAAGCTAACAACATCTAATATAATGGTCCTAGAGAGTTTCAGCTAAGATTTTGGATACCCCCCAAAAAACGTATTCTCAGACCATCAATGAACTACTACATGATGGTTGTATGTAAGATTTGTGCCATCTAAAATACAACTATTGGTCTTTACTATTCTGTAGCAAAAGAGAAAGAAGAAAAACAAAGACTCAAAGAAGAAACTAGTCTATGGGACTAACAGTCCCCATGAACCAAGGCCTCAACTATCTTGAGACCAGAAGAACTAGTTGGTGCCCAGCCATTCTGACCAGGAACACAATGTATGGTCCCAGCCAGAATGGGAAAAGAAACACAGAACAAAACTTAAATTCTTAAAAAAGAAAGGGAAAAAAAAAAAAAAAAAAAAGGCCAGCCTTACTGAACTGGTAGATCTAGAGGAACCCGAGACTGTCACCCTGAGACACTTTTTAAGCTTTGTACTGAAACCACTCCCAGAGGTCACCCTTCATCTAAATAATAGATTGGCTCAAGAAGTAAACATTATCACCTGTGAGTACTGTACTCCTTTAAAAAATCATCTGTATAAGATCAAACAGTCAACATTATCATAAAGCAAAGATTAGAAGGTAAGGGGTGCGAGCAGGGAAGCTAGATTAATGGAAATAGAAGAACCAGAATAGAAGTAAGACTGTTGACACATTGTGAAAAATGTAATCAATGTCACCAGATATGTACAGAAACTGTTAAATGGGCACTTAATTTGCTGTGTACTTTCACTAAAAACAGAGTATTATTTTTTTAAAAAAATCTTGTTATCTATAATTTAACCATACAGTAACCAAGGAAAATAAAATTTAAAAAATGTGTTATGCTTCCCTAGTGTTCATCAGTGGAAGCTCTGGTGGCGTAGTGCTTAAGGCACTTGACTGCTAATCAGAAGGTTGGCAGTTCAAACCCACCAGCCACTCCTTGGAAGGAAGGTTGGGCAATCTACTTCCATAGTGATACCGCCTCGGAAACCCAAGAAGGAGTTGCTATGAGTCAGGTATGACTCGACAGCACATAACGACAACAAGTGTTCATCAGTGGGAGCTCTAGTGGCATAGTGCCTAAGGCACTTGACTGCTAACTAGAAGGTTGGCAGTTCAAACCCACCAGCCACTCCTTGGAAGGAAGGTTGGGCAATCTACTTCCAGAGTGATACCACCTCGAAAACCCAAGGAGGGGTCGCTATGAATCGGAGACAATTTAACGGCACATAACAACAACAGTGTTCGTCAGGAGCTCTGGTGGTGTAATGCCTAAGGCATGTGACTGCTAACCAGAAGGCTGGCAGTTCAAACCCACCAGGAAGATGGGGCACTCTACTTCTGTAAAGATTTACAGCTTTGTAAACCCAGTGGGGGTTGCTATGAGTTGGAATCAACTTGATGGCAGTGAGTGTGTTTTTTTCTATAGTGTTCATTATAGTCCTTAAATCCATCGTATAAATAATACAAGAATTCTAAAATGCCTCCTTCCCTTTTCCTTCAGTAAGTCAAGACTACTCCTGCTTCAGGGCCTTTGCAGCTGTTGTATCCTCAGTATGTTTTCCCCTCAGATCTTTATTTGGCTAGGTTTTGTCATGTGAGTCTCAGTTCAAGTTGCATGACCTCAGAGAGCCTTCCTTGAGCACCCTATTTATGTATTTATTATCAATATCTCCCAACAGAATGGGACTCCAGAGAACAGGGAAGACCTCCTATAACCAGACCCTAGAACAATTCCTGAAGCACTGTGTCATAAATGTTTATTGGTTGGATGAGTGAATAAATAAAACACTACATTATGTGTAGTGTTGCTTGTAGTTTTGTTGTAATCTTTCCACACACCTATACACAGACTTCCAGATGAGCAGTCCTAAAGTACAGCTACAATGTTTATTATAGTTTAAAGTCCTGTGCTCAACTGCTAACCTAAATAAAGGCTGGTGGGCTGAACTCACTCAACAGTACCACAGAAGACAGCTCTGATAATCTCCTTCTGTTAAGAGTACAACCAACAAAACCCTATGGAGCAGTGCCACTCTGTAACGTATGGGGTAGTGGTCATGAGTTGGAATGAACCTGAAGGCAACTAACAACAATCTTTACGAAAGCAGATCATCAGGCCTTTCTAGTGCGGTATCACTGGGTGGGTTTGAACTGCCAACCTTTACTTTAGCAGGTGAATGCAAATTATTTGTTCCACCCAAGACCTGACTATAGCTTCCCACCACTGCCATCAAGCTGATTCTGACCCACAGAGACTCTATACAACAGAGCAGAATTGCCTTGTAAGGTTTCCAAGGCTGCAAATCTTTACGGAAGCAGATTGCCTCATCTTTTTCCTGCAGAACGGTTGGTGGGTTCAAACCATCAACCTTTATGGTTAGCAGCCAGTGCCTTAACCACTGCAACACCAGAGGTCCCCTGACGATGGCTTAGTCACACTGAAATCCACTGCAAGGTGTGACACTGTGCTCTGTACATGGTAGGCACTGGATTCTGCTGAAAGGAATTACTCCTTCATGGTGCCCACATCCACACAGTTTACCATTCTGTTAGACAGTCTTCTTTTCAATGAAATCTGTTAGATGGAAAGATCATTTTGGCCATTTCTTTAAGAACTAAACATTTTCTAATAATAGATATTGTTTGGTTTTCCCAAGGTGGTTTGGACTACACATGATCCATGTACACTTGTATACCATCTTCACCATGGAGTACAATGTGGCAAGGGGAAAAGGTAAAAACAAACAAAAACTCAACAACAAATAGGACAGGGCCCTATGCCATAAAGCCAGGCATTCCAAGATGATTTCCTTTCCAATACTGTTGTCAATACACAATGTTAGCTTGTTTATAAACTATGTGCAAATAATCATCTCTAATACTACCCTTTGTTACAAAAACAATTTAATTTAAATACTTAACACAGTCTAACAAACAAGTGGCTACTCATGAGCCATGTTTGCATTCTTAAATGATATTTGCTATCACTTAGTAACCAACTCCATTGCCAATTCCCTACTAAACTCAAGTCTAAAGTAAAATGCAGTATTATTAACCCCTCTGAGATACTTACCATTTGTACTAGGGCAATTCTCACTTTTACTACGTTACTTTCTTATCTAAGACATTTAATTGCTTATTGCTTTACTTACAAAACTCAAATAATCTTTGACTTTAAGTCTGCAACTCAAAACTTCAATGCTTCCTTTCCCTTGCTATGATTTTATCTTAACACTTATGTAACTGTATTCTCTTGGTTCTTTTCACTCATACTATCATCCGTAACTTTCATTTTATACTTCAATCATTTCAATGAAGATCAAGTTCTCTAAGTCCTTCCCAAACAGTATGTACCCTTAGGTAAACTAAGAAATTACTTATACATTGTCCTGTTGGCAAACTTAAAATAAGAAATGTATAAAACTTGAACGTAAGAATTACTATAGCTAAGTAACATTAGACTTTTATTGATTCCTTACTATGATGCACTGAAACAGCAGAAATATTAGATAAGTAATAGGTAAGTATTACTCCCCTTCCTATATGATAAGTATTTGTAAAAGGTCTATTTCTCAATATGACGAAAAGTTACAGAGATCTTCTGTAACTTTTCAACAGAAAAAGTTCCAATATATTATACATATTCTTTTTCCTAATATTATCATAGAATATCATCAGAAGAATACATCATAACAATATAGATTACTGCTTTAGGACCCAAAAGCGACTTAAGTTTCAGAAGGCAGATTTTATTGTACTTGTTAAGGAAAGGAACCATAAAGAGTTTGCTGAGCCACATAATCAACAAAATAGACAACTGAGGTAGCTTTTAAAAGTTTATGGAGTTCTTGACTTGAACTTCTAGATATTGTAGGCAGTTAAAGTAATTTGTCTTAGATATCTGACTCCTAAGTCACTAGCAAAAGGAACTCTGGTGGTACAGTGGTTAAAGCACTTGGCTGCTAACCAAAAGGTTCGTGGTTCAAACCCTACCAGACCCTCTGTGAGAGAAAGACGAGGCAGTCTGATTCCATAAAGATTTACAACCTTGGAAACCCTATGGGGCAGTTTTACTCTGTCCCAAGGGTTGCTATGAGTCTGGATCAGTTCGATGGGTTTGAGTTTTTGGTAGCTATAAATTTTAATTGCTTTTGGCAATATAAGTTCCTGTTGACAGCCTACTACGATAAGAGAAATGCATAAAGACCAATAAATATTTTACTGCTTACAATTAGTACCACAGTCATTAGTTATCTAAACAAATAAAACTTCTGACAGCCTCAAAAAGGACTCTGATGTGAAAAATGGTACGACTGCCTACGAACTCTATTGCTAATTCAAGTCCAAAATTCCCAATTAAAGAGAATTTTTGTATTATTTATATTAGCTGAAAAAGAAAAACAAAAACTGAAAGGAAGGATGGGAGGGAAGGAGGAGGAAACTGAAATATAGATTAAAGATAAGAAAGAATTTTGAGAAAACCAGAAAATTAAAAAGCATTTTGAAAAATACTATAAATCATTCAAAACTTGAGCTTTAAAGAGCAGTATCTGCCTTTAGGAAAAAGTATTACTGATGTATGAGCATTGTCTAATAAAATAAAATTTGCTCAGTGATCTGTACTTAGTGTGATCATAAAATTTACAACCAAAGCCATCTGTAAGAGTGAAAGGGGGTACTATTTGTAACTATGCCAGGACAACAGGCATAAACTAGGATCATCTCAAGGAAGCCCAGGCTTTTAATTGCCTTCATAACACATCAAAGATAAATGATCCATTTAACCAGTAAGGTGCCTAAGGTGACATGAAAAGGCAACATTTACAACCTGTTCTTTTACAATATGGCATATTAAATATTAATGTTTTGATTAAGGATTAATATTTTTCAGGAACTAGTTACTAGTAATCAGACTCCTTTATTTTCTTACATGGAAGCTTAAGTGACTATTTCAGAACCACAACAGCTCCTAGTTAACCCAAAATTAAAAATACTACTAATAAATGTTAAACAGTTAAACACTGTGGGCAAGGTATTCTAAACACTTTAAAAGATAGGTCATTTAATCGTCATAGCAACCCTAAACTTAAGATTAGGACTTTTACTTTATCTCCACTTTATAGAAAAGAAAACTGAAGCACAGAGAAGTTAAATAACCCAACCATGGTCACAGTAAGTGGCAGAGCTGGGGGTTCAGGGTGTGTTCTTACCACTGCACTATGCTGCCACTCATGGCTCCTTTAGTGGGAGAACTGGGACCCACGGTTCTCATGAATGCACAGAACATAGCTGAGCTCTGAAACGTCCACAGCCAGTGAACAGAATCAGGGGTAAATAGAGATAAGCATCTGTCATTTAATTTCTGGTATATATTTTTTACCAGAGGTCAGGCAGCAGTCTGGGACATTTCTATTAATTGTAATGAAAAATAACCTATTTATTTCACTGTCAGCATACTGCACTGACTTGTGCTATTATGTTCATACAGTGAGGATGATGATAATAATGATGGCTATATTTTATTGACAACAGTTAATATTATTTGTGGGTATACAACATGTCATGTATTGTTCCAAGCTCAGTATATATATATTAACTAATCTAATCATCCTGATAGCCCTATGAGGTAGGTACATACTGTTTTCCAGATGAGACAACTGACAATGGTAACTTGCTCAAGGACACACAGCAAGGAAGTAACAGAATTTGGATTGAAATCCATGCTCTTAACCATTACATTATTTTATAAGGGACTGTATTTGTCCAGTGGCACATCCCTGTAATAAGCTACATCATAACAGAATTATACCACCATGTTTTATCATAAAAACAAGGACTGTTTGTTTCTGTTGGGTAGGCCACAGAATCAAGTTTTGATAGTTCACTGTGATGTAAATATAGTTGTCATTGAAGGTATCTCAAATTTCCTCCTAATAAAACAAAAGGGTTAGATTCTATCTCTAAGATCCCTTCTAGTGTAAATATTATTTCTTTGAATGCAAATTTCACATCCCGTCTATAATTGCCAACACAAACATCTACTCTCCGAAAACATCTAATTTAAAAAAAAAAATCTATTTCTGCCAAAGTGCCAGACACTTAAAAAAATGACACAGAGATATATAGTAAAATGTGATTTGTTATGATGACCACAAATATAAGGAGTTAAATTTACTGCTGGAGATTTAAGTAGACATAGTTCGGTTAACTTGCTAAACCTCATCCTGTAAATCTAGTTCTAAAGGAACAATATCTTAAGTGAAAATATAGTATTTGCATTTTATGAATAAGGGTTTTATTAGATATTTGTATTAAATATTTGATAATGAAGAGTTTCCGGCCCAGCAATAAAATAAACCAAGTTGTTATTATGTCCCTTTACAGAAAGACTACTGATTTAATTACTGAAAAAAAAATCTGGGGAAATGATTTGGTTTTCATTTGTTTTATAACCAACATTTTAAGAACATAGCTAACCCACAGAATAAAAAACATTACTTGTCTTGAAACCAGGTATAGCTTATAAAAGAAAAATTGAAAAATAAAAATAGTAGTAAATGCAGTCAAGCAGCTAAGATAAACCCATGATGCTGCCTTAAAGAAAGGCAGATAGATATATATGTTCCTTGGTTTTTTAATCAGTTGGAAAGTGCTATGAACTCTGGTAGCATAGTGCCTAAGGTACCTGACTGCTAAACAGAAGGCTGGCGGTTCAAACCCATCAGCCACTCCTCGGAAGTAGAATGTGGCAATCTACTTCTGTAGTGATACTGCCTCAGAAACCCAAGGAGGGGTTGCTGTGAGTCGGGGCACATAACAACATGAACACACACAGAAGTCATGCTGTTAGTCTCTCTTC
>NW_006921742.1:3160703-3161788 GCF_000298275.1 Orycteropus afer afer | reverse complement strand
TTAGTATTCCCCAAGAGGTAATTCAGTGTCAATTGCAAAGGAGGTGGTGAAACAGAGTAAGATTTAAGATTTGGCGAGTAGGATAAAAGTAAGCTTTAAGAGTATTTTTTTTTTTTTTTTAAAGTGCATATAAAAGTCAGGTTACTTGTGCTTAAGGAAGGGTACAGACAGTAGAAAAGCAATCTGGGTCATTGGTTATTTGGCTGTAAAATAAAGAAGAAAAATACGAAGGCTGCTAGATGGGTGTGCTAGGTCAAATGAATAACACAAGAAGAAAATAGGAACACTCTGTAGAAAATAAACACGATACAATATAATTAGTAACTATGACAATTCCGCTTTTTTGTTTTTTCCTTTTGTTAGATGCAAATGAGAAACACTAAGTTTGGATGAACTCCAGAATCAACTCTTAGGGGGCATCTGCAGAAATGTGAAGGGAAGTAAAAGGTTTCTATTTCTATGGGTTCAAAACTGACAGTAAATAGGAAATCTACCCACCAACTTTCTTTCTATGGTCATTAGGTTGTCATCTTTCTGAAGGCAGGCACAGTCAGAGTACAGGAGATGCTTAGATTGAAAGGTTTAACACCTCAGCAGTTTCTCCTATTTCTGTGACAATGACCATGAAGCAGTGCAATCTGTAACTGCGACATGGCACAAGTCTCAGCAGCCTGTGCTAGGGATCGTGCTATCATGTAGCACCTTCATCCCTAAATGGATCCATCATCCTCCACCTGCAGCTGGGACACTGGAACTTTACAGATGTGGTGCTTTACTACAGTTTATAAAAGTAAGAATATGCTATAGCGCTAAGCTATCTAGATTCTCCTGTAACTTATTTCATTGCCAATAGTGCCTAGTTTTCTTCTTAAACTTCTTATAGTCACCCTGTTACACAAAAATTAAAAGGGGGAAAAGATACTGAAAGGGAGGGAAGGGAACTGGCAATGTCTGTCAGCAAAGCAGCAAACAGAACTCGGAGTGATCTGTGCTGTTCGTTCCTGTTCTTGCCGCCTCCTTCTTTTCTTCTCTTCTCATGCCCAGAATGTTGATAGGGGTGGAGAGAGAGAGTACCCATAGTGACA
>NW_006921742.1:3158744-3159823 GCF_000298275.1 Orycteropus afer afer | reverse complement strand
TTGAACCGCCAGCCTTCTGGTTAGCAGTCAAGTGCCTTAGGCACTATGCTATCAGAGCTCCCCCTTTAAAGGTTAGGAGGGGCAAATGGAAGTCCCAAAGTGATGATGAGGTTTTTCAAATAATGACTCCCAGTCTTATTTTGAAAAAGAGGGAGGAGCAAACATGGAAATGGGGAAGGAACTGCAGATAAGGAAAGTAACATGATGCAAAGGAACTGACAGAACAGGTAAACTGTGTGAGAAATAGAACACAGATTTGCTGGCTTGGAACACTAAGTCCATTAAGGAGAATAATCAATCAGAACCAAGATTGTGAGGGCTAGGGGTGAGCTGGTAGTTCCTCAGGCGGGGTAGGTATCACTCTTCACATCCAACATGCTCTCCCTATCACTGCACATTTTATGACAATGCTATGGTTGACCGTTACCTCCCTGAAATACTATTTGGAGGCTCAACTAATTTCAGATAGACACTTTATAGCTCTACTTCATCTTCTAATAGTATTAGGGCAGTTTCAGAGAAATTCTGAGGTCTTAAGTGAGAATACAAACCTGAATGCCTGAGTCATTTACCATTTACTCCAAAAGGACTTGTCTGCAGCAAGCTCTAAAGCCACCAGACTGCGACTCTCAAGCTTTCAAATGCCCACTGTATTTTGCTGCCCAGACCACTGAATGTAGCACCCCACACAGCACATCCAAAATCCAGCACTGTGTCTTCCCCACAAAATTAGCTGCTCCTCCTCACTTTTTCATTTCCCTTTCTGCAAACAACGAAGACTCAAAACCTCACCATCATCCTTATTTGAGTCATTTGGTAGTGATCTTCACTTCAGGAGAATAAACCCCCAAATTAACTACACAGTAAAGGGATAAAATAAGACATTACTGACAGGACCAAAGGATTCAGGGCAGCATGGCTCACATTCACACAACAAAAACTATAAATGGTATAAAGCTGGGTTTGAAAAATAATGGACAATTTTTACTACTTTTAAAAACCAAGATCCTACCAACTATGAGTTTTCCCAGTTTCTGGGCAATTTTATGTTTTAAGGATATAGGTACTTCAGTTTCCAT
>NW_006921742.1:3157113-3158324 GCF_000298275.1 Orycteropus afer afer | reverse complement strand
AGTATCTGAATTAAGTATATATAAACTCAGCATACCACACAATCATAGTCAATGGATGGAAATGGGTCTCAATTCATGCTAAATCATGCTATTTTCAGCCCTGTCTAAATCTAACAAATAATGTACTTAAAAATTTTGAACTTCCTTTGTTAAATTTATTCCTAAGCATTTTATTCTTTTCGGTGCTATCAGGAATGGAATTTTTCTTGTCACTGCTAAAGTGTTACTCTTGCCTCCATTTATACAGAAAATAGAAGCCATGAGGCTAGAACATTCTCACTACTTGTCCCACCAATTCTATCTACCTACCTGGCTCTATACCCATGTTCTTTCACCTTCCCTCTTGCTAAAACTGAGGTGTTCCCACCTATCAAAGACTTGCCCTTTTTGTACAGTCAGGGTCCTGACCAAGAATTCTTGCTTTCTCAATGACTTCTTGTTTGCCTTCCCTCTCATCAGTCCTGATAATACAATCATACTACAGTACTTCATATTCAAAAAAACAAACACAAAATAGTTTCCTTTGTCCCCTCATACACGTCGAGCTTCTATTCCATATCTATTTCCTTTCAAAGAGAAAAAAAATTTTTAAACCAATCTATAGATCAATCTCTAGTTCCTCTGACAACCAAAAACCAGATCTGAGAAGAAACTGTGAAATTTGCTTTTGAACAAAGAGGAGCTAAAGTGAATGGAAGAAATGATGAAAGAGCTGAACAGAGATTTCAAAATCTCTGCTGCTTGAGAAGACAAAGTATTATAATGAAATATGCAAAGACCTGGAATTAGAAAGCCAAAAATGGAAGAACATGCTCAGCATTTCTCAAACTGAAAGAACTGAAGAAAAAATTCAAGCCTCCAATGGCAACAGTGAAGGATTCTACAGACAAAATAAAGAATGATGCAAGAAATGTCAAAAGAAGATAGAAGGAATACATAGTCATTGTTGACAAAAGTTTGTTGACATCCAACCATTTCAGCAAGCAGTATATGATCAAGAACCAACAGTACTGAAGGAGAAAGCCCAAGCTGTGGTGAAGGAACTGGTGAAAAACAAGGCTCCAGGAATTGATGGAATACCCATTAAGATGTTTCAACAAATGAATGCAGCACTAGAGCCACTTGCTCAGTTATGCCAAGAAATCTGAAGACAGCTAGCTACTTGGCCAACCACCTGGAAGAGATAGATTTTTGTGCTGATTTCAAAGAAA
>NW_006921742.1:3153780-3156243 GCF_000298275.1 Orycteropus afer afer | reverse complement strand
CCACACAGAATTGTGGTCCAGTCAAGTTGACACACAGCTCCAACTATCACACTGACCTAATAATTCAAGAAGTTGGACTATATGAAGAAGAACGTGGCATCAGAATTGGAGGAAGACTCATTAACAACTTGCAACATACAAATGACACAACCTTGTTTGCTGAAAATTTAGATAACTTGAAGCACTTACTGATGAAGAGCAAAGACTACAGTCTTCAGTATAGATTACACTTCAACATAAAGAAAACAAAAATCCTTACAACTGGATCAATAAGCAACACCATGATAAATGGAGAAAACAGTTGTCAGGGATTTCATTTTACTTGGATCAACAACCCATATCCATGAAAGCAGCAGTCAAGAAATCAGATGTCATACTACACTGGACAAATCTACTGCAAAAGACGTGCTGAAAAGCAAACATATCTCTTTGAAGGCTAAGGTGCACCTAACCCAGGTCATGGTATTTTCAATCACCTCACACACATGTGAAAGCTAGACAATGAATAAAGACCACTGCAGAAGAATGGATGCATTTGAATTATGGTGTTGGCAAAGAATACTGAATGTTCCACAGACTGCTAGAAGAATGAATAAATCTGTCTTGGAGGAAGTATAGCTGAGATGCTCCTTTGAAGTGAAAATGGCCAGACTTCGTCTCATGTATTTTGGTCACGTTGTCAGAAGGGACCAGTCCCTGGAGAAGGATATCATGCTTGGTAAAGTCGAGGGTCAGCAAATAAAAAGGGAAGACCTTCAATGAAATGGACCGACACAGTGGCTGAGATGACGGGCTCAAGCATAACAAGGATTGTGAGGATGGCGCAGGACTGGGCACCATCTCATTCCGTTGTACATAAGGTCCCTATGAGTCGGAGCTGACTCGACAGCACCTAATAACAGCAACAGTTCCTTTGCCACCATTTATCCCTCAAGTCAATATGGCTTCCTGTTCCACCCAGTCCATGAAACTGGCTCAAAGTCATCAATGACCTCTAGGTTGCCAAACCAATGGCTATATTTCTAACAGCATCTTTTAAACTTCTCAGTCTAATTCAATATGGTTGACTGCCCCTCTTTGAAATTCTTGTATCACTTGGTATCCATAACATGATACAATCTACATTCCAAGTTTTTCTTTCACTACTCTGGCTGTCTTTCTTAAGTCTCCTTCCTAGAGTGTTTCCAGTTTACCCAATTTAAAAATCTTCAGTGTTCCTCAGGCTTCCGTTTCCAGTCAACTCTTGTTACCTCTCCTGACTCTCTTCCTCATTGATGAGGACAGCTTTAAGTATCACTAACACACTGACAACCTTCAAATTGACATTTCCAAGCCAATTATCTCTGAGTGCCTCCAGATCTGCTACACCTCTTTGGAGGAGGCCTACTTTACATCTTCACTTGACTGTACCACAAGCTTCTAAAAACATTTTTTAAAAAACATTTTATTGTGGTTTGGTTGAAAAGTTTACAAAGCAAATTAGTTTTCCATCCAACAATTCATACATTTCGTTTTGTGATTTTAGTTGCAATCCCTTGTATATAGTAGCACTCTTCCCACTTCTTGCCTGGGTTCCCCGATTCCACTCACCCATCTTCCCTGTCTTCTGAACTTTGTTTTGGGGCAATGTTGCTCTTTTGGTCTCATATGGTTGACTGTTCTGAAGAGCAAGTTCCTCACAGGTGTTACTGTTCACTTTATAGGTCTGTGTATGGTTGGCTGAAAGGTGATCTCCAGGAGTGGGTTCAATTCCAGGCTCGGGGGGCGCCTAAGGACCACAGTCTTAGGGCTTTCCACCAGTCTAATCAGATGAGTAAGTCTGGTCTTTTTTCAAAATTTTGAATTTTGTTCTGCGTTTTTCTCCCACTCTGTCCAAGACTTATGGTGATCCCAATCAGAGGTAGGTAATGGTAGCCAGCATAATCTAGTTCTTCTGGTCTCAGTATGGTGGAAGCTATGGTTCATGTGGTCCATGAGTCCTCTGGACTAATTGTTTCCTTGAGTCTTTGATTATATTCTTCTTTGCGCAAGATGGGACGAGATCAATAGTTTTATCTTACATGGCCACTTGTAAGCTTTAAAGATCCCAGCCATTACTCATCAAAGTAGGCTGCAGAACATTGTCTTTATGGACTATGTTATTCCAACTGACCTAGATGTGCCCAGAAGGCTATGATCTTAAGCCATCAAGTCCAGTGACTCAGCACCTCAAGATGTTTGGTTACAGCTAAGAAGTTTAAATAATTGCGCCCCCTGTATGCTCTACACTACATATCTGAATATATATGCAGCCCATACAAATATATAAGTAGAAATAGCCTCTGTGAAACCTGTATATACTTGTGGGTATACTTCCATATGCCATCCTATGCTGTTCAGCTTACATATCTACCTATACATCTATTAATAAATTATTGTCTGCTGTTACTGTTATTGAAAGATTGTGTATGTAACAGTATTTAC
>NW_006921742.1:3145880-3147140 GCF_000298275.1 Orycteropus afer afer | reverse complement strand
AAAAAAAAAGAAAGATACATGTTTAGCATTTTACAAATAAAGGACTATACAAAATGAAATCTCTAATAGGGAAAACATTGGAAATGCCAAGTCTCATCACCCATTTCAAATCCTCACTGGCCAGACACCTTTAAGAACAAAGCACCATGAACCGTACAACCCTTCCATTAGTTTCCTATTGCAATTAGTCACAATATCCCCAGAGTAAAAGATAGTCGTAATGGTGGAGCAACTAACCACAAGTCAGTGTGCTCCCCTCTTAGGAGTACGGTTTAATAGAGTGGCTATCCCTATACAATGACACTTTCATTTGAGTCAAAAATCATGAAAATCCAATCCAATCACTTCACATGTAAAGTGAGAACTGAAACCAACATTAAGTTACTTGTTCAAGGTCATAAAGCTAGGACTAGAATGTGCCTCCTATGTTTCATGATCCTTATATTAAACTCCCATGTCCTTGTACAGCTCTCTCAAAATGCTTAGCATGTTTCCACAATACTAAGATTCTAGCTCTGGGCTAATGACTTAAAAAAAAAAAAAGAAAGAAAGAAAGAAAGAAAAGACTAGCACTAGTACTGAGTCTGTAGGAAAGATAAATTATAAATGTAAATATAACACCATAGAAAGTCATTAACTGTAACTTCTCTTACAAACAATACGAGATGCTTTTCAACTGTCTATAGGAAAGTGTCTGATTAAGGCAAGATCATTTTATAGTTTCTTATAATTACTTTAGTGACTCAAAATTTACAAATAAAAAAAATCACCGAATAACAAACCTGACATGCTTTTTATTAAGTTTACAATTTTCAATGCATAAATAAAGCTGTTGTTCTAGTTTTAAATATATCACTAATGAACAGACTTTTTGTTTGAATTCAACAATTTAGATAGAAGGACAAAATGGTTTCATTATTGTTATTCCCCCCGTTAAACATCTGTGTGTTATTTAAGTATTGTACTGAGGTATTGCTCAACACACATTATCTAAGGATTTTTCAGCTTCCTAATAGGGCACGTTGCTTATAATCTTCAGAGAGTAGTTAGCACCAGAACATTTTACTATCACATATTCAAAATGTATGTAAGTTTTAGGAGCTCTGGTGGCATAGTGCCTAAGTATCTGACTGCTCACCAGAAGGCTGGCGGTTCAAACCCACCAGTCATTGCTCGTAAGGAAGACTGGGCAATCTACTTCTGTAGGATACTGCCTCGGAAACCCAAGGAAGGGTCACTATGAGTCGGATCTGACCCAAT
>NW_006921742.1:3139404-3145570 GCF_000298275.1 Orycteropus afer afer | reverse complement strand
CGCACAATGGTTAAACCCTTGGCTGCTAACCAAAACGCTGGCAGTGAGACACACCAGTAGCGTGCAACAAAATGTGTATGAACTCCTGCATAGAAAATCAATTTGCTCTGGAACCTTTCACCCAGATCACATAAAGATTTTATAAATAAATAAATTTCTCTTGTAATTTGGGGGGGGAGAAAATAAAAGAACCCACCAGCAGCTCTGAGGAAAGAAAGAGCTGGCAACTGCTTCCCTACAGACTACAGCCTAAGAAACCCTGTAAGGGCAGTTTTACTTTGTCATATAAGGTTGCTGTGAGTCCAAAACAACTTGACTGCAATTCAAAATAGCCCTGCTCCTCCCTGGTATAGAACATAATTTTACTAAATGTTAACTTTGTCTATAGACTCATGTCTTCAAAAACAAGCCCCCAAACTCAGAACAAGCTTTATCCTGCTATTTCAAAACAAGTGTAATGATGTTTGACAGTTGCAGCAATGTAAACAATTGTGTCCCTGTGTGTCCAGGGACCACAAGAATGATGCTGTTTCTCTTAAGTAGCTATGCTTCAAGACAACCTCACGCATAAAACTATTTACTATGGTAAGAGGAAATCCATACACAGCTCAAGATCAAATCATTTAAAATTCCTACTCTTCACAAGAACTACAGACAAATCAAACATGGGTTGGATTTTATTCCTTATGTTGCTCCTCAACCACATACAACAGTGAAGGTGAAAAAGAGCTGGGAGGCAGCAAAGCCCAAGGGCAAGGGAGACAGACTACCCATTAACAAGTTGTTCAACCTCTCTGCCCATCAAGCTCAAAGTTAATAAACAAGAATGATGCCCACTTGATAGGACTGTTGCAAGGATCAAATGAGCCCCTGTATGGAAATGACTGGCTCGTAACAAGAACAGAACAGGCTCAATAAATGCCAGCTTCCTCCTTCAGTCCTGGGCCCTCTGTTTTCTGTTCACACTCAGTGCCCCATATGACTCAGCCTTCTCATGACTTTTAGTAACAAATGCTAAAAACTACTGCATCAGTCAAGGACCACCATCATGTGTATGTGTGTGCCCACCATGTGTGAGACACTCTGAGAGACTGTGATATGGGGCACACAATGTCTCTGCCCCTAAGATATTCAGGTGACGATGACTCAGGAAGAAACACCAAGCACCTGAATTTCACTGTAAGAACTAGCATCAAGGGAGGACATCTCAGAGGAAGCTAATGTCAGGTTTCCAACTATCTGCTGGACGTCTCCATTGCCATCTCAAAATGCCTGAAACTAAACTCATAACTATCTCTTTAGGGGAAAAAATCAGGCCCTCTTCCTGCCCCTTGTCCAACTGTGAGCGGATCCAGCAGAGCTATCCTCGTCCCCATCCTCTTTCACCCACATACTGTCAGGTAACCCAGGCCTCTCATACATCTTCCTATGTCTCGTCTCATTGTCTGTCCCACTGCCACTACTGGAGCCCAGGTCAGTGTTCCCCACTCTCACACTCCTGACTTCTGGGGCTGGCTAATTCTCTGTTGTGGGGGGTGTCCTGGGCAATGTACGCTGTTCAGCAGCATCTCTGGCTTCTACCTACTGGCCAGTTAGAACAACCAAAAATGTCTCTCAGGAAAAAAACTGCCTGCCAGTCGAAGCCAACTCATAGCGACTTCTCCTTGGGTTTCCGAGGCAGTATCTCTACGGAAGTAGATTGCCCAATCTTCCTGCTGAGGGGAGGCTGGTGGGTTTGAACCGCCAGCCTTCTGGTCAGCAGTCAAGTGCCTTAGGCACTATGCCACCAGAGCTCCCCAAAATGTCTCTAGACATTGCCAAATGATCCCTATGCCCCCTGCCCCACCCCCCAGTCTTTCCCCACCTCCATGTTTGAGCACCACTGGCCTGGTTCCTTACCACTGTGGATCTGAGATGAGAATCTGCCCACGAGTTCACAGTTTCTCCCCTCTAACTCCTGTTGCACTTACTAACGCCTCCAAAACCACTGCTTTTGTGAATTGTTTCTCTTAAATCTCCAGTTCCCTGTGGCCTTCACAACTGATTCAAAGCTCTCCACCTAGCCTTGAGAATCTGGCCTCAATCTACTGATTCAAGTAAACATCATCCCATAAAGCCCCTCACACAGTGGTTACTCAGCAGTCCTTCAATAACACACACCTGCTCACGCAGACCCTCTGCTATTCCACTAGTGGCTCCCTGGTTTGGATGTTGTTTACCCAGCATCCACTCCAAACCACTGCAAGTGTCTCCTTCCCCAGCCTCTAATGACTCCCTGACTCAAAAACTAAACAAGTCAAACCCTCACTAGGTCTTCACTGCCTACTGAAAAATGAACACTCCAGTTGGCTCTTCAGAGTCTTCGGTAATGTGGTCTTTCTTTTTAACATCATTTTCCATTATCCCCAGTACAGTATCTAATTTAGCATCAACAAAACATAAGTATGTGTTCCTACACATTCTACCTTGGTCACACTTGTCCTCGGCCTGGACGTCCTTTTTAATCCCTGTCCCATCCCACTTTAAATCCCACCAGAATTAACCATCAAGGAGTCTTTCCTGATCCTATGGCATTCAATTTATACCCTATGTTACATCTGTGTAATCCTTTAGTTTACAAGGTCCTTGAGAACCTGTTATTCTTCTTTCAATGCTCTGTAATGCCAAGTCCAGTGCTAAGCAGATAACTCAACATTATGCCTGATTTTACCCCAAATGTTTCCTGCTTAGAAAGCAATGGAGGACTGTGTTTTCAGACAGTCCCAAACTCCTATAAGGGAATTAGGCCTGTATAACCCTTCTGTCCCACATGTCTATGTCTTCAACCAATTTTTAAGTTAACTGCCACTAAGACACTTAGCTTGCTATTCGGTGTATACATATTAGTGTCAAAGTTCTGCTTCAGAGAGTCCCTACGGCTTCTAAATCCTGAATATTTATGCTATTTAAGCTCTACTTTTACAAAAAGGCAATCAAAATTTATTTTGAAAGATAAAATAACGTTAAACACAAAGAACAACATAGATTAAACTTATTTCAAGAAAAATTAATGCTAATTTGTCTAACCTAAGCAATACATTTCAAGTCCTAAAGTCTTTGTGCATCATAAAAAAGAATAAAGTTAGCCTGTTTCAGCTTCTCCCCTGCTCCAAAGACCTAAACCAAAATAGAACATGGGAGATTTCTCTTTATTTTTAGTTTCTAAATGACTTCCAGGTATTTTTGCTGCTGTTGTTATTTCTGCTAGCACTAATGAGTACGTTCTGTGACTCTAAGTGCAAAGCTGTACAAGAAGAGTCCAGTACTAGATACTACAGCTCACCTTCTCTTTAACAGGGTCAGCAAATGACAGAACTGGTTTTGTTTGTTTCTGAGCTAAGAATGGTTTTTACCATTCTTTTACCATTTTTAAAGGGTTGTAAAACAAAACAAAACAAATAAAAAGAATATATAACAGAGACTGTAAATAGCCAGCAGAGTTTAAAATATTTACCATTTGGCCCTTTTCAACAAAAGTTCGCCAACCTTTGGGCCCTATAAATGTTTGAGACTCCTTGTCCATGTCTCATTGGTATGTACGACAACAAACTTTTCTTTCAAGATTTTAAAAAAACAATATAAAACACAGAAGATTATGCAAAAAGACCGAGCTCATGCAACTCAGTTATTGTGCAGGTAACTTCTACAACAGAGGCCTGTGTGTAGACATTTTCACATTTCTATTCTTCACAGAATTTTCATCAGAAGAAAACTGACTCTCATTCTGTCAATGAGCACACTCTGAATTTGGTATTAGGAGTAGAATACAGCTCTACCAGTTACCTAAAATGTGGAAGTAGTTTTGGAATAAGTTAATGTGTACAGGCCAGAAGAACTTTAAGGTGCCTAATAGAAAAAGCAAAGTATGGGCAAAATATTGAATGATGTAGGAAGCATCAAAAGAAGATGGAAGGAATACAGTCACTGTACCAAAAAGAACTGGTAGATCTTCATCCATTTCAGGAGGTGGCATATGTTCAAGAACCAATGGTACTGAAGGAAGAAGTTGAAGCTGCACTAAAAGAAGTGGTGAAGAACAAGGCTCTAGGAATTGACGGAATACCCACTGAGATGTTTCAACAAATGGATGCCCCGCTGGAGGCACGCACTTAGTTATGCCAAGAGATTTGGAAGACAGCTACCTGGCCAACTGACTGGAAGAGAGCCATATCTGTACCCATTCCAAATAAAGTTGATCCCACAGAATGTGGAAATTATCTAACAATATCCTTAATATCACATGCAAGTAAAATCTTACTGAAGGTAATTCAAAAACAGTAGCAGCAGTTTATTGAAAGAACTTCCAGAAATGGAAGCTGGATTCAGAAGAGGATGTGGAATGAGGGTTATCATTGCTGATGTCGGATGGATCTTGGCTCAAGGCAAAGAATACCAGAAAGATGTTTACTTGTGTTTTATTGACTATGCAAAGGCACTTGATTGTGTGGATCATGACAAATTATGGATAACATTGAGAAGAATGGGAATTCCAGAACATTAAATTGTACTCATGAGGAACCTGTACATAGACCAGGACGCTGTTGTTTGAACAGAAAATGGGAACATTGCATGGTTTAAAATCAAGAAGGGAGCGTGTCAGGGTTGTATCCTTTCATCGTACTTATTCAATCTGTATGCCGAGCAAATAATCCAAGAAGCTGGGCTATATGAAGAAGAACGTGGCATTAGAATTGGAGGAAGAATCATTAACAATCTGTGATATGCTAACGACATAACTTTGCTTACTGAAAGTGAGGATGACTTGAAGTACTTACTGATGAAGATTGAAGACTACAGTCTGCAGTATGGATCACATCTCAATATAAAGAAAACAAAAATCCTCACAACTGGTCCTATAAGCAACATGATAAATGGAGAAAAGATTGAAATTGTCAAAGACTTCACATTACTTGGTTCTACAACTGACGCCAATGGAAGCAGCAGTCAGGATATCAGACAAGGTATAGCACTGGGCAAATCAGCTGCAAAGGACCTCTTTGAAGTGCTGAAGAGCAAAGATGTCTCCTTGAGGACTAAGGTGTGCCTCACACAAACCATGGTATTTTCAATCACCTCATATGCATGTGAGAGCTGGAGAATGAATAAGGAAGACCGAAGAAAATTGATGCTTTTGAGCTGTGGTATTGGCAAAGAATGCTGAAAGTACCGTGGACTGATAAAAAAAACTAACAGGTCTGTCCCAGAGGAAGTGCAGCCAGAATGCTCCTTGGACGTGAGAATGGCCAGACTTTGTCTCCCCTACTTTGGTCATGTTGTGAGAAGGGACTATTCCCTGCAGAAGAATGTCATGCTTGGTAAGGGAGAGGCTCGACGGAAGAGGGGAAGGCTCTCAACGAGATGGACTGACATGATGGCAGCGGCGATGGGCTCAAGCATAGCAAGAATCATGGAGCTGGCTCAGGACTGAGCAGTGTTTCGTTCTGCTATGCACAGGGTCACTATGAGTCGGAGATGACTCAATGGCACCTAACAACAACAACAATAGGAAAAGCCTAGATTGCCTCGAAAAGACTGTTAGTAGAATTATGAATGTCAAAAGCAATTCTGTCAGGGCTCAGAAAGAAGCAAGGAGAGCTATAAAACCTCTATTGTCTGAGGGTATACACACAGCACTGGCCACAGAAGATTGCTAGAAATGTGGCTGTTAAATGTGCTTCTGGTGAGGCTTTAAAACAAAATGATGAACATGGGACTGGACAATGAACAAAGGGCTATGCTTTTCATACAGTGGCAAAGAACTTGTCTGAATTATATTCAAAGTTTTGGTGGAAGGTAGATCCTGTTAGTGATGAACTTGGATATAAGGCTGACGAGGCCTCTAAGCAAGCTCTTAAAGGGACTTCGTGGTTTCTCCTTGCCATTTGTAATAGTAAAACGTGAGAGGAAAGAGATTTAAAAAGGAACTGTGCAAAATGAAAACAGATATGAAAAATTATGTTGAACAAACTAAGGACACGAGTCTTAGAATAGTCACCAAGGATGTGGCTGCACATTGTTAAAGAGATTAAGCCTATGACTGATGGGCTGAACCAAATACCAACAAAAACCCAGATTCAACTGTAGGGGACAGAGAAAGGAGGAGAGTATGCTGTCTGTGTCTTGGAAT
>NW_006921742.1:3108150-3138259 GCF_000298275.1 Orycteropus afer afer | reverse complement strand
GAAACCCAAGGAGGGGTCGCTATGAGTCAGGGCTGACTAGACGGTACATAACAACAACAACAACAAAAACAAATGAGTAGACACAGAGATGGAGGAAGAGAGGTCCCAAGCCACATGAAGATGGCCCAGAAGCAGAAGCTCAAAGAGACAAGGACCTTCCTTTAGAGCTGGCAAAAAAAAAAAAAAAAAAGATTTCCTATAGAGCCAGCATCCTGAATTTCAACTTACAGCCTCCTAAACTGTGAGAAAATAAATTTCTGTTGGTTAAAGCCATGCATTTACGGTATTTCTGTAACAGCAGCACTAGATTACTAATAGTGAAAATGCCTGGCCAAAAGTCACATTGCAAATTAACAGAAGAGTATGGTCAAGAAACCAGATCTCAAAACCAGGACTTCAAATTGGTTCGAATCAGTTCAGTCATAGCCAATGAAGCAAAACTGGAACAGACTCGAATCTTTAAAATTTGAGTGAGTTGGTGCTAACCGTAACGGAAGAAACTACAGGTCAAAGCCCTGGAATGGGACACTCACAAGAGCCATGGTGAGACCTTCCCAGAGCCTGATGCAGCCGGCTGGATTACTGCCAGGACTGTGGAGTGCGACATACATTCAACGCAACACAGCCAGCCTCCATCTTTGAGCCGGGCACCGTTGTTACTGACACCACTAGTTAAGAGATACTGTTGTTATATAACAAACTGCCCTTGTTTTCTAAGAGGGGGGAGATTAAGTTTCTAGCAGGTCTTCAACCCTTAATTTTCCCCATTCCAGTTAGCATTCTGGTTCATCCACATTTTTAAAATTCAGGTCTGTTCTGGTGTCTCTCCATCTGCCATGACTTAACTGAGCTAAACTGATTTTGACATCTTGCTCAAAACTCCGCAGAACATTACTTCACACCTATGCATTTGGCTGTACGTCTTGGAGATTTGGCTTGGATATGAACATCAAGAGGAAAGCTTAAAAACTGCTTCGGATATGCTCTTACTAGCTGATAGCAATCATTAAACAGAGCAGCAGTAATGGTCATCACACAGAAGATAAGAAGTTCTAAGAGGCCTTCTATTTTAAAAACAGGTATGGTGGAAGAGGCTTAAACCTTACTCTGCTTGCCCCTGTGGGCTATAGATTGAGATAGATAGGCACATTTGACGTCAGCTACTCAAAATTTAGTTCCCAATCCAAACCTACAAGTCCCACCAGACTACTGAATGCCACTAGAAAAACACTGTCTACTTTACATCAGTACACATTCTACAGATAACAAGTTCTTATCTACTTGCAAACTACTAGCTAAAAGTTCAAATTTTAAAACTGCCCTAAGATTTAGCTTATCTTAAAAAAACTGATTATTTAATTCTTAAAATCTGTAACACCCACTTTGTAACATTTGGTCAGTTAATTCAAGGATTTACAAAGAAAAACACATTTTACGTATAAGGACAACTACACTACTCGCAGGATCCGATGAGCTATGTATATACCAAGATTAACAATCCGAGGTCCTCTATCTGAAGTTGCTCTTCAGAGATGAACACAGATTCTGCAGGGTAGCTGAGCGATGGAGGCTCTTCAGACGGAAGATTTAGCCCCTCCACCCACAACTCTCTTTGCATTTGAGTTTTGGCCTCCAGCAGCGACACCCCCAACCACCGCCCCTTCCGAGCGCGTCCCGCCGCCTGGGCACCTGCAGGCAAGTGCCCGCAGGGTGGGAGCCCGGGGGAACTTGCCACCGCCGGCCCCTCCGGGCCACGGCGCCCACTCCCACTCTGCGGCCGGCGACCAGAGGCCTGAGCCCATCGAGAAGCTCCCCTCGGCGGCCGCCGACCTCGATACGCGGCGGGAAGCGACGAGCACGGTAACGTTACCTGAAGGACCACGTCGTTGGGCAGCTGCGCGGCCCGGAACAGCTCCAGCACGCGTCCGTTGGCGGCCACCTTCTTGGTGCTCTCGATGTCGCAGTAGGAGAAAAGGTCCGAGTAGTATTTCTGCTCTGCGTCGCTCAGCGTTAAGCCTTCCATCTTCTTCTCCGGCTCACGGCCGCCCCGCCCCGCATGCAACACCCGGGGCCCGATCCCTAGACCACGGGGCGGCGGGAGCTGCGCGCGGCCTCGCGGCCCGGCCTCCCCCTCGCCCCCCAAAGCTGCCGGGCACCCCAGCCCTGGCCTCACGCGCGCCTGGTGCGCCCCAGCAACAGGGCCCCGGAGGTCGGGAGGAAGGGGCCCGACTGTACGGAGCGCGCCGCTGCCTGCGAGGGCCCGCGCAGTCCCAGGCTCAGCGAAGCGCACGGCTCCGGCTCTGCAACCGCGAGGTGGGCGCGGGGAAGGAGGCGGTGGCCAAGGCGGCGCGAGGCACAGGCTGACTCTGCTACCGCCCCCGCCACAGGTTCGAGTCTCCCGGGCTCCCTACCGCTTCTCCCCGACTTCCCGCCTCGGTTTCCCCTTCCGTCCAAGCCCCTGGAGCGGCAGTACTTCCCGGAAAGTTGTGGGATTTTGAGTCTAAAGTTTCGGGGGCTCTAGGCTGAAGAGAGCCGGCGCTCCGCCTCCCTTCGCCGCCATTTACTGCGCCCCGGCCCGGCCCCCGACGCGCCCGCACCAACACTGACAGCGGCGGCTGCGTTCCAGACCCGGATGTGAGGCGGGGAGGAGAGAGCGCGAGAAGGAGAGAGAAACACCCACCGGGTTGGCTCGACCACTCCCGGGAGAGGGAGCCCGCAGCGACCTCTGGTGGCCGGAGCCCGGCGGCGGGATGGTCAATCAACCTCAGCGCCAGGAGCCCCAGGAAACCCGGACCAGGAAGGAACAGTGTGTAGCTCATTAAGAACAAGAGAACATAAATACGGGTTGTACTTTGGCTTTTTCGAAGCTTCTGCCACTAAGAATAGTAGACTGCAAAGGAGAATGTTGTTGAGATTATTATTGTATCTGTACCTTTTGATGTCAGATGTAACTGAGGATAAATTTATATTTGTCTGCTCTGAAAGCCCATGAACATCCATCTGGTACCCTTCATCATGTAAACACAAGCGCTGAGATTTAACACACTCTTGTCCCCAAGCCAAAATTTGCTGAATAGAAGAAACTACTGGCAAAGTTTTCCTCTTTGTACAAGGTCATTGTGGTGACCAGAAACGTAATCCCGTACGTTTATACAAACTCTATAAAACCATATGGGTTCTGGGTGGACCACAGGGGCTCCCCCACCCCGATTTCCCCCATTCTAAAATTTATAGAATTGCAGTTGTTCTAACCTGCAAACCTGAGAGAGATTCTTAAGATAGCTCAAATAGGGTATCTTAACAAGAGTTTATACTTAGTAGGTAATACTTCAAAGATAGCAGCTACAGCAAAATAATATAAGGTTTTCAAAAAACTTTTTTTTTTTTTTTTAATTTTATGTCTTCTAGAGATGTTTTGGGAGCTCTCTGGCATAGTGCCTAAGGCACTTGACTGCTAACCAGAATGCTGGCAGTTCAAGCCCACCAGCCACTCCTCAGAAGGAAGATGGGGCAATCTACTTCCGTAGAGATACTGCCTCGGAAACCCAAGGAGGGGTCGCTATGAGTCAGCATCTACTCCATGGCAGTGAGTTTGGTTGTTTTTTTTTTTTTTTGGTTTATAGCCTTTTTGTTCGCAGAGTGCTGATCACATAAATGATCATAGGAGGAAGTTAGTACAGGTTCCCGATCTTTTATCTGTAAATCACAATTCCAAGAACCCTGTAAAACTCAAAGTTTACTTGTGACACTGGCCACAAAACTTGCCCTGACTAGAACTCATTTAGAGGCAAAATTTTAACTAAGACTCACATGAGATTATTTATAGTCTTTATGTGTGCCACTTAGTGTCAATATTTATACATTTTACAACAGACCCCATTGGGGATGTTATATTATACATAGTTTTAGGCACTGTATTGCCATTCTTGGAAAAAAATATAAAAAGGTACTATTTATGTTCTGCTTAATTTATACACACACTGAGAAAGACATTGAGCAAGACATGGGGTCTGATCTCGAAGTAAACTATGAAGCTCTACAAACCATACTAACAATACAGAAAACGAGGGAGGGAGGGAGGGAGAGTAGTAGAGAGGGAGGGAGGGCCAAAGGAAAGAAGAGACAAAAGCAAAGCAGGAAAGAAAGAAAACACAGTAAATTCCATTTCATCACGTTGTTGCTGTTAGGTGCAATCAAGTGGATTCCAACTCATACTGACCCCATGTGACAGAACAACTGCCCCCAGAGTTTTCTTGACTGTAATCTTTATGAAGGCACATCTCCCCGTCTTTCTCCCACGGAGCAGCTGGGTAGGTTTGAAAAACTAACATCTCAATTAGCAGCGGAGCACCTGATACTTGTAACGTTTTATGTAGATAAATACTAAAATGCTCACTAACTTCATATATCCCCTATCTTTAAAACTTGCAATTTGCCACAGCTATGCTCTGGTAACATAGTGCCTAAGGCACTTGACTGCTAACCAGAAGGCTGGCGGTTCAAACCCACCAAGCCACTCCTCGGAAGGAAGATGGGGCAATCTACTTCTGTAGTGATACTGCCTCGGAAACCCAAGGAGGGGTTGCTATGAGTCAGGTCCGACTCGAGGGCACATAACAACAACAACAACAACATGCCTCAAATAGGAGCTCTGGTAGTGTAGTGCCTGAGGCACTTGACTGCTAACCAGTAGGCTGGCGGTTCAAACCCACCGGCCACTCCTGGGAAGGAAGACTGGGCAACCTACTTTCTTAGTGATACTGCCTCAGAAACCCAAGGAGGTGTCGCTATGAGTCGGGTCCGACTCAACGGCACATGACAACAACAACAACATGCATCACACATACTTACAGGGCCCAGGACCCAAGGTGATCAGAGCCATGCAGAAGGCCTGTCTTCTAAAGGGACAAATGGGAGGAGCATAACAGAGCAGGGATTGGCTCACAATTGTCTTCAGCATCACATGTTTTCTGTGCTATCTTTCCTGGCACTTGCAGATCATTTCTGCAATCCCCGCTGCGCCCCCCCCAAAAAAAAAACCTTTGAGTCGATTCTGACTCATCATGACCCTATGGAACGGAGTAGAAGTGCTGCATAGGGTTTCCAAGGCTATAAATCATTATGGAAACAGACTGCCACATCTTTCTCCTGCGAAGTGGCAGGTGGGTTTGGACCACCAACCATTTGGTTAGCAGCTGAGCCCTAAACAACTGTACCACTAGGGCACCAGGGATCTTTGTTCCCACAGCTACCCGCAGATTCTTCCCAGAGACCTTTGCATGACTTGTTTTTTTTTTCATGATATTTAAGCTCATGGTCATATGTCACTTCTTCAGAGAGGCCCTCCATTAACACCTTTTCTCTCCTCTACTCTTCTATTTCAATTATTTTTCTTTATAATGCTTTTACCTGACAATATTATATTTATTTACATTTTTAGTGGCATAGTACCTAAGGCACTTGACTGCTAGCCAGAAGGTTGGCATTTCAAACCCACCAACCACTCCTCAAAAGGAAGGGTGGGTAATCCACTTCTGTAAAGATATCACCTTGGAAAGCCAAGGAGGGGTCACTATGAGTCAGAGACGACTCAACTGCACATAACAACAACGACGACAACAACAATCATTATTGAGTACTTATATTTCTGGCACTATTCTAGGAAAATAGTAACATTAATAACAATAACCCTATTGTTGTTATGCTGTTAGGTGCTGTCAAGTCAGCTCTGACTCCACAATGACCCTATGTACAGCAGGACGAAACATTGCCTGGTCCTGTGCCAGCCTTACAATCCTTGCTATATCTAAGCCTGTCATTGCTGCCACTATGTCAATCCATCTTGTTGAGGGCCTGCCCCTTTTTCACCTTACCAAGCATGATATCCTTCTCCAGGGACTGGTCCCTTCGGACAACAGGACCAAAGTAGATGAGACGAAGTCTGGCCATTCTTGCTTCTAAGGAACATTCCTGCTGCACTTCTTCCAGGACAGATCTGTTCATTCTTCTAGCAGTCCATGGTACTTCCAGTATTCTATGCCAACAGCACAACTCAAAAGCATCAACTCTTTTTTGGTGTTCCTTATTCATTGTGCAGCTTTCACATTCATTTGAGGCAACTGAGAATACCATGTCTTGGGTTAGGCGCACCTTACATTTCAAAGAGACACCTTCACTCTTCAGCACTTTAAAGAGGTCTTTTGCAACAGGTTTGCCCAGTGCAATATGTCATCTGATATTTTGGCTGCTGCTTCCATTGGTGTTGATTGTGGAGCCAAGTAATATGAAATCTTTGACAACTTCAATCTTTTCTTCATTCATTGTGATGCTGCTTATTGCTCCAGTTGTGAGGATTTTTGTTTTCTTTATATTGAGGTGCAATCCATACTGCAGGCTGTACTCTTCTATCTTCGTCAGTAAATGCTCCAAGTCCTCCTCACTTTCAGCAAGCAAGTTGTGTGGTCTGCATATCACAGGTTGTCATGAGTCTTCTTCTATCCTGATGCCGTGTTCCTCTTCATACAGTCCAGCTTCCCAGATTATTTGCTCAGCATACAGATTGAACAAGTATGGTGAAAGGATACGACTCTGATGTTCTCCCTTCCTGATTTTGAACCATACAGTCCCCTTGTTCTGTTTGAATAGCAGCCTCCTGGTCTATGTACAGGTTCCTCCTGAGCAGAATTAAGTGTTCTGGAATTCCAATTCTTCTCAATATTATCCACAATTTGTTGTGATCCACACAGTGAAATGCCTTACATAAGCTGTCTAGGGACCACAGTCTGAATTTTCACCAAACTCTATCAGACTAGGATGCCTAGTCTTTTTTTTTTTTTAATAATTTTGAGTTTTGTTCCCCATTTTTCTTTCACTCCATCCAAGATCTCCTATACTGATCCCTTTCTGAGTGGTTGACACTGGTAGCTGGGCACCATCTACTTCTTCTGGTCTCACAGTCATGTAGAATGAGGTTCCCATGGTCTACTAGTCCCTTGGCCTAAGGAAACCAACAACTCTTTTTAATTCCACCAGAGAATTGAGGTTACAGAGACAGTACAGAACATCACAACATACTGAGAACAGAAACTGCCCCAGGACCCAGCCTCAGGTAAAAATATTTAAAAGGTAATTGACTAGGGGCCTGAGCTTGAAAGATAAAGACTCCCTGAGGCCCAGCTCTAGGAAGGTTCCCCACACTTTCATGATGTTTGCTTCCAAGAACCCCACCAGGTTTTCACTCTGAGGATCAGAGAAAAGTACATTCTTGCTTCTAACAAAGAAAAGGAAAAAGTAACCATTTTGGTACACAACCAGAGTACTTTACAAAATGTTCTCCTTAACAAAGGCTCACTCTCAAAGGAAACTATTTTACCCAGTGTTAACTACATGGTCTCTGAGTCAGAATGACTCTACAGCACCTAACAAGAAGAACTGATGTGAGGGAAGAAAAATACCCAACTTCAGCCCTATCCTTCAATGTAGGAGAAGGGAAATACCCAACTCCTGTCTTCCTATTTCACCTTGCTGTTGAGTGCCAAGGTGACTTAGACTCATAGTGACTCCATGACTCAGAGTAGAACTGCCCATAAGAGTAGAAAAACAAAATCTGAGAAGCATTTGTCAGTGCCACACTCCAGGGTCACTAAAAGCCTAGGACTTTTTAATAAGATCATGGAATGCTATCCCTTGATCACATCAATCCAAACCACATGCATTGCTAGCTAAGTGATTCCGACTCAGAGTGACCCTGAGGGATAGAGCAGAACTGTTCCACAGGGCTGCCAAGGTTGTAAATCCTTATAGAAGCACACTGCCACATCTTTCTCCTGTGAGCCACTGGTGAGTTCCAACCTCTGGGCTACAGGAAAAGGGCCAATTGCTTAACCACTGCACCATCAGGGATCCTATAATCACATAAATAAGGCTCCTTTAATAACAGGGGAGTACAGTTGAAGGGAACTACATGGCTCAAATCCTATTTAAGCAGTCTCTAACCCACCACCCACTGCCATTAAGTCAATTCCAAATCATCACACCACCCACAGGGTTTCCAAGGCTGTAAGTCTTTCCTGAAGTAGATTGCCTCATCTTCTTCTAGCAGAGCAGCTGGTGGTTTTGAACTGCTGGCCTCTGGGTTAGCAGCCAAATGTCTTACCCACTGCACCACCAGAGCTCCTTAAAAAGTCTCTAGAGAAACCCAAAGACAGCAAAGGAGACAAAAATAACTTTTTTCAGGGTTACTGTATTAATTTCCTTTTGCAGATGTAACAAGTTATCATGATGGTTAATTATGATAATCAATTAAACAATGGCTTTTAGCAGTTTAAATGTATTATCATATAGTTATGGGGATCAAAAGTCTAAAAGCTGGTTAAGACTGGATTCTTTGTAGAAGCTCTAGGGGAGAACCCATTTCTTTGCCTTTTTTCCAGCTTATAGAGATTACCTATATACTTAGGTTTATGGCCCTATACCACTCAGATCTCTGATTCCTTTGTCCGATCTCCTTTTCTGCTTCTGTGATCACATCACCTTCTCTAATTCTTATAAATGTCCTTATGATAGTATTGGGAATACCTGGATACACCAAAGTAACCACCCCGCCCCATCTCAAGATCATTAGTTTAATAACATCTGTAAAATCCCTTTGTCCATACAAGTTAACATTCTCACAATTTCTGGGGATTAGGATGAATATCACTGGGAAGGAACATTATTCTAGACTGTATAAGGAGAACATGACATCAGGATTGGAGGAAGACTCATTAACAGCCTGCCATACGCAAGCAATACAACCTTGCTTGCTGAAAGTGAAGAAGCTTGAAGCATTGACTGATGAAAATCAATGACTACAGCCTTCAGCATGAATTACACCTCAACATAAAGAAAACAAAACTCCTTACAACTGGACCAACAAGTAACATTAGGATAAATGGAAAAAAGATTGAAGTTGTCAAGGATTTCATTTTTACTTGAATCCACAATCAGTGCTCATGGAAGCAACAGTCAAGAAATCAAACAACATATTTACTGCCTTGAGAAAATCTGTTGTAAAGATCTCTTTAAAGTGTTAAAAAAACAAAGATGTTACCTTGAGGACTAAGATGTGCCTGACCTAACCCATGGTACTTTTAATCACTTCGTATGCATATGAAAGCTGAACAATGAAAAAAGAAGACTGAAGAAGAATTGATGCCTTTGAATTTTGGTGTTGGTGAAGAATACTGAACATACCATGAACTGCAAGAAGAATGAACAAACCTGTCTTGGAAGAAGTACAGCCAGAGGATCCTTAGAAGCCAGAATGAGTAGAGTTCCTGTCATGTAATTTGGACAGGTTATCAGGAGGTTCTGGTCTCTGGAGAAGGACATCAAGCTTGGTAATAGAGGGCCAGCAAAAAAGAGAAAGACCTTCAATAAATTCGACTGACACAGTGGCTGCGACAATGGGCTCAAACACAGCAGCAATGGTGAGGATGGCCCAGGAAGGAGCAGGTTTTGTTCTCTTGTGCTTGGGGTTCCGTTGAGTTGGAACCAACTTGACGGCACTTAACAGCAACCTTAATTTGTTTACCAGAGTTACTTTATTTTTTATGTGTGTTTTTGACTGCATTTCTCTTAAGAAGTAACAAAGCGAAATATCAGTAGTTAAAATTAAAGATGGTGGATTAGTATCTTCTAAAGAAATTATTGTACTATTAAATTAATTCTAGATGCAAACAATGCCAACTTTGGGTACACGATTTCCTTTTTTTTTTTTTATGTTTGCACATGTAAGTTTAGGAGGAGGATAAAATTAAGCAATGCAGTCTTTGTCCCAAATAGTCTGGAAAGCTGCAGATGTCCAACTGTTCAATGACTCAAGTCATCTTCACTTGAGCCCATTGTTGCAGCAATTGTGTTAAACACCAAGAATTTACCAGATTTCTTTCCACAGGTTAGAATTCTTAGACATTAGGCTGTCTAATAATATTGGGCATGGCTGGCCGAAAACTCTTAGAAGTTTTTCTTTTGATTCATTCTCTTATTCTACTCTGATATTCATATCTGTACAGCCATTTTCTTCATCACTGGTTTTATCATTCATACCAAATATGAAAATTTAAATGATATTCTTTTTCATATATTGCTGTATATTCCCATCCCTTGATGAGTTAGTGATTGTATCATTAAACTCCAGCTGCTGCTGGAGACATGAGCTGACTCAGAGGAAGAAAGGGAAGGGAGAAACATCCTGTCTATATATTTTTATGTGTCTCCTATGCACTAAGCACCTTTCTTGGTGCATGTAACATATTAATGAATTAACAGGCAATATCTCCGAACTCATGAAACTTACATTGTAGTGTTTATAAAATTATTTTCTTTAGTTTTTTTTCCCCTCTTTTTTTCTAGCTCTTCAAATTCAAAACAGATCATCATGTAACATTTAATTTCAATGTTTTATGTCTTCATTGATGTTGTTGTTTTTGTTATGTGCCATCGAGTCAGGCCCAACTCATAGTGACCCCTCCTTGGGTTTCCGAGGCAGTATCACTATGGAAGTAGATTGCCCTATCTTCCTTCCGAGGAGTGGCTGGTGGGTTTGAACCGCCAGCCTTCTGGTTAGCAGTCAAGTGCCGTAGCCACTATGCTACCAGAACTCCTATGTCTTCATTGTTGTTGTTGTTGTTGTTATTTGCCGTCGAGTCGGCCCCGACTCATAGCGACCCCTCCTTGGGTTTCCGAGGCAGTATCACTACGGAAGTAGGATTGCCCAACCTTCCTTCCGAGGAGTGGCTGGTGGATTTGAACCGCCAGCCTTCTGGTTAGCAGTCAAGTGCCTTAGCCACTATGCTACCAGAGCTCCCTTCATTAGTAAAAAGAATTTAAAATCCACCGTCATTGAGTAGATTCCTACTCATAACAACCCCTATTGGGTTTCCAAGGCAGTAAATCTTTATGGAAGTAGATTGCCCCATCTTCCTTCCTGGTGGGTTTGAACCACCAACCTTCTGGTGAGCAATCACATGTCTCAGCATTGCATCTCCAGAGCTCCTTAAAAAAGAATTTATAGACTACTCATTTTATTTGGTTACCTGAACTCTATTTTATCTCCCAAAATTCAAGGTGACTTGAGCACAAATACATGGCAGGGTTAAAAGCTTGGCTTTCTGGGACTGCCAGATATCCTGGCTTTACCACCTACAAGATGTGCAACCTGGCAAGTTACCTAAATTCTCTGTGCCTCAGTCTCCTCAATTAAAAATGGGTATAATAATAGCACATACCTCAGAGTGCTGTGTTGAAATTACATACATTTTAAAATTTTTAAATAATTACATAAAGTGTTTAGAAGAATTTCTAGATAGTAAGGCTGCTTATAAGTTGTTGCTGTTGTTAGGTGCCATCGAGTCAGCTCTGACTCAACAATCCTACGTACAACAGAACAAAACACTGCCCAGGTGTGCACTGTTCTCATAATCCTTGCTATTCTTAAGCCCATTGTTGCAGCATTGTGTCAATCCTTCTCGTTTAAGGCCTTCCTTGTTTTCGCTGACCCTCCGCTTTACCAACCGTGATATCCTTTCTCCAGAGAATGGTCCCTTCTCACCAACCAAAGTAGGTGAGGTGGAGTCTGGCCATTCTTTCTTCCAGTGAGCATTCCAGCTGTACTTCTCCCAGGACAGATTTGTTCATTCTTCTGGCAGTCTATGGTATTTTCAGCATTCTTTGCCAAAACCACAATTCGAAGTCATCAATATTTCTGTGTTCTTCCTTATTATCTAGCTTTCATGTGCATATGAGGCAATTGAAAATGCCATTTCTTGGTGTAGGTTCACCTTACTCTTCAAAGTGACATCTTTGCTCTTCAACACTTTAAAGAAGTCTTCTGCAGCAGATTTGCCCAGTGCAGTAAGTCGTCTGATTTCTTGACTGCAGCTTCCATGGTTATTGATTATGAACTCAAGTAAAATGAAATCTTTGACAACTTAAATCTTTTCTCCCTTTAACATGATGCTGCTTATTGGTACAGTTATGAGGATTTTAATTTTCTTTATATTGAGATGTAATCTTCATCAATAAGAGTTTCAAGTCATCTTCACTTTCAGCAAGCAAGGTTGTGTCATCTGCATATTGCAGGTTGTTAATGAGTGTTACTCCACACAAACGAATGCTTTGCATGGTGAGTAAAATACAAGTAAACATCTTTCTGGTATTCTTTGCTTTTAGCCAAGATCCATTTGACATCAGCAATATCATCTTTCATTCCACGTCCTCTTGCATTTCTGGAAGTTTTCTGTCCACGTACTGCTATAACCGTTTTTGAATTATCTTCAGCAAGATTTTACTTGAGTATGATATTAATGATATTGTTCAATAATTTCCACATTCTGTGGGATCACCTTTCTTTGGAATGGGTACAAATATGGATCTCTTCCAGTCAGTTGGCCAGGTAGTTGTCTTACAAATTTCTTGGCATAACTGAGTGCGTGCCTCCAGCGGGGCATCCATTTGTTGAAACATCTCAATGGGTATTCTGGCAGTTCCTGGAGCCATGTTCTTCACCAATTCCTTCAGTGCAGCTTTAACTTCTTCCTTCAGTACCATTGGTTCTTGAACATATGCCACCTCTTGAAATGGATGAAGATTGACCAGTATTTTTTGGTACAGTGACTGTGTATTCCTTCCATTTTCTTCTGATGCTTCCTGCATCATTCAATATATTGCCCATAGAATCTTTCAATATTGCAACTCGAGGTTTAAATTTTTTCCTCAGTTATTTCAGCTTGAGGAATGTTGAGTATGTTCTTCCCTTTTGGTTTTCTGATTCCAGGTCTTTGCACATTTCACTATAATAATTGGCTTTGTCTGCTCCAGCTGCTCTTTGAAATCTTCTGTTCAGATCTTTTATCTTGTCATTTTTACTATTTGCTTTAGCTACCCTCTGCTCAAGGGCAAGTTTCAGAGTCTCTTCTGACATCCATTTTGGTCTTTTCTTCCTTTCCCGTCTTTTTAATGATCTTTTGCTTTCTTCATGGATGATATTCTTGATGTCATCCCACAAGTCCTCTGGTTTTTGGTCATTGGTGTTCAGTGTGTGAAATCTATTCTTCAGATGGTCTCTAAATTCAGGAGGGATATAATCAAGGTCATATTTTGGCTCTCATGGCCTTGTTTTAATTGTCTTAAGTTTCAACTTGAACTTGCATATGGATGCAGTACATACCTTAAATTAACAACTGTTACATGGTACTGTGCCCCGACTAGGTAGACTATCTGGGACAAGAACCCAGGGGTAAAAGTAGGACTGGCCCCACTTTCCTTCACTCTCAGCAACCACTTGAAGAGCTTGCACTTCCTGTCTCCTCATGTCTAGGCTTTGAGTGTCTGGAGGTCCTGGTTCTCAGAGCGGGGAGCACTTCTATTAGGGGGCTCATTGTTAGTAGTCTCATTAAACTTCAAGCTGCAACTGCTGTGCAGTCACTTAATGCTCCTGTGCCAATAGATTAATAGAATCTCAATATTAATTAGTAATAAATTCTTAAAGAGAATCACCATACTAGAGAGTAATTGACCCTACTTATGAGGAAGGACCCCTACTGGTGCAGTAGTTAAAGCTCTCAGCTGCTAACTGAAAGGTCAGTGGTTCAAACCCACCAGCCACTCTGCAAGACAAAGATGTGGCACTCTGCTCAATGCAAGTAGGTTTTGCTTTTGGTATTAGAAGAAAGTAGCACTAATTTTACACAATTGAAGTAGGAAAGAATATGTTGCCCACCTATTGGTATATATACTAGGATGTCACTTGGTACTCCCTTGTTCAATTTTGATGGTAAATGGACAAAGATGAGAGGGTAAGGTATCAGAAGGGCATGATGTCAGAGGACTCAGACTACTCATAGATGAAGATCTGGGTTGTCCCACAAGGTAAGCCACCTACAGCAGAACTGTTAGCTGAAGGTGAGAAGAATCTGAAATAAGAAGTAGAGAGGAAATAATATCAGATGTGGTGTGAAGATGAGCTGCAATGATGGCAGATAGAGTTCATTCCATTAACTTTCCTCTTCTAAGTTTTTTCAGAAATGGAGTCCAATCAGAATCCTGGGAGTCATTTCCATATGGAGTGAGTATATTACATGAAGTAGATCTGAGTGGAGCAAGGATAGACTCCGTGAGTTGTTGGTTGAGATGACTCCTCAGGACCTGTGCACTCATTTTTTTATCAGATGAAAGTACTGGAAAGCCAGGGGTCACAGCTGAATCCATCTCCTGTAATTGTCCTTGGGAGAAGAATGTTATCTGACCTAAGGTTATATCCTTGACACTGGTAACAGCAACACCCAGTGACTAGATGATGTAGGAGCAGAAGGGTTTTTGTTTTTGGAACAGCTTTGAAGAGACAGCTCAGCTTAGGGCTCTTAGGATCTGCTGGGGCCTCTGTTATGATTGTTGTGACTGCATTACCCTTACCCTTATCTCCCTCCCCAATTCTGAGCTTTCTTCACTCTCTTATGGCTGTTCCTGAGAACAACTACCAATGAACTTCCTGAATGCAAATCTCCATTTCAATGTCTTTTTCCTGAAAAACCCTAGTGAAGTCACACACATTTCTCCCATTAGTGACACAGTGTTATACTTATTATTGTAATTATTATAACAGGATTAGGAATCCCTGGTGACATGAATGGTTAAGCACTAGACAACTGGCCAAAAAATCTGTCGTTTAGTCCCCCTAGAGGCACCACGGAAGGGGCCCCTACAATCCCTCCGGAGCAGTTCTGCTCTGCACACATGGGGCCACCACGAGTCGGAATCAGCTCAACAGCAACCAACAACAGTAATTAGGAAGACAGAAAGGCGTTTTTTGTTTCCATGAAAACCAAGAATAATGCTTTGGGAAAACAGCATGATGGCAAGTTACTAAGAAAAGTTGCTCTTGAATTAGCTATGGAATTCAGGAAAAAAGACTTGCAGTTAGAAAAACATGGTACCCACGTGTTGGGCACACAGTGTCCTTGATGTATGCTTCTGGTCTGATTGACATACAGTTTGAAATGCAGTATAGTTTGTTATACGTAATAATCACAATTCTGTTTTATATTTTTGAAAAACATCTTATTTTTCTAAAATATACATACACTATAAAAATCCAAAACTAAGAGCGAAGGAAAAAAAAAAAAATCACCAGAGATCTTCCTATCTACAGCCAATATTTATTAAGATTTCAGTGAATAGCCTTCTTGAATCTGTTTATTTAAAATACACAAAAATATATATATACATTTTATCAAACAAATGTGTGTGTGTGTACACATATACACATACATGGTTTTGTAGCAGATCTTTTTCACTCAAATATAGATGATACTTATACAGCAGTTTTGTTTCATTTTTTAAATTTAATGTGAGTCATATTTCTTTTCCTTTTTTGGTGCTCTCAATTGATATGATCAGCTCAGTTATAAAACATATCCTGTAGAAGACACATGAGGCAATCTCATACCATATTCCTAATGGAATTTATTTTCATTACCTAACTAGAAGGGAATCAAAATTATATTTTGGGTGTTGCAGGTATAAATCAGTGGTTTAGTAACGACATAGAAAATGGCAGATAAATTTTCACATTAGCATTAGGTTTGGCAGGATTGGACATAGAAACCCATGCAAAAGTATAGGCACAGAAAAAATAAATCAGCTCTTCATATAAATAGAACTCCCTGGAGAGACCAACCAAAAAAGAAAAAGCACATATCTCCAAATAAAAAAATTTAACCAACAAATGTTTATTACTTACCAACTCTCTGCCAGGTCATCTCCCCTGTAAGCTGCCCTTGTAAACCTTCTCAATATCTCAATTTGCGGTGATGTTTTGGTTACTTCACGCTGCTCTAACAGAAAATACCACAAATGGGTGGCTGGTTTTAATGAACAGGTGCTTATTCTCTTACAGTTGGGGAGGCTAAAAGTCTGAGTTCAAAGTGCCAGGCTCCAGGAGCTGGGTGAAAACCTCTTGACCTTGGGCTTCAGCTCTGCCTCTTGCTCCTGGCCCACTGAAACTAGAGGCTTTCTTCACTCAGGCAGCTGAGGCTGACAAAACCAAGGTTGACAAGTAAAATGGCACAGTCCCAAGATTAATAGACAACATGGCAGGCCCCTGGTTCAAGTGCAGGAACAAGCCCCAGATCAGCAGACAGCACAGCAGGCTGCTGAATGACAACTCGGCTACCTGCAGGCTTCAAGCGTGCCAAAAGCCACAGGCCATTCCCAAAGCTTCTCCTTCCATACTGGAAGCGGACCACATCCCTCCAGCCGTTGCTCAGCTGCTGCAGTAGACTGCATCATGGAGTGGAGTACCAGTGTCACCATGGAGAATAACTACATCCAGCTGCCCAGCCACTCAACCAGGCCCAGCCAAGCTGACACACAACCTTAAGCACCACAGGCGCTTTCAGGATTCTAAGTTTTGAACAAGGAGAAAGTCAAAATTGTTTCTTGTGTTTTTTACAATACTGAAGAATGCTGGGGTAGTTCTAAGAAAAGCTAAATGCATGTTGTTTCTCTTATTTGGATTCAAGCAAATAATTTGCACAGCATCATCTCCAAACACTCCAGCTATTTAAACTACCAATGTAACCCTGCCTTTTCTTCTCCTTCTTAGAGTCTTTATTAGTTTCTGAAAACTCCTCATCACGCGTCCATGAAAATATTTTACTGTGATGTGGGCTATATCCCTTTGTGATGTTTAGGAGCCATAGATCTTCAGCTTTGTGAAGTCTTGTTTAAAAATTTTAATCCATTGGCGTGCTTTGCTGTTGTTGATTTTTCAATTTCCAAGGATGCTTACTGATTTTCACTATACAATCTTAAAAACTAAAAAAGGGGAAAGTGAAAATTAATATAAATTTTGATGGTTATAGAAACAGGAAGGCAGCAAGTTATTGTAGAAACATAATAGTCCCAGTTTAGGGACAGATACACCCTGTTGGAAGCGTGATTCTGGCAATTGATTCGCTTTGTGCTGTAGGGCAAATTGCTCACTTCTCTCAGCTTCAGTGTCTTCCTCTGCTAAATGGGCTAGTTTGTTTTGTTAGGGAGCTCTGGTGGCGTAATGGGTAAGGCATCTGCCTGCTAACCATAAAGGTCAGTGTTTCAAACCCACAAGCTGCTCCATGGAAGGAAAATGAGGCAATCTACTTCTGTAAAGATTTAAAGCCTTGGAAACCCAGTGGGAGATTTAAAGCCTTGGAAATTCAGTGGGGGTCACTATGGGTCAGAATCAGCTTTCAATGCAGTGGGTTTGGTTTGGGGTTTATTTGGTTAGTGTAAGAATAAGAGATAATGTATGTAAATGATTATTGCTGCTTAACAAGTGGCAGCTATTATCATTGATGAACACGGTCAATTGAAATCTAGATTGTTTATGTTTGTTCTTGCTTTTTCAAATAATTCAAACAGCCAGGGAGGATATTATTAAATAAATAAACAATCATTTACAACATTTCATTATTAGCTATAATATCCCTTTTTTCTCCAAGATTTTAAGTTTCCACTATACTGTAAACCTACTGCACAGAGAAAGCCTGAACTGTGTCTGTTGGTTTGGGTACATGCAACAATTGTTATAATCACTAAGTATTTAAGGCTTAACATCTACCTTGTTTAAAAAAACTAAAAAATTACTGTGATACAGGTACGTAAGTATAGTGGGGCCAAACATTTTAAATATTCTGTGTAGCTTTTACCTGGTGGTACAGTGGTTCAATTCTTGGCTGCTAACCAGAAGGTCAGTGGGTTGAACCTACCAGCTGCTCTGTAGGAGAAAGACGTGGCAGTCTGCTTCTGTAAAGATGTACAGCTTTGGAAACCCTATGAGGACGTTCTACTGTGTCCTATCGAGCCACTATGAGTTAGAACTTACTCCACAGCAATAGGTTTGGTTTTTTGGTTTCATGTGGCTTTATAATTTCCACTAATGAATAAAATCTTCCTTAGTAGCAGCATGAGGGTTGAACTTGATTTTATAGTTATCATGTCAGGATCTTTCCGTTAAATTTTAATCATTTAGGTAATTCAATCTCTTTCAGTTAAATATTCAGCCTTTCATATTTTTTCTTTTTCTTCTACTCTTCCCAGATGGCATGGGGGTATAAAGCATGGGGCTGGGAGGTGGAGAGCAGCTTACACGATAGCTTTGGAGAAGGGGCCTTAAATCTATGAGCAACAGTTCTCGTGACGTTCTCTGGTTCCATTACTGGGCTGGGCTGGGCTGGTGCCTATGGTTAAGTTGAAGTGTCCTCAGATTTAGCTGATTCAGTCTGGCCTTTGGGGCATCAGGTTGACATCATGAAGTTACTGTAGCCTTCAGCCTATGCATTAGAGCTTAAATTCTAAAGCACTTGGTTTGTAGAAGGCTGCAGTCTACAGCAAAAGCCCTAACTCCATTTTGAGTTCTGACAAAAATTCAGGCGCCATTTGAATGTGCTCTGATCATTAAACCAGCAGTGTGGCTCATGCTTAGAAAAGGCTGGGGCAAGCCCAGGGAGGTAGAAAGTAAATTCCGGTGGTAAAGTGCCTAAGACATTTGACTGCTAACCAGAAGGATGGAGGTTCAAACCCACTAGACACTCCTCAGAGGAAGATTAGGCAATCTACTTCTGTAGTGATATGACCTCAGAAACCCAAGGAGGTGTCGCTATGAGTTGGATCCAACTGGACCAACCACAGTGAATTTGGTCTGGAGAAGCAAATCCAGGGAGGGGAACTTTGCACCCAGGCTTACTAGTGACCTTGCCTCAGTGTATCCTTAATGATTTACCAAAAATATCCACATGTCATCTAAGTTAAAAGTTGAGAGTCCTGGTATTGTCTTGTAGCCACTTGGTGGCTATGACTCAGGGTTGCATGCTGACAGTTTCTGTCATCTAGGATGATTGTGTTTGGTTTTTGCCCTGTTTATGGCTTAATAGAAAGGTCTCTATAGAGTAAGTTTCAATCTGGGGTCTTTTACCCCCTAGCATACCTCCAATTGTTAAATCTCTGCATTTAATGCTCTCTTTCATTCACAAGCCCTCTCAGTACCATGTTCTTCCACCGGCCCATATAGAAACTTCAGAGTTGCTTCTTGGCATTGAAAATCAGGGCAAAGCAGGTGTTTTAGTTATCTTTTGCTGTGTGACATATTATCTCCAAACTTAGTTACTTAAAACACGATTCTGTGGGTCAGAATATGGGAAGGGCTTGGTAGAAGATGAAAACATACACCCAGAGATTTGCTGGACTCTCTGTTAATCTATCAATCTCACATCTTTCTGACTGCAGTGGGCATTGTACTATGCCACCTACCTATGATCAAGGTTATGCTTATTTCTTCAAATTAACTAGACAGTCTTTTTTTATTTACCATGGGAATGATCCATCTATAAAACCATTTGGATCTAGTGACCTATTTAGATGGTATTTCTTTGCCTCTGTGGTGCAGTGAATTACGTGGTATGGCTTTTCTAACCATAGTCTTTGTAACTCCCACTGGATTATTGGGTGGGACCATGCAAATAAGGTGTGTAGAACTCTGATGTTGGGAATGGTTAGCTTTGCCATTCTGCCAGACTTAAAATGAGCCCTCCTAGAGGCAGAGAGGGAGCTCTGGTAGCATAGTGGCTAAGGCACTTGACTGCTAACCAGAAGGCTGGTGGTTCAAACCCACCAGCCATTCCTCAGAAGGAAGATGGGGCAATCTACTTCCATAGTGATACTACCTCGGAAACCCAAGGAGGGGTCGCTATGAGTCGGGTCCAACTCGACGGCATATAACAACAACAACAACAGAGGCAGAGAGGGGATCTCACTGCCATCAAGAGTGAAGAGGTGGAGTGAAGAGGATCACGTCCCTGGAGCCGAGATCCCTGCGCTGGACCTCCTTGACTAAGAGACACCCTGACAGAAAGATGGCCCAGCAAAGTGAGGGTGGCAGTGGAACCATGAGGCATGAGACAGAGCGGCAGGCTTAGCTGGCCCACAGAGGCATAGGCTAGGCAGAGAGGCCAAGGGACAGAGAGGTGTGTCTGAGGGCACAGCAGAGGGGAGACTGTCCTGATCGAAGAACTGTATCCTGAGTGTGTTCCTGAACCTGAATTGTAGCCTGTTACTTCCCTGATAAACACCATAATCGTGAATATTTTCTGTGAGTTCTGTGTGGCCATTGCAATGAATTACCAAACCCAGCAACAGAAGTAGTGAGTGCTGTGTGTGTGTATGGGGGGGTGGGGATAGTTGGTGTCAGAACTGGTAAAAGGCTGGAGGGTAGCAGTGTGTCTGGCCTCATAGGAATAAGCCTTGGGCTGCTGATGGTGATACTGTCTTCTTCTTGTGAAGTTAGAGGAGGTCAGAAGATACCACCTCCATGTCCTTTTAGCAGCCTCCTTTATCAGTTTCTTTGTAGATTACTGGCCTATGCTGAGGGGTTTCCTCCCTCCTAGAAATTTATTTTTGCCTTGAGTATTTCCTATCTTTTAAAATATATTTAAATACATATTTTACGCACAGAACATACTTATGTTTCAGGATAGAAGATAACATTTTCTACTTTCTTGGATTACTTTTAAATAGATCTACAAGTGTCTTTTTTGTTTGATTAAAAAATATATATTTTCAGTGTGAAAATGTAGTATTTGATCAGTAGCAAATGTGGTTTTACTAAATAAGTTTATAAATTAGGAACTATACTATTAACCATATGCTATTTTCTGTGGGCTTTGGTGGTTTACTGTTCACTGGCATAATTCTGGTTTCCCGTCTGGGGACCTCATTCAGTTCCTACCCAATACACTTCATGCACAGTCACTCACCACCTGTCTGTCAGTGGAAGCTTGTTTTTGTGACACTGAAGAGTTCCCATGATTCCCAACCAATCCTGGGGAAGATGCTGGGTCAGGCAGCATCTGGTCACGCATGGGGTTGCCATGAGTTGGGGCTGACTTGTGGCAGTGAACAACGACAAGAACTTTCTGCAGCATATAATAAAGAAATTCATAAAGGTCAACCCAATAAGACGCTAATAAGCTTCTTATTGAGATTCAGTCTCAGAGGCTGCAGGATTCACAACACCCATGTTTCCTAGAGTAATATTTTGATTTAAATACAGAAAGTTATTTATTTTATCAAAGTAGTTTCTTTAGGACAATTTTCTCTTCTACTCAATAAACAGGAGCTCTGGTGGTATAGTGCCCAAGGCATTTGACTGCTGTGCTAGTTCAGTTTGTGTGTCAACTTGGCTGGGCCTCAGTGGCTGGGCAGCTGGATGTAACATTCCCCATGATGAGACTGGTCATCAACTCCATGGTGGAATCTACTGGAGCAGCTGAGTAGCTGCCTTAGGGATGTGGTCCGTTTCTTGTAGGTAAGGAGAAGCTTTGGGAAACAGTCTCTAGCTTATGGCACACTTGGATTCTGCACGTAGCCATGTCATTGTTCAGCAGCCTACCATGCTCTGCTGACCTTGGGATTTACAATGGACTTAAATTAATGGCCTGCCATGTGGTTTGGTATCATTGGGACTGTGCTATTTTATTTGTTGACCTTGGGCTTGTTAGCCTTGGCCGCCAGTCGCTGCCTGAATGAAGAGATGCCTCTAGCTTCAGTGGGCCGGGAGCAAGAGGCAGAGCTGAAGCCCAAGGTCAAGGGTCTTTCACACAGCCCTAGAGCCTGGCACTTTGAACTTGGACTTAAAGCCTCCAAACTGTAAGAGAATAAACTCTTGTTTGTTCAAGTCATCTCATTTGTGGTATATTCTTGTCAGAGCACCACTTGGTAACCAGAACAACTGCTAACCAGAAGGCTGGTGGTTTAAACCCATCAGCCACTCCTCGGAAGGAAGATTGGACAACCTACTTCCGTAGAGATACTGTCTTGGAAATCCAAGGAGGGATCGCTCGCTATGAGTTGGAATTGACTCCATGGCAGTGAGTCTGGTTTTGGTTATTTACTCAATAAACCAGTTATTTTACTTAAAGAGAATCAATTTCAAAGGATTACTCATGAGAAAGGAATTATGAAGATATCTTTTATATGTACAAATAAAAATAAAAGAAATGAAGGCAAGAAGTGAAAAACAAACGTTTTCTTGAAATTGTCAAATAACCACAGTAAAGTTTGTTGCTTTTGATCAGTTTGGTTTTGTGTTTGTTGTTAATGGTTATGGTGGTAGAATTCTTAAGAAAGCAAATTGTTTTACCTCACTCTGGATGCTGAAACACATCTTGCTCATGTGAAATTGACCGGTCCCACCCAGCCCAAGCTACAGCTCCCTTTTTAGCCAGGTAATTTCAAGAGAGCAGGCTGAGGAGCAGTTACAGTGATTTTGTTACAAGTGATGCCCATGAATAATTGATTTCCACAGATTGAGTATCATGCTTTTCTCCTTTTATGAATAGAATCCTGCAACAAACTAATTAGCTAACTTCTTTCCTTCCCCATTTTCTTCCTTTTTTTCTGTTGCCCCTTCCTGCTCTCTCCCCTCCCACCCTTTCATTCATCAATGATTAAATACTTACTATATATCAGACACTGTATTAAGTTTGAGGATTTGAAGAAAACATTTCTCACCTTTATAGAGCTATATACCAGTGAAGGAGACATTCACTATGAATAAACAAGTGCTTATTGTACAGTGTAGGGCATGTTCTAATACAGAGTGTCTCTATAACATACAGAAGAGTTGCCTTACACAGACCTGGAGGGTGAGAAGACAGGCCAAATTAATCTTGCACTGTTGGCTCCTCCTTCATGAGGAAACCGAAGGAAAACTATCAATACTTCAGCAGATAGGACAGGACCTGCGAGAGTTAACAAGATTAAAGTGATGACATTTTTAATTACCAGAGACGGAAGAATTGAAAATAGAACTAGAGGTGGCATTGAGGGCCAAAGTAAAGAGAAGAAAAAAATAAGAGAAGGATGAAAGAGAGAAGCAACATAATATTCTCTCTACACTAATCCTTATGTTGACCAAGCTGTGCCTTGTCCAATTCTCCATACAGGCCAGACCCCAGAATCAACTTGACATTTCCTCTTTTCTAATTTCTTGTCCCATTGCCTTGATCATTTTAAGAGAAAGTTTTCTGGAAGTAAGATTTCTAGAAGCAGTTCACCAGGCCTTTTTACGTATCTGTCTTAGTGGAGAAGGTTTCCTGAAACCTGTTCAGTGTCGAAGCAACAGGCCAGACCCTGTGGACATGTGCCTTGGCCAGGCATTGAACCTCGTCTCCAGCACAGAAGGTGAGAATTCGACCACTGAACCACTGACGCCCCCACGCAGCACCTACTGTGAACCATATTGGATGCTGAGAAGAGAAAGTGGAATAACATGATCCTTGTCTTCGAGGAATTTAGAATCTAATGGAAGAGATACATACGTTGTTGTTGTTAGGTACCGTCAAGTCGTCTCCAGCTCATAGTGACCTCATGTACAATAGAACAAAACACTGCCCAGTTCTGTGCCATCCTCAAGGTCCTTGCTATACCTGAGCCCACCATTTTAAACACATATATAAGACTCAATGGTTTATTTTCTCTTCTGTCCCCTGTGTTGTATTTTATACCCATGTCCCTCCCCACCACCACTCCCTACCTCTGAGTCCTAAATTGGCTTTGTTCCTGCTTTGGGGATGTCTGGTTCTCCTCTAATGATTTCTGATACCCTTTTATGTGAATATTTTGCTGTAGGGTGTAAACTTTCAGACTGTTTTACCATGAAAGCCTTGACTTACTAGAAAGATGGAATGTAAATATTTTACCTCACTTCCGGGGGGATTTAAAGTTAAGCCCTCCCTGTCCTCAATGACAGCTAAGACTTCAGTTTTTAATTAATACATTAATTTCTAAATCATTAAGGTCTATTTTTAAATAAACAAAACAAAACAAAACAAATCCAAACCAACTACCATCGAGTCGATTCTGATTCATAGTGACCCCTTGGATTTCCATAAATTTTTATGGAAGTAGATTGCCTCATCTTCCTCTCGTGGGTTACCTGGTGGATTTAAACTGCTGACCTTCTGGTTAGCAGCCAAATGCCTTATCCACTATTCCACTAGAGCTCCTTTTATTATGAAAAGACCACAGGAAAAGAGATCAACATGGAGGAAGATGACAAGCACTGTCTCTGAAGGAAATAAGAAGTGGAGGATGGGGAAAACAGGGATTACCCTGTGAGAGGTACTTACCAGAGGGGCCCTTGGGTATCTGGGATTTGATCCTGAAGAAGCAGCCTAAGAAGGCAATGGTCATTCCTCAGGAGAAGCAGGATAAGCAGACTTCAGAAAGGACCACTAAGAGGGGTATTATGTGAGAGCCATATAGCTTAGTGCCTAAGGCACTTGACTGCTAACCAGAAGGCTGGCGATTCAAACCCACCAGCCACTCCTCGGAAGGAAGATAGGGCAATCTACTTCCATAGTGATACTGCCTCGGAAGCCCAAGGAAGGGTCACTATGAGTCGGGGCCGACTCGGCAGCACATAACAACAACAACAACATGTGAGAGCCCAGGAGTCATAAGAGTTTAAGTCTCAGAATCCCTGACCTCACTGGAAACCCCCCTGTCTGCGCACAGGAACCGAACCAGTCCTACTTCCTTTACTGTCCACATCCAGTGTGGTTATTACATCACCCATGAACTGCCCAGTAGAATGAAGACCACACAGGCTTAGTCCCCATGTGAGTACCCAGGTGGAACCCCTTCCACCCTTGAAATGACACATCCATGAGAAAAAGAGGACCCTGCTCTTTGAGAGTATAGGGGGAAGGTTACCCATACTTGATTAGGAACTGAAGCAAAGAAATTTAAATCTACCCTGGGCTGAGACAATGGCTGACATTCCTGTCACCTGTCTGCTTTACCCCAAACCCTTTGAACTGTGCTCACCCACTCATCCATTTACCACCAACACTTCCTTAGTTCTCATCGTAAGCCATTAAAAGAAAATGGTAAAGGTCAACTGATGTTCTTGAAAATTTTTTCAGAAACACTATTCCTTTTCTCTCTCCTTATGCACCCCTGTGCTACATTTGATTCTGCCTTGGTTGTGTTCATGTTCTACCTTTTCTTATATTAGCCATCTTTTCTCTGAACTTGACATTGACACTAGACCCTCAGATTTGGTGCTATTTGTACTTCTGGCTTAGTGCTGAGCTGCTAACCAAAAGGTCAATGGTTCAAACCCACCAGCTGCTCTGTGGAAGAATGTTGTGGCATTCTGCTTCCTTAAAGAGTACAGCCTTGGAGACCCTGTGGGGCAGTTCTGCACCATCCTATAGAGTCGCTATGAGTCGGAATTGGCTCAGTGGCAATGGGTTGGGTTTGGTTAGCATACTTCCGGCCCTTTGGACCTTGGCTGCCCTTTAGGATTTCAACTTGGCCTGCTTCTACAGCCTCAGTGTCTCCTGATGCCTCATGGAGCCCCTGCCCAACTTCTGTTCCTTAGCAAGTGCTCTAATCAGGCAATGTACTTCCTGATCTCACCCAATGGAGGAGGGAGATTTAAGCCAAGGACAAAGTAAATTGTTAACACTGCCCCGTTCCTCTAGGTTTCACTTGGTAAGTCCCTTTGAGTCATCACAAAAATTACCTTTCTGGACCACAACAGATTTCTGGAAATTTCAGAATAAGGACTTCTTGTATTCTGCTCTAAAGATGGGGAACCAGGCTCTGGGTAAGCTGCTACGGCAGCAAACAATGAGCATTGAGATTTGTGAGCTTCACACACCCCCTTCCCTGTCCTTGTGAGTACCTGATTTGATTTGAAAGGGACCCATTGCAAGTCCTAAAATACCTTATCCAGTTGACAGGAAGAGGACCAGAGGGTCTCTACACACATACACAGGACCTGAGTTAAATTACAGGTCAAATACTGTAAGGTTAAACAGAAAATTGTGCTACCACATCCATGCAAAATCAGAAGTCCGTGTTGGGACAGCATGACAATTTCCTTAAGCATGTGCGGTTCCTACAAAAGGCAAGTCATCACAGGGGGCATGGCACCTGCTTTCTTATCTTGACCTAGGCTGGAGCACACACATCCTGCCCACCAATTCCAGAAGAAGCTGACTGGCCTCAACCTACACAAGACGCCTTGGGGGACTCAGACAAACAAGCTCTGTCATTTAACCACATAGTACACAGTAGTCATGATCACTATTCATTGGATGATTGGTTTGGGCTAGGCACACCGAAGCCTTGGCAGTACTATGTAAGGAAGGTAATAGTATTCCCATTTTAAATACGGGGGATCTGGGGCTTAGAGAGATTGAGCCCAAGGATACAAATTAAGGAGTAGAGCTGGGATTCCAATCACGTCTTGTCAGACACCAAAGTGTGGGCTCCAGTGTTTTTGCCAGTGTCCCATTAAAGCACCAATCTCACTGGACCCATTGCTTCCAATGGGAAAGAACTCTTTGAAGATAAAAAAACTGGAGAAAATAAAAAAGCCACAGTAAATTTCTAGCTTGAAAACGTGACTGACTACATAAGAGAAATGAAGCCTTATGTGTGTAATTTATATATCCTAAAAGAATAATGTATAAATTATAACATAATAAATTATTATACTTAGTGAATATGATGAAAGTTGGTTTCTAAGATTGTGATCTTTCCAGAAGCAGACTTCCATATCTTTCTCCTGTGGAAATGCTGGCAGGTTCGAACCGCTGACCTTTTCATTGCCAGCTGAGTGCTATAACCACTGTGACACCAGGTTTCCTTATTTAAATATTATAGATTCACCATAAGCATATCATGAATTAAATGTTAATGGGGTGTTTTCAAGAGTAAATATCATTTGGCAAGACTTACTGGAAAATTATTGGCCCCAAATAAAATTGATGCAAATATACACTGGTACAAACATAATTAATAATGACATACTTAGCTAAAAGTAATTTACAATAAGTAAATATAAAGTAGTTTATAGTAACTAATTACTCAAAAGGTAATTAATAATAAACATGCTTAACAATACATTTATGATCATTAAAAAGCAGAATAACAATAATTGAAAACAACAATCACCACAAGATAATACTGATGCTAACAATCATGGGAGAAAGAAGGGCTGTTTATGCACAGGGAGACAGCTCAGGGGGCAGGAGTGCATGGAGGGATGGACACAGGGAAGAGGTAACTAGCGGGAGAAAGTGAGAGGGAAGCTGTTGTATTGTGGTAAATTGTGGTCAATGTCGTGAGACGAAGTGTATGTGAACTGCTGTATGGAAAGAGAATTTGCTCTGTAAATTTTCACCCAAATCACACATACACAAAAAAAGATAATACTGATGCTTCACCAGTAGCAAAGTGGTCTCCTGATATGGCAAGAATTCCCACTTTTTACCTGTGGGGATGCAAGGAAGTACTTTGAAACATAGTATGACCACCAGTATTTTTAGTAAAATATTGAATGTTAGTCCCAGAGAATTCTACTAAAATGCTAATGATCCTTAATAACTCACCAAGGAGTTTATTTGGAAGTCATATGTAATTATGCAGGTTGTAGAGTTGTACAACATTCACAATAAGAAGTGAAGGTTTTGTTGTTAGGTGCTGACTCACAGTGACCCTGTATACAACAGAGCGGAACACTGTCTGGTCCTGTGCCATCCCCACATAAAGATAACACAAATAAGAAGCAAAGAAAGGACTTGGTTGCTGGATCTGTTTTTCCCTATCAGACCATTCTGTCAGGTCTGTGGGTATGTTTTAAGAGCCGCTGGTTAGAGAGAAGATTGAAGAACTTGGAAAGTGACCTGCCCTAAGTTCACATTTTTCTCATCCAACAGATTTTGAAAACTTGCTGCACAAAGGCTGCATCTATCACTCATCCTAATCAATCATTCATTGAAGAAGGAACAGCCCAGCAAGAGGCCACAATATGTTACTATTGAACCTAAGCTCGCCCTATTGTCAAGACATCCAGTTGGTGGTGTTTGTCTGCACAAGTTGTGTTCTACTATTCACTCTGTTACCGTGAAAGTAAGTTATCACCTGTGATACCTGCCTTTAAAATGTAATTAACTTCCATTCTTTTTTCTTGGGAAACAGCTTATTGATTTCAAAACTTTTCTTAAGAAAATTTCATTGTGGATATATATATATATATATGTATATGTGTATATATATATATATATATATATACACACACATATACATATATATATATATATATATATGTATATGTGTGTATATATATATATATATATATATACACACACACATATATATGTGTGTATATATATATACACACATATATACACACACACACACATATATGTGTGTATATATATACACACATACACACACACACACACACACACACATATATATAAGAAAAGATCAAAGTTGTCAAAGATTTCAAATTACTTGAATCCACAGTCGACACCCATGGAAGCAAAACCAAACCAAAAAACCAAACAACCAAACTCACTACCGTCGAGTTGTTTCTGACTCATGGTGACCCCTCCTTGGGTTTCTGAGGCAATATCTCTATAGAAGTAGATTGCCCAATCTTCCATCCGAGGAGTGCTGGTGGGTTTGATCTGCCAGCCTTCTGGTTAGCAGTCAAATGCCTTAGGCACTATGTCACCAGAGTTCCCATGGAAGCAGCAGTCAAGAAATCAGATGACATATTGCACTGGGCAAATTTGCTGCAAAAGACCTCTTTAAAGTGCTGAAGATCAAAGATGTCACTTTGAAGGCTAAGGTGCCCCTAACACAAGCCATGATATTTTCAGTTGCCTCATATGCATGTAAAAACTGGACAATAAATCAGGAAGACTATAGAAGAGTTAATGCTTTTTTGCAAGAATAAGAAAAAAGAATTGTGATGTTGGTGAAGAATCCTGAAAATACCGTGGACTGTCAGAAGAATAAACAAATCTTTCCTGGAATAAGTGCAGCCAGAATGCTCCTTAGAAATGACAATAGACAGATTTGTCTCACCTTACTTTGGTCATGTTTTCAGAAAGAACCAGTCCCTGGAGAAGGATATCATACTTGATACAGTAGAGGGTCAGCATAAAAAGGGAAGACCCTCATGAAGTGAATTGACACAGTGGCCACAACAACGGGCTCAAAACATAGCAAGGATTGTGAGGATGTGCAGGACCAGGCTGTATTTCATTCTGTCATACATAACGTCGTTATGAGTTAGAGTTGAATTGATGGCACCTAGAAACGACAACTTTAGGATCTATTCTGGGCCTTTGCCTATTTTTGGAGGGGGTTGTATGTCTTTTTCTTTTTAAGGTACATGAGTATGTTATATACTCTGGATACAAGGTAACCAGGGACAGGCAGGAAAGAGAAAGAGGGGAATCTTTGTTTAGCTAGCATTGAGTTTCTGTTTATGGGATAGAAAATATGGCAATGGATGTTGATGGTGGCTTTGCAATATGATTGATGTAATTGACTTCAATGAATTGTACAAGTGAAAAATGTTCAATTGGCAAGTATGGTGTTACCTATATTTTTGTAAGAATAAGAAAAAAAGAAAGAAAACTATAGAGGTTCTGGTAAGACTAGAATAACTATGGACAGGGCAGACACCAAAATGAAGCTACAGGTGGCTCTTTTTCTGCTCTTTTTTTATTCCTCTTTAACATTCTTTCTTCTTTCAGGGTCCTCTTTCCCAAACTTCCCACAGTGCAGAGAATGAGGGCATGACTTTATTCTTTCTTTTCTTTTTTTTTTTTTATTGTGATTTGGGTGAAGGTTTGCAAAGCAAATTTATATCCATACAGCAGTTCACATACACTTTGGCTCATGACATTGACCACCACAATGCAACAGCTGCCCTCCCACTTCCCTCTTACCCAGTTACCTCTTCCTCTGTCCATCCTTCCATGCACTCCTACCCCCTGAGCTGTCTCCCTGTGCATAAGCAGCCCTTCTTTCTCCCATGATTGTTCTCTCCAAGGAGTGTACCTACTTGAGGTAAACGTTCAACTCATATGCCTGTTTTTTGTTTGGCTGGAAACCACAGGTGTGGGTTCAATTCCAGATCTGAAGGACAGCGAGGGGCCATAGTTGCAGTGGTTCCACCAGACTCTATCGGACCAGCAAACCTGGTCCCCCCCTC
>NW_006921742.1:3099217-3103676 GCF_000298275.1 Orycteropus afer afer | reverse complement strand
ACTTGATAGCATTGTGATCTAAGAAAAAGATTTGCAGTATTTCAATGTTTTTAAATTTATGAAGGCTTGCTTTATGGGCTAACATATGGTCTATCATGGAAAATGTTCCATGTGCACTGGAAAAGAATGTATACTGTGCTGTTGTTGGGTGAAGTGCTCTGTAGATGTCTATAAGTTCAAGTTGGTGGGTTGTATTGTTTAGCTCCTCTGCATCTTTGTTGAGTTTCTTTCCAGTTGTTCTACCTTTCATTGAAATGGGTGTATTAAAGTCTCCCACTACGACTGTGGATTCATCTATTGGCCTTTTTAATTCTTTTAAAGTCTGACTTATGTGTTTGGGGGCTCTTTCATTGGGTTCATAGATATTTATTATGGTTATATCTTTTTGTTCATTTGACCCTTCAATCATTATATAATATCCTTCCTTGTATCATATGGTGGTTTTTGTCTTAAAGTCAATTTGATCAGAAATTAATATTGCCACTTCTGCTCTTTTATGGTTGCCATTTGCTTGATATATCTTTTTCCAACCTTTGATTTTTAGTCTATTTTGTCTTTGTCTCTAAGCTGTGTCTCTTGTAGACAGCATATTGATGGGTTTTGTTTTCTTATCCAATCTGCAACTCTCCATCTCCTGAGTGGTGCATTTAATCCATTAAGATTCAGTGTAATTTTTGACAAGTATGAATTGGTTGCTGTCATTTTGCTATGTGTTTTTTCTTGGTGTCCCTGGTTTTTTGTTCCATTATTATTTTCTGTGCTGAGCTCATTATGCTTATGAATCATGTTATCATTTCCTTTGTTGCGTTGTTTTAGTATTTCCTGAACATTTGTGCTTGTCCTCTTTTTTTTGTGATGTGAAGGTTTATCATTTTTCTTTGAGGTTACCCTGTGATTTATAATTTTCTCCCTGAGTTTGCAATAGTCCATTCTATCTTGCAACTCTCTTGACTGCCTCACCATTTAAGAGTTCTGTAAATACACAGTACCCTCTTTTTGGTTTGTAGTTGTCCTCATTTGCCAATTGAAGTCTCTGGTTCCCTGTTTACAATCTTAAAAGCTTATTTTACTTTGGATATGTCCATAGCTGTGGTTTCTGGATTATGTCATCTTGTATATTATTGGTCGGTTGTTGTTTGCTATTTTTGGTTCTCTGTTCAAAGGACTCACTGTAGTATCTCTTGTAAGGTTGGTCTGGTTTTACAAATTCCCTTAGTTTCTGCTTATCTGGAAATCTCCTAATTTCACCATCATATTTGCGAGACAATTTTGCTGTGTATGTAAGTCTTGGTTGAAAATTTTCCTCTTTCAGGATTTTATATATACCATCCCATTGCCTTCTCGCTTTCAGGGTTTCTGCTAAGAAATCAGAGCTTATTCTTACTGGTTGTCCTTAGTACGTAACTTTTTGGTTTTCCCATGTTGCTTTCAGGATTCTCTCTTTGTCTTTGGTTTTGATGAATTTGATAATTACATGCCTTGGTGATTTTCTTTTGGGGTCTATCCTGTTTGGGGTTCATTGGACTTCCTGAATGGATATCTTCTCATCTTTCATCATATCAGGGAAGTTCTCTTCCAACAAATCTTGGACAATTTTCTCAGTGGTTTTCTTTTTCTCTTCTTGTTCTGGAATTCTGATGACATGTAGGTTATTCCTTTTGATGGTATCCTACATGATCCTTGGGCTTTCTTTATTTTGTTTTGATCTTTTTTCTGATTGATTTCTTTCCAAAGAAGTATTCAGGTATTTATCTTCAATTTCATTAATTCTGTCTTCCAATGCATCAATTCTACTCCTTTGCCGTTTCAATATATTATCTATTTCTGACAATTCAGTATTAATCTTCTGGATTTCTGTCTGTAGATTTTGAATCATTTCTAATTTTTCATTTATTTTGTCCTTGTATTTTCTTCCAAAATTTTTCTAGGGATTTGTCTGTGTTTTCCTTTATTTTCCTCTCAATCCTTTGAATATAACTAAACACAATTCTTTTGAATTCCCTATCAGGGAGTTCCAATGTAGTTTCTTTGTCAGGGATGTGTTCTGGGTCTGTATCCTGCTACCTTGTTTCTACTGTATCTTGCTTCTTTGTGTGGACTGTGATGGTCTGTTATCTCCAAGACATTGTAATGTTGTTGTATTTAGATCTCTGTTAACTGTTTGTGAAGAGAAGCTAAGAGTGAGTCAGGTTCTTCTTCTTCTTCTTCTTCTTTTTTTTTTATTGTAGGGCCATTGGTGGAGAAAGAGATGGTGACTTTCACTCAGTAAGTGAAGCTGCATGAGGTATGGGTTTAGTTGTGTCATATGGTGATTGTTGCTGTCTCCCACTCAGACAAAAATAATAATTGAACAACCATCAAAAAAGTAAAAGCAAATGGACAAGAAAAACCACTGTGTAATCACACAGGAACAGTAACCTAAAAAGAGAAAAGAAAACAACAACAACAACAACAAAAAAAAAACATGATATCTGGGGAGAGGGCAATGAAAGAATAAGATAGAGAAGGAGAATAATGAAGAAAAAAATGGGAAAAATGCAAAAAGAAAAACAAATATCGGGGTTACCCACAAGAAAGAAAAAAAAAATGGAATCAGGAACAGGGAACAGAAAAAAAGCTGAAAGCTAGAACTTGGGAAGGGAAGAATCAAGAATGATAATAGAAAGGGCAAAAGTAATCATAATAATAGTAGTTTTAAACAGACAAAAACAAACAAACTTAAAAAAGAAAAAAAAATGCGCACAGGGCAGGGGAGGGCACCCAGTCTCCATCCGAGCACACAGACTGGGATGGAATTCTTGCCAGCCTAGACGGTGGGTGGGAGTGTTCACAAAGAGGGTATTAGATATAAAAGTAACAAGGGGAATGTTGCACCTTTTCAGTAGTCCATGTGTCTGGGATGTCTTTATTGTTCCCAGCAAGTGGAGCCTGTTCTTAAGCTCCTGGAATCTGGAAGAGCGCTGTCTCTTTAAATATCCAAAATGGTCAAGCCACTTGTAAACATTCAAAATGGCTGTGCCCTCTGGACAGGCAAAAGTCCACAGCTCAGCCCGCCTTTCTCTTTACTGCTCCCCCTTTTATTCCCCAGCCACCAGAGAAGTCCTCCATTCAGTCCCTGGCTAGCAAGGCTGATTTTTAGGTTAATTCTTAGGTCCTACCACCACTCGGCAATCTCCAAGCTATCTGTGCCATCAGGATCACTGCCAGACTGTAGCTCCGTATGTCTCTTATTTTGGTATTTTCATGCAAATTCTTCTGCTAGTTGGAGTTTAGTCCACTTTTGTATCCTTCCTTTCAAGGATCTTGGGTCCAGGATTATCTTCTGTATCTGTGTTAATTGGTTTCCCTTTTCTTTGTTGAAGAGAGTTTGTGCAGTCCTTCTGCCTATTCCGCCATCTAAGGGAACTCCTGGAGCATTTGTTTAACAACTCTAAACAGAACCTTCTGAAGGCAATGGTAAGTATTCAAAAGGGGGAGTTTGAGAAAAGACTTACGCAATCTCAGCTCAAGTATTACCTAGTAGATCATCATTGATGGTCCTTGATATCAGACCCAAACCACCTATTACAGGAAAGGATGATCTATCATGTTCACAGTAAATAATAAGTATTTGTTTAATAGTTATAATTACCACTGACAAATATAACTATTCGAACTGGCAAAATATTAGTATTAAATTCTTGTTACTATGTGCCATGGAGCTGATTATGACTCAAAGTATCCCTGTATATGACAGAGTAGAACTGCCTCATAGGATTTCCTAGATTGTAAAAGCCCAGCTGTCACCGTGGTTAAAGTGCTCAGTTGCTAACCAAAAGGTCAGCAGTTTGAGCCCCAGCTGCTCCTTGGGAGAAAGATACAGCAGTCAGCTTCTGTAAAAGATTTTCAACATTGGAAACCCTTGGGCTAGTTCTGCTCTGTGCTAGAGGGTCACTATGAGTTGGAATTGACTCAACAGGAGTGTGTTTATCTATATGAGAGCAGACCTCCAGGCCTCTTCTCCTCCCCCGGCCCCCAGCCACTGATGGGTTTGATCTGCTGACCTTTTGGTTAATCTCAATGCTTAATCATTTTGCCCCCAGGGCTCCTTATTAAGTTCTTAGATTACAATAATATACCTATTTTCCAGCTTTCTTTTCTGTAATCATCTTTGCATAAAGTTTGATTCTAGAATGTGTCAGACATTAGATAACCTCTAGGATAATTCAAATAGTTTTGTCTTTAATTTTGTATTTATTAATACAAAATTATTAATAAATAATAATAATAATACATGGCAAATACATATTAATTAATACTTTGTCAAAAGCTATTTGATTTTGCAAGTACTACAGTACTGTTTCCCTAGGTAGAAAATGAATCTTCATGTACTGTGAGTCTGAGAGCTCTAGTAACCTCCAGGAAAATCTTTAACCAGAAACCTTTTAGTGTCAGCATTACTAACAGAACTTTTGGACTC
>NW_006921742.1:3094363-3098192 GCF_000298275.1 Orycteropus afer afer | reverse complement strand
ACCTTCCTTCCGAGGAGTGGCTGGTGGGTTTGAACCGCCAGCCTTCTGGTTAGCAGTCAAGTGCCTTAGGCACTATGCTACCAGAGCTCCTACTCTACTAGATAGATCCTCTAAATAAATATTTATGTTGACAAACCATGGAATCACATTTCTACTATCTTTCTCTGGAATTTCTCTCAGGATGAGTTAAATATGTGTTATGAACAATTACAAATACCAAACCAAACCAAACTCACTGCCATCGAGTCGGATTCGACTCACAGCAATCTCTGTTGGGTTTCTGAAGTGGTATCACTATGGAAGTAGATTGCCCAACCTTCCTTCTGAGGAGTGGCTGGTGGGTTTGAACAGCCAGCCTTCTGGTTAGCAGTCAAATGCCTTAGGCACTACACTACCAGAACTCCCAATTACAAATAACTGACAGCCAAAAGGCAGTTACTGACAGCCAAAAGGCAGTTGTTATGAAGATATTTACATTTAATTAAAAATGTTTAAAATTTACACTATGTTGTAAATTATAGTAATGTAACTTTATTGTTGTGATTTCTTGTCATTCCGTCCTTGTTAAAAATGTATTCAACTCCTTTTTACATATTTCAGTGGCTTATTTTAATTGGATATGATCCAAAGACATTGGTATTCAGGATAGACATGGTAGATGTAAATCTCAGAATAAAAGGCAGTGTAAATGGTATATGATTATATATATATATATCTTATTCTCTAGGTACTTGTTTAAATTTTGGTGAAAAAAAATTGAATGTAAAAACCTTGGGTGAAGTTAATATGTGACAGTCAGCACTCAAATCCATTCAATGAAATAATTATTGAGCACCCATACCCTGCCAAACTTGTTGTCAACCATTCCAAATAGTACAAAATGAAGAAGACACTGTCCACTCTCAAGAACATACATCATGGTCTAGTAAGGGGAAATGAGTATGATACAAATTCCAATACAAATTTAAATAAGGTACCATGAAAACCGAAAGTCCCTAGATGGTGCAAAGGGTCAATATACTCAGCTGCCAACAGCAAGGCCGGACATTTAAACTCATCCAGAGGTGCCTCAGAGGAAAGACGTGGCAATCCACTTCCGAAAAACCAGCCACTAAAAACCCAGTGGGGCTCAGTTCTACTCTGACACACACCAGATTTCCGCGAGTTAAGGTGGACTCCACGGCAACCATTGATTTCTAAAAATATTATTATTTAAAACAACTGACTATAGCAAATTTTGTCTGATGAGGATTTTTATAATTCGTATCACTGAGAAAATTAATTGCTATTAGACTTTTGCTAATAGAAATTAGTCATGAAGAGGGACAAAACAGAAACACAAAAAGAAACTTTAAAGCCTGGGCAAAGTTTTCCAAGCTGCCTAAGAGTCAGACATGAATGTTGTCTTTTTAGCAGAGCTCATTGATGAGGTCTTGGATTTTGCACTAGAAAGCTAAATTGCTTTGCTTAACAAAGTTAGAAAACTTGAAAATCAAGAGCCTGAGGAGCAGAACCGGAGAAAACAGGCAAGTGTCCACAGCAGGTGGAAATGTGGAGCTGTGGCAAGAAGGGCCAGTGAGTAATTCCAGGGAAGGCGAGGTTGAAGGGACTTTTACACAGAACATCTCATAATCTAATTTTAAGATACTGGCTTTGGTCTCACGTAAATCGCTTCTATCCTTAAACCTTCAGTAAAGTCTAGCATTAACCACCTATGTCTAATGTTAGTTTTGTGTATAGGAGTGGCACGATGGGATGGGATGGAGTCAGTTAGGGAAATGGGACAATTCCATGTCTATTTTGTGTGGAAACATTCGAATATCCATAAAATGTGAGAAGAAATTAGAATGAGACTCTGGCCTAGAAGACATAGAGTAGTGAATTTGAGTTGATTTAATTAAATTTCAAAGGTGAGGGTGATATTTGCAACCTAAGATGGCATGCTGTAACCGTCCTAGAAGAAGTCCTAAGTGCTAGAGGACTCCCCCGAGGGGGATGTTGCACTGGGGCATCGGAGCGTGGAGGGATGGGAGAGATGCAGGCCTAGATACGTTTCCTAAATTAGTTAATTTTCCCTCAATCATTTTTGGCATGAAAAAGGATGCTTAAACAAGAGATTATTCAATGATTGTGATAGCCCTGCAAATAAGTTTTATTGTCACTGAGTTTTAGATTAGAAATCTGAGACTCACAGAGGTAAGTTTTCCAAGGATACACACAGTCAGCAGAGTGATTGGATTGCTTTGGCCTTGTATATAATATATGGAGCTTTATGGAAAAGCTGGGATTGGAGACAAGCCTTAAATTTCAGTTGGCAAAGATACAAGGAGGACAGGACTAATGAGGCAGAGGGAAAATATGAGCAAAGGTATGAAGGCAAGAAAGTAGGAGAATATTCAGGGAACAGGAAATAGTTCTGTTTGATTCATGGTTTCCACCAACAGTAGTTGTGGAAGGTTTAAGAGGCAGAACGAAGAGTTCATTCTGAATTAAGTAGACCATGAGGAGAAACTGAAATTTGTGTGTGTGTGTGTGTGTGTGTGTGTGTGTGTGGTAAGTATATAGGTACAAAATAGTTGCTATTTCTACAATTTTCATATGCACACTTGTGATGTCAATCATGATCACCATGTTATTCAACCATTACCATGAATCATTCTTGAATTTTCCCATCATCCTTAAAAGAAGATTGATGTCCCCTAAGCATCAACACTGAAGGTTTTTGTAATGTGATATAAAGAAGGAAAAAAAAAAAAAAAATAGTGAAGTGTTCCCTGGGTGGAGTAAATGGTTACGAGCTTGACTGCTAACTGAATAGTTGGAGGTTTGAGACCTGTGGAGGACAGGCCTGGAGATCTGCTTCTGAAAAGTCAGCCACTGAAAACCTTACGAAGCACAGGTCTACCCTGACACAGATGGCAGGAAGGATGGTCTGGAGCAGAGAATCTCAAAGTCAAGCATAATGCAGTTCGGTGTAAGGTGGAGATTTTGCATCTCTAACAAGCTCTTTCCCCTCAGAGATCCTGACACAGGAATGTTGGGGTGGACTCAGTCATCAAAGAACAGTACAGGGGAGAGGGAAGAAAACTGAGAAGACTAACGTTTAGAGCTGTGAACATTTCCTTTGTTTAGAGCCTCAGGTTTGGGAAAGAGACCAGTGAAAAAGTTAGAGAAGGAACATATCACAATGGGAGACACAGCAAAGTAGCTCTATGTCCCATCCTTCCATATCAGAAAGGGTCTAAGCTTGTGTACTGCTCTGCCCCTTTCCTACAGGTGAGGGTGTTCTGCTGGTCTGGTTCCTCCTCCCTAGCCAATTACAGGAAGTTGAGGCCTCTTGAATGTGGTCTCTCCCAGAGTGTCCTCTGAAGGGCAGAGTTTCCATCAGCTTGGCACTGTTCACTGAAATCAGAAAAGTTTAGGACATGCCACTGGTGGTTTGAGTGGCAGTAGTGGTGGGGGAGGCTGACCCATGATTTCCTCTGAGTAGGCCCTGGCTTCCTGCTGGGTTTCCGCACCACCATCCTGAGTTCGGGACCAAGTGGATTTGTTTCTTTTCTTGCATCTTGTTGAGAGCATAGAGAGCGGATGCAGTGGAAATTAGTTTTGTTCTGTAAATGCTTATGTAGTACTTTCTGTGTGCTAGGCATACAGCCTGTTGTTGTTGTTGTTAAGTGCCATCGAGTCATTTCTGACTCATAGCGACCCCATGCACAGCAGAACGAAACACTGCCCAATCCCACACCAGCCCCACAATCCCTGCTATACTTGAGCCCATCATCGCAGCCACCATGTCAATCCATCTCGTTGAAGGCCTCCCCCTCTTTTG
>NW_006921742.1:3032111-3091858 GCF_000298275.1 Orycteropus afer afer | reverse complement strand
AAAAAAGGTGTTTGCAATGAACAAGTCGTTGGTTTTGCAAAATTCTACCATACAAGTTCCAGCATTATTTCTGTCATCAAGGCCAAATTTTCCAACTACCGGTGATTCTTCTTTGTTTCCAACTTTTGCATTCCACATACAGCCTAGTACCTTCTATTCTCCCAGGCCTGAAACTTCCCATCAGAATCCAGGGCTTTGTATTGCTTCATTCTGGTTCCACCTGTGCTCAGAATTTGCATTTCTATCCCAGACAAACTGAATGAGAATCCATATTTTAACAATTTCTAAAAAAAAAAAAAAAACCCCCAAAACCCTCACTGCAATTGAATCAATTCCAACTCATAGCAAACCCCACTGGGTTTCCAAGGCTGTAAATCTTTACAGAAGTAGATTACCTCACTGGCCTCCTGCAGAGCAGGTGGTGGATTTGAACCAGTGATCTTTTGGTTACCAGCCAACTGCCTTTACCACTACTCCACCAGAGCTCCCAAATTCTTAAACCAAAAAACAAAACAAGACAAAACAATAACCCCAAAGCCACTGCCATTGAGACTGTCCCGACTCAGTGACTTGTATCGGGTTTCCAAGAGGGTAAATCTTTACAGTTAGTTGCCCCATCTTCCTTGCAGAGTGGCTGATGGGTTTGAACTGCCAGGCACTGGACCACCAGAGCTCCTTCCTTAATCCCTAAGTGATGTTTATAGATCCCAAGGTGATTCTCATTTATACCTGGTCATCTTGTTAAATGTAGATTCTGAGTCAATGCAAATTCTCTGCAGAGAGGTAGGTGGTAGAACCCTGTTCAAAGCCTCACCTGAATCCCAACGCTGAACTTCACCTGTGCTTGTTCTGAACTCAGCTTTGGACTATCACTTCCTGACCAAGAGGCTGCAGAAGACCTTGTTTTCTGTCCTCCCCTTGCCTCCCACTTGCTCCCTCCTCCCTTCCTCCCTCCTTCCCAGGATTTCATCTCTTCTGGATCTCCAGCAACCTGGATTTCAAGTGGGTGGTGGTGGTGCACTTAAGACATCTCCCTTGTTGAGGATGATCATGACTGAGGGGATTGGTAACAGGGTCAAGTGCTACAAAGAGGAGGAAGACGATGAAAACTGAGAACAGGTCATTGTCTTAGACAACTGGGAGGCATTAGTGACCACAGACTAGAGGGAACAGCTTTAGTAGAAAGGTGAGGGCAGAAGCCAGATGAGGAGAGAAATAAATGATGACCAATGAGGGATAGAAGCAGCAGACTTAAAGTACTCTTTGAATCCATTCGTCAAGAAACAGGGAAAACAGAAACTCAAGCAAGCAGCAGGACGGAGGGAAGGATTTGTGAGTTAGAGGATTATTCAGGTTTATAGAAAGAGTAAAATGCTCCAATAGACGCATGAGATAAATTCACCCTGAAATTTTACAATGTGGCTGAATCCCTGCCTTGCCTAGGTATAAGCCTGTCCTCTGCTTATCCTGGGAAAGTGACTTTTCCAGGGATACCAGGAGCTCTGGTAGCATAGTGCCTAAGGCACTTGACTGCTAACCAGAAGGCTGGTGGTTCAAACCCACCAGTCACTCCTCAGAAGAAAGATGGGGCAATCTACTTCCATAGTGATACTGCCTCAGAAATCCAAGGAGGGGTCGCTATGAGTTGGGTCCGACTCAATGGCACATAACAACAACACAACACCATGAGCTGAGGAGCCTGAACAGAGACCAGAACAGGCCCTTTACATCCTGCAGGACGGACTGAAAAAAGACTTCTGTGAGCTACACTGGCTGAAAAGCAGCTGACGTCCTTTTCAATTCTTTGGAGCAAGTGCTGCCATGAGCTTTCCCTGGCTGCTGGGTTCTCAGCCTCAGCTGTACATTAGAATTACCCGGGGACCCTTAAATCATAGATGTGTCCGAGATTCTGATTGAACTAGTTTGGTTGGGGCCTGGGCACTGCTTTTTAAAGCTTGACAGGTGAATCTAATGGGTAGCTTGATTGACTACCACTGTCATGCCTTGTAAGGAGTCCTCATGGCACAGTGGTTAAACCACTCGACTGCCAACCAGAAGTTTGCTGGTTCAAACCCACCAGCTGCTCCCCAGGAGAAAGATGAACTAGTCTGCTTCTGTAAAGATTTACAGCCTCAGAAATCCTATGGGGCTGTTCTACTCTGTCCTAAAGGATCACTATGATCAGAATCGGTTGATGATAGTGGGTTGGTTTTGGTCATGCTTCGTGCACTAGAAATCATTATCTCTTGATGCCTCGATAGCCAACTTCACTGTGATCACCACAACCGCCTGTCTGGCTGTTCTTTGTGCATACAATTTAACCCCTCATGGCTGCCTGCAAAGATGTTGAAATTTTAACAGGTAACTCCCAACACTATTTGGCTAAGGCTCAATAAAGGAGAATGTTACCTTCTCTCTTAGTGGAGCTACAACAAAGACTCAGCAAACAGGGGAAGAACTGACAACCAAATGAAGCAAAGCTACAAAAGGGCAGGGTAAAATACGTGTGGGATGGCCAATTGTTCTAAATTGACTGTGATAGTCCCAGATATTATCCTCTTACTTCATCACATTGGGCTAATAATTTAAGGTCTCTGGGTGGCAGAAAGGAGCCAGCTTAAAGCATTTGGCTGCTAACCAAAAGGTCAATGTTTCCAATTGTGAGAGAAAGATGAGGCAGCCTGCTTCCACAAAGATTTATAGCCTTGGAAACCATATGGGGCAGTTCTACTCATAGGATCACTATGAGTCAGAATTGACTTGATGGCAGTGGGAGAGAGGGAGAAAGTGAGGTAGCACAAGTAGTTTCTGATCCATTGCTAACCTAAAGGTTGGTGGTTCAAACCAACCCAGCAGCACTGCAGAAGAATTCCTTGGCAATCTGACTCCATAAAGATTACTGCCAGGAAAACCCCATGGAGCAGCTCTACTCTAACACATGGGGTCACCAGGAGCCCGAATCTGCTTAGCACCAATGTAGAGTCCTTTTAAAGGAATAAGATAAAATTGAGAAAAAACTTGGCTATAGGGCATTATTACCTTTCCTAATGTGGTTGATTCCTTACAAGCATGTTCATATTGCTTGGTTCGACAATCAACACCAATGGAAGCAGCAGTCAAGGAATAAGATGGCCATGTATTGCATTGGGCAAATCTGCTACAAAAGAGCTCTTTAAAGTGCTGAAGAGCAAAGATGTCTCTTTGAAGACGAAGGTGTGCCTAACCCAAGGTGGTGTTTTCAATCACCTCGTATGTATGTGACAGCTGGACTATGAATAAGGAAGACCAAAGAAGAGTTGATGCTTTTGAGTTATGGTGTTGGCAAAGGATATTGAAAGTACTGTGAACTGCCAGAAGAAGTAACAAATCTGTCCTGGAAGAAGTGCCGCCAGAATGCTCCTTGGAAACAAGAATGGCCAGAATTCATCTCACCTACTTTTGGTCATGTTGTCAGAAGGGACCATTCCCTGGAGAAAGATATCATGCTTGGTAAAGTGAAGGGTTGTGAAAATCTAGAAGACTCTCAACGAGGTGGATTGACACAGTGGCTGCAACACTGGGCTCAGGTACAGCAAGTATTTTGAGGCTGGCCCAGGACCGGGCAGTGTTTTGTTCTGTTGTACACAGGGTCACTATGAGTTGGAACCAACTTGATGGTACCTAACAACAACAACAACAACGTTGTTGAATCATCCTTACATTCCTGGAATAAACCCTACTTGGTTATTGTTGTTTATTCTTTATTTTCAAAAATGTTTTATTAAAATAGAGCATACTCACAATATATCTAAGACATTCACGCATATTATTGCATGTAGTTGTCAGTCATTCATTCTTCCTAGTGGACAATATTACACTATATGAATATTTACAATTTATTTATCCATTGTATTGTTATAGGGTATTTGAGTAGCTGTAGTATTAAATGCAGTAAGATTTCATAATTTAAGAGATCAATTGTTTCTTAAGAGAGAGAAGTTTGCAACAGGCAGCCAGCCAGTTTTAGAGAAACTGCTACAGCTAATGTGTTTTTTTTTTTTTGGCTTAAATGCCATTTGCGATCTTGTGATAAAAAAAATGTACAGTCAATTCTTTGAAGGTTATACAGTAGTGCACAAGAACAAGTCACATGGGAACAAAATTTTAGAGATACAGGTCTTGCGAAAAAGAAACTTTTAGGTTAAACATTCACCATCTGTTACTTCAAAATGAACAAGGTCCTTGGGAGAACAAGAAGGGGTATTCTTTCTCTCTCTTTTTTCCCTTTCAATAACATTTTATTGTGTCTTTGGTAAAGTAGTTCAGGTTCCCATTCCACAATTTTTACACAAGTTGTTCAGTGCCACTGGTTACATTCTTCTGGATGAGTGAACATTCTCATTAGTTCTGTTGTGGTTCTGTTTCCAGTAATTCGGTTTCCTTGCCCCTTACATTCTCAACTTTGTTTCAAAGTAATTGTTGATCATGTTCTCATATAGATGATACCTTAAAGGAGCACAATACTCATGGGTGATATTCATTATTTTTCCACCCAATTTGTTACTTAATTACAAGGTGACCTCAGAGGTTACTTTCATTCAGTTCAAGTATCTCAGGACAATAGTCCTCCAGTTTCAACCAGTCCAACAGGTCTGGTTTTTGTTTTGTTTTTAGGAATTTGAAGTTCCAGTCCACATTATTTTCCCCATTCTATCAAAGGTCCACATTTTGTGGTCCTGATTAGAATGATTGGTAGTGGTAGTTGGGCACCATTTAGTTCTTCCACTCTCTCTTTTCTTGCGGGACCTCTGGTGGTCTAGTGCCTAAGGCACTTGACTACTAACCAGAAGGCTGGCGGTTCAAACCCACCAGCCACTCTGAGGAAGGAAGATTGGGCAAGCTACTTCTGTAGAGATATCACCCCGGAAACACAAGGAGGGGTCGCTATGAGTAGCAATCGACTTGACAGCAGTGAGTCTTTCTGGTTTATGTTTTAGTGACATAGTTTACCTATGTCAAGCTGTGTATGCTTCACCCTCATTCAGTACAACCTTTTCCATCACCCAAAATAACAAGTGTCTACTATCTACAGAAGGAGCTCTGTGATATAGCACCTAAGGCATTTCACTGCTAACCAGAAGGTTGGTGGTTCAAACCCACCAGCTGCCCCGCAGAAGGAAGATGGAACAATCTACTTCCATAAAGATGTACAGCCTCAGAAACCCTATGAGGGTGGCTATGAGTCAGAATTGACTCGATGGCAGTGAGTTTGGTTTTTGTTTTTTTTACTGTCTAGAGTGAACCCCCTCTCCACTCTGATCACACAGATGCATTATGGGTAGATGAGGCCGTGGTTCACGTACACTATTTGTCCTGAACACTAGTTTCTTGTTTGAGTCTCCGGTTTCCTAGAAGGGGCATTCTTGAGAGATTAATGAGGTTGGTTTGTGGGAGCACGTTAAACGATAAGACACCCAGAAGTCTTGGTGTGTTATCCAGGCTTCTGAGGAGTTACTGTTAACATTAGTTTAGGGAAATTATGAACAGTATTGCTCTGAATGTTTTTGTACCAGGCATTTGGCAAATACGTGTACCCCTTCTGTGTGTATCAAGGACAAAATTATTGTCCCAGAGATCTATTTCTAGGATTTTCCCTATTAATTATGATGAAGACAAAAATATTTTCTAATGAATAATTCAGTTTTTTACAAGTCTTTAAAATATCATGGTTATTGTTTTTTCATTCCAAGTACATGTAATTTCTTGTTGTTGTTATGTGCCGTCGAATCAAACCTGACTCATAGCGACCCCTCCTTGGGTTTCCGAGGCAGTATCACTACGGAAGTAGGATTGCCCAACCTTCCTTCCGAGGAGTGGCTGGTGGGTTTGAACCGCCAGCCGTCTGGTTAGCAGGCAAGTGTCTTAGCCACTATGCTACCAGAGATTCTTTAATTGTCTATAACCTCGTTGTTCAATATAGTAGCCATTAGGCTTTAAGGCTACTAAGCGCTTGAAATGTGCTGTAAGTTTAAAATACACACCAGACTTTGAAGACAGTACAAAATAAAGAATGTAAAAAACCTCAATAATTCTAAAATATTAATTATATCTTGAAATTATAGTATTTTGAACACGTTGGGTTAAATACCAAATATATTATTAAAATTAACTGAACAGTTTTTTTTTAAATGTGGTTCTAGAAACTTTAAATTACATATGTGGCTCACAATTATATTTCTTTTGGATAGTGCTGGTCTGTCCTATGCAGTTAAATAAATAGATAAAGATTGTTTTAGTCACTGAACAATTTGTATAGAAATTGTCAAGTGGGAACCTAATTTGCTGTATAGACTTTCACTGAAAACACAATAAAATATTATTTTTTAAAAAAGAATGTTTTATTAGCTAATATGGACATTAGAAGGAACGCTGGTAATACTGCAGTTAAAGCATTGTGCTGGAGCTCTGGTGGTATAGGGCCTAAGGCATTTGACTGCTAACCAGAAGGCTGGTGATTCAAACCCACCAGCCACTCCTTGGAAGGAAGATTGGGCAATCTACTTCTGTAGAGATACCACCTTGGAAACCTAAGGAGGGGTTGCTATGAGTCTGAAATGGCTCAACAGCAGTGAGTTTTGTTTGTTTGTTTTCGCTAACCAAAAGGTTGGCAGCTGGAACCCACCAGCCACTCTGAGGGAGAAAGATGAGGTAATCTGCTTCTGTAAATATTTACAGTCTTGGAAACCCTATTGAACAGTTCTACTCTGTCTTATGGAGGGGAGAGAACCAAACCAAACTCACTGCCATTGAGTCCTTTCCAACTCTAGCGACACCCTGTGGGTTTCCGAGGCAGTAAATCTTTACAGAAATAGATTGCCTAGTCTTCCTTCCAGGGAAGGTTTGAACCTCCAGCCTTAGGCACTACACCAGCAGAGCTCAGATGCTATGAATTAGAATCAACCCCATAGCACTGGTTTTGGTTTGGTTTATGTACATTCTGTAAATTCTTTTGACAAAAATAATGCAATAGACTACTTTGCAATTACCAGTCCTGGCACACTGCTCCTGGTGGTGGCGTTAGGTGCCAATGAGCCACTCCAAGCGTAGTGATCCCATGTACAACAGCCCTGGGCCATCCTCACAGCCCTTGCTGAACTTGAACCTATTGTTGCAGCCCCTGTGTCAATCCATCTCGTTGAGGGCCTTCCCCCTATTTTGGCTGACCCTCACTTTACCAAGCATGATATCCTTCTTCAGGGACTGGTCCCTTCTGACAACATGACCTAAGTAGGTACAGTGAAGTCTGGCCATTCTAGGTTCTAAGGAACATGCTGGCTGCATGTTCTTCCAGGATCTTCCATGATTCTTCCAGGATCGATTTGTATAGTTTCTGATAGATACATCCTTGGTATTTAATAAATAATTCTTAAGTGTTTAATAAACTTTAGTAAGTTAAACTTTTCACATTGTTTAGCTATGTGATGATAATTTCCTAAGAGAATAAGGAAAGATGACAAAAAAGCCTGAACGGAAACAGAGAATCACAATCTACGTTTTAACAATCTCTCCAGATCATTCTATAAAATTCAGATTCAGTGTATCTGGGGTGGAAAGGCAAATGCTCAGCAGGGGTCGAACCAGAATGAGCCCTTCAAAGCTCTGCTCCTGACAGACTAAATTAGTGTCATCATCTTCCTAGGAGACTTCAGCACTCAGCACTTGGTGGGTGTTTTGGTTTTCACCTTTGTAGAGAGATCTTGGCAGCAAATCAATGCCCAGGAACATTGTCCCTGAGTAGCGCGGTGGAATGGTGGCTAAACTGAGTGGGCTTTCCTAGAAGCCTTGGTCTCCAGGCCACCTGCCTGCGGCCTGGCCCCTCCTCCGACATCTCCTCCCTTAAGTTTCCTCCTCATAGGCTAGTCCCTGGCAGTGTGGGCGGTCCCTTTCCTGAGCGCTTAAACTCTTACTTTTTCCCCCCTCCACCTTCCTCCTCCTCCACACCAGCCTTTCTCTTGCCTCAGTCCCTTCCTTCCCCGGCCTCTTCCTTCCCAAGTGCACCGAAGGAGATAACGTGACCCGGACGACGCGGCACCAATTTTTCATCGCAGAAGAAACCGAGAAGAAGAGGTGAGTCCCCTGGGCTGATTGACAGGTGATGAAGGATGGACGGGATTAGCGGGTTGACGCCATGAAGCCGGGCAATGGTAGCATGCGGGACCCAAAGGGGAGCAAAGCATTGTCAAGGTTGTAACTGGCGTTGGGCTGAAGCAGAGCAGACTGGGGACCCCCTGGGCGCGCGCCGGCCGCGCCCCCACCTCTCCAGCAGACTTCCGCACCCTGCTCACGTGACGTTTTACCGGCCGAGGGCGGCCGGGGAAGCAAGCAGAAATTTTATGGTTTTTACTGCGGTGCGACGTGTCTGCTTTGCGCTTGGCAGTGGCTCGGGAATCCAGTTTTGCAGCGCTGGGTGAGGAAGGTTGGGGGTGAGGGGACAGGCTGCCCTAGAAATTTAGTGGCCTCAGGGCAGGGAACTCTCCAGCGCTGGAGATGGGTGCGGCTCAGTGCGCTCTTGGCGGGGGACCGAGGGGACCCTAGGAGCTCCGGGCCGTTTTCGTTGTCCTGTTTGGGCGCACGCTCACGCTGCGCGCCAGAGCGCACCGGCCGCGGCGCAGCGCGGGCTGCCGGGCGCCGGCGCGCGAGTTGCGGAGACAAAGGCTTCCGGGACGCGGCCCTTGCCGGGGAGACCGCCTATAGCCAGCCTGGTGGTCCCCGAGCAGCCCGAGTCCAGCGCTCCCCAGCTTTGCATAGATGCGGTGGTAACTGTGGGGTGGCCTGCTGGGGAAGGATCTTGGGACCCCTTCCGGGACGCATCCCAAACTTGGCGCAAGATGACCATATATGGAATGTGTGAGCCCCAGCGAGGAAGCAGGAAGGAACCCAGTCACCCTTTAACCGGTTGCTGGTCATTGATTGCGAAGGAGGCTGGAATAATGTACCCAGTCCCAGTAAGCGAAGTTGGCTTCTGATTTCCCCAGATCCTCCCTCCGCTTTATTTCTTTGGACGTTAGAAAATCTCCAGAGTTAAAAACAAAAAACAAAACACCCAGCTGTAGCAGGGGCTTTACATATACTCTTAAGTGTGTGTTGATGGTTGAAACTCTCAACATATGTTCCAGTCCTCCAACACTCCGCTTTCTTTGTGACTCATACGCACAATGCCTAATGGGAGGGCTGGGTGGCGTCTGTTCCCCCTTTGGCTTGAGCCTCTGTAGCAGTTACTTTTTTTCTGGTCAAGATGCCTTCTATTGACAGGCACTTGCTTCTGCCTAGATTTGCCCCCTATGGCCTCTCCTCATTGTTCTTGATTTTCTGGCTCACTCCAGTCCCAAGCTTCTGTTCTTTCTCCCTATAAGTATGGCCTTCCAAGAAATATGTAACAGTTGGTATCCCCACCCCTTTGTCCCTTTCTTCACTAAATAATAAAATAAGTAGTAAATAAGCCAAATTATGTATGCTAGCAATGGTTTCTAAACCTGTTATTTTCCTTTCGATGTAAGTGTTCTTAGTAAGTGGTCAGCATGTAATACTTCATGGAAATATAGCTCACTATTATATTTAGAGCAGTTTGCATAATGACCAGAAAAAAAAATGAAAAGAAAGAAAACAAATGGAAAACTAGAATGGTGTGGAAGAACATTTTTTAATTTTGAGGCATTAACCCCTCTGAGCTTCAGTGTCATTATCAATAAAATGGGTGTAAATAAAACTTTGCAAGGTTCTTAGAAATAAATGAATTAACATTAGATAAGGAAACTGATATGTGATTAATGAAAAGAAATGCTGATTGCCTTCCCTTCTTAAAACTGTATAAACGTACATCTGCTTAAAACAGCCTACATATTTACACTTCACACAGTAGTGGGATTTCTTTGATTCTCATTAAATTCAAGCTAAGTCTGAAGTGTGCTGCTGGAAGTGAGTGGGAGGAGGGGAGAGCAGCGGTTGGTAAATTGTCAAGGTTGGAGGAAAGCAGAGAATCTGAAAATTGGACCAATTGCTATTGGGCTGATTCCAAATCATTGTGACCCCATGTGTGTCTGAGTAGAACTGTTCTCCATAGGATTATTGGTTGATTTGAGTTGGGGAAAGTTTATAGAGCAAATTAGTTTTTCATTCAACAGTTAATACACATTTTGTTTCGAGGCGTTGATTGTAATCTCCATAATGTAACATCTTTCTTTCCACTTCCTGCTTGCAGGTACTTTTCCCCTGTGCTGTCCTTCTATCCTATACATTCCTGCCCTCTGAGCTATCTCTGTGGTCAAATGCTGCCCTTCTGATCTCCCATGGTTGATTGTTCTAAGGAGCGTACCTTCCTGGCATAAATATTCACCTCATAGCCCTGTCTGTTGTTTGGCTGGAGGTTAAGCCACAGGAGTGAGTTCAATTTTAGGCTCAAAAGGTAACTAGGGGCCATAGTTTTAGGGGTTTTGCCAGTTTCATCAGAGCAGTAAGCCTGGTCTTTTTTTATAGTTTTATTCCACGTTTTTCTCCCCTATCCAGGGTCTCCAATTTTAATCCCTTTCCGAGTGATTGGCAGTAACAGGGCACTATTTGGTTCTTCTGGGCTCAGGGTCAGCTCTAGGATTTCTGATGGCTGATTTTTCAGGAGTAGATAGCCAGTTCTTTCTTCTGAGGTGCTTCTGGGTAGACTTGAACCCCCAACCTTTTGGTTAGCATCTGAGCACATTAGCTGTTTGCATGATGCTGGGACTTGCTGAGAATTGGAGGACACCTTGATCCTTTTGTACATTTCATTGTGAAGGCTTATTTCCTAAGCATTCTTCACAGATACATACTACTTCTGCATTAATGTTTCCAGTAACAGGGTGCAAATTTATTTGTCGTTAGATCGTTGTGATAGGGAATTTTTTTTTTTTTAAATATGGCTCCCAAATCTGCCTTCCTATCACATTTATCTATACTACCCAAAAGAAAAAAATGGAATAAGGCTATACATGTAAGAACAGACCATGACATTAGCTTTAGTTCTTTGACAATAGCAACAGATCTTTATAGACTGTCTTTATGGATCAAGATTCTTTAGAGTGCAAGCAACAGAAACACAGTCAAACCAGACCAAGCAAAAACAGAAGCAATATTGCTTCATGTAACTAGAAAGTCTAAGATCATCGACAGGCCAAAGCAATGCTCTATGACTAGACTTTTCTTTCTATTAGATTTATCCTGCCGAGTTTTTCCCACATGGTGACCATTTACACCAGGGACTGAAGACTTATCTCTTGGAACCCTTTGGAAGGAGAGTCTCATTTTACTAATAGTTCTAGAAAAACCCCAGGGCTGACCCTCATTGCTTTGGATGAAACCACCAACCTTATGCCCCAAAGTAATCACCAGGTATGAACCACTTCTAGAGCCCGTGGTGAGGCTCTACCCAAACTACTGGACTTAGAGTAGGAAGGAAAGGCTCTAGCCATATAAAAATTTGATTGCTGGTGTCAGAATATGGAATGGGGTCTGAGCAGGCAACACCAGCAACTGTCTACCACGCTGACATTAGCAGGTTTTTTATACCGTTACTTCATAGCCTGGCATTCAGGTCTTCAGCATAGTGGCTCCATTCTCTGGATATGTTTTAGCTTTTTAATCTCTCAATTGAACTGTATCTTGAATTGAATATAATGTTATAGATATGACCAACACAATATGCAAATTTTTTGATACTGGGTTTTATGTAGATGCGTTTAAGGAGCTCTGGTTGCATGGTGGTTAAACATTTAGCTACTAACCAAAAGGTCATCAGTTCAAACTCACCAGCTGCTTCTGTACAGAAGCAATCTGCTTCTGTAAAGATTTACAGCCTTGGAAACCCTATGTGGCAGTTCTACTCTGCCCTGTAGGGTTGTTGTGAGTCAGAATTGACTTGATGGCAGTGGGTTTTCTGTGGTTTGGGTGGGTAGATGCATTTAAGATTTTGCATTTTATTGCAATACAAGTTTCCTTAATTATAATGTTCACACAAATGATGTAGCAGATGGTAGTGGTAATTTGGGGTCCCAATCAATATCATTTAAGCAGGTGGTTTGTAGTCATAGATGTCACTCTTGTTTTTGAAAGCTACTGGGAATTAATGACAATCTGTCTGGAGAAAGTTGTTTCTTTCAAATCATCACCCCAAAGCAAACCATACATATAACTACTTTTTAGTCTCTTACTTGATTTGGAAAACTTATAATTTGAGAACAGACTGAGTAGATGCATATTCTGCCCATTTGCTTGTAATTTCTAACTCTCATGTTGTTGTTTCACTGCAAATTACTGTCTTCTTAAGGAACCTCTCTTCTTCCTTGACTTCTTGGACTCTACGTGGCTGGGATTCTTGTCATCCCTCTCTACCTCTTCTTTCACTCTTTCTCTACTGGTGTTTCTCTCCTCTCTCCTTCTGTGGGTATTTGTATTTGTCAATCCTCTTTACATTCTTTTGTTCTGTCTCTGAGTGCTCTTCCTGTCTCTGAGCTCTCTGGTGACAATCCCTGCATCTGTAGTTCCATCCCCTCTCATGCATTTACTTGTTCCCTCAGTTCATGGAACCGACATTTATTGATCCTTCACTCCTGGGGCCAGATGTGGTGCTGGGTTCCAGTGATATAGCTATGAGCATTATAGTCAGATCCCTGCAGAGAGGAGTTTACCATAACTCCAGCCGAGTGAAGTGAGGATGGGCCCACAGTGCTGTGGGAACGTACAGCGGGGGAGCTCTCCTAGACCAGGTACTCAGGACAGGCTTACTGGAAGAAGTTAGATCTAAGCTGGGACTGGATGTGTGGGGATTAGCCCCAAGAAAGAAGAGGGATCTGCTGGGCTGAGGAGACAGTATATGTGAAGACTGGAAGTGAGAGAGTGAGGGGCATCTGAAGAATAAAAGGAAGCCCTGGCATTTAGCTGTGACCTGCAATCAAGGGGGTAGAGTAGAGGAGACTAGAATAGTGGGCAGAACCCAGTCTCTGGAGGATTTAGGGAGCAGTGGCAAGTCTCACAGCTCCTGTTAGAATCTAGACTCCTCCTTGTCTGAGGATGAACTACTGCTAATTGTCTCCACTGCAGTCAGGTTGCAGTGGGCACTGGCCAGGGAAGGAGATGTTCTTCCATGTGACCCAGAAGTTATCATTGCACTGACCTGATGGTATTAATCTGTGTTGATCTGCCTTCCTCCTAGACTACAAGCCTCCGAGGGTAGAGACTGTGTCAATTTATCTTTGTATCCCCTGCTCCTAGCTTAGTGCTTCCTCCAGTGAGCCGTGTCTTCTTTCAGGCTTTTGCATAAGTTTTGCCCCACTGTGTAGAATACCCTTTCCTACTTGTCAGCCTGGTCCATTCTAACTCCCACAAAGCCTTCTGTGGCTTTCTCCTGGGCTGCCATAATACCGTACCCACCATTAACAGAAGGCGTGTGGCACTGCCATTCATTCCAGGCCTTTCTCTGGCCATTGGCCTGTGAACAGCCTGAGGGCAGATATACTACTCCCCTTTGTAGTTTTGGTGCCTAGCAGAACACCCTGGAGAAGACTTGCCTAGAGTTAATAGCCAGTACAAGGGGAATCCACCATCCGTCTGTCATTTTGTCATCCTGTGGCAGCTTGAGTTTTGGTATGAGGCTGGAAGCTATGTCAGTAGTGTTTCAAATACCAGCAGGGTCACCCATGGGGGACAGGTTTCAGCAGAGCTTCCCGACTAAGACTGACTAGGAAGGAAGATCTGGTGATCAACTTCCAAAAATTAGCTAGTGAAAGCCCTATATATAAATCACAACAGAATATTGTTCAATATAATATTGGAAGATGGGCCTCCTAGATTGGAAGGCTTCAAAATATAAATACTGTTTCGCTGCAACAGTGAGTCTAGCATACAAATAATTGTGAAGAAGGTGCAGGATCAAGGCAATGTTTTGTTCTACGTGGGGTCACCATGAGTCAGAACTGACTCAGTGCCAGTTACCAACAAACAGACAGTGTAGAAGAGTAATGGGGTCAGTAGAAAAGGGCCGTTACAAAGATAGAGGGACAATGGAGGTACTTTGTTGTTGTTGTTGTTGTTATGTGCCATCGAGTCGGCCCCGACTCATAGCGACCCCTCCTTGGGTTTCCGAGGCAGTATCACTACGGAAGTAGGATTGCCCAACCTTCCTTCCGAGGAGTGGCTGGTGGGTTTGAACCGCCAGCCGTCTGGTTAGCAGGCAAGTGTCTTAGCCACTATGCTACCAGAGCTCCTGGAGGTACTTTTGTTGTTGTTGTTATGTGCCATCGAGTCGGCCCGACTCATAGCGACCCCTCCTTGGGTTTTCGAGGCAGTATCACTACGGAAGTAGGATTGCCCAACCTTCCTTCTGAGGAGTGGCTGGTGGGTTTGAACCGCCAGCCGTCTGGTTAGCAGGCAAGTGACTTAGCCACTATGCTACCAGAGCTCCTGGAGGTACTTTAGTGCCATGCATATCATAAATGTGATTTTAGGAAGAGGGGCGTGGGAAATTGATAGTAGCAAATGCTACATGAGAAAAGAAACAACCCTTGCATATGGGAAGATGTGCTTAATGAAGAAATGGTAGTAATACAAACCCATTTTTTTCTCTCAGGCAGCAATGAATGTGGATCATGAAGTTAACCTCTTAGTGGAGGAAATTCATCGCTTGGGTTCAAAAAGTAAGTACTCTAACATGTGAATTTTATTTCTTCATGATCTTACCTCAGAGCAGCAGGACCAGCATTTTGGTAGAAGCCTGTGAATGGGTGACCCAGGGCTTCAGGACCTAGTTCTGAAGTGAAATCTGGAGGCACAGCTCCTGGGGTATTGTGATTCAGATGCAAAGCGTGGTTGTGATACTACATTTGAATGGACAGAAAATTACTAACCTTTTGTAATCTGGCCATACTGAAGTCTGATAATTGAATCAAGTCCAAATTTGTATTTGTCACACTATTAAGATTCATTTTCTCTGCTTAAAGCATCTACCACTTTACAGACTTTGAGCTCACTTTGAAATGACTAGGGACTTAAATGAAAATTATACTAAATTGTCTTTATTTTTTCCTAATTTTTGAGTTTTGTATAATCAAGTATTTATGTCCATGTAACTAAAATAAGCCATCTTATAGGTACTTTTTTTTTCAAGTCTTTTTCTTCAGTAGCAAATAGGTAGATACCATGAAGATAGTGACATGTAAAGCGATTGTATTACTATTCTATAAAAACCCATTGCTGTCACTCAATTCCAACTCATTGTGACCTTATTAAAAAATACCAGAAACCAAACTCACTGCCATCCAGTCAGTTCTGACTCATAGCGATCCCTTCTTGGGTTTCCAAGGCGGTTTTTCTAAGGTTTGAACTGCCAGCCTTCTGGTTTGGAGTCAAATGCTTTAGGCAATACAGGGTAAAACTGCCCCATAGGTTTCTTCATGGAAGCAACTGTTGCATGTTTCTCCCATTGAGTGGCTACTGGATTTGAACCTCTGACATTTTGGTTAGTAGCCAAGTGCTTTAGCTACTGTGCCACCAGGGCTCCTTAGTATTAGTATTACCAAAAACCAGTATGAGTTGATTCTGATTCAGAGCAACCCTATAGAACAGAGTAGAATTGCCCCATAGGGTTTCCAAGGCTGCACATCTTTACAGAAAAAGACTGCCTCAACTTTCTTGCATGAAGCAGCTAGTAGGTTTGAACCACCAGGCTTTTGGTTAGCGGCCAAATGCTATAAACACTGTACCACCAGAATTCCTAGTATTAGTATTAGTAGTATACTAATTGATAGTATGAGTGCTCTTTCCTAAATTATGATTATAGTCACTATTATACTTGCCACTTTTGGTATTTGATAACATCTCAGACAACATATATGAAATTAAGTACCTCAGTAATTATTTTGTAGTGATAGCTTGCTTCTTCTTACTTACAGCTTTGTCTGCTTATGAATTGTAAATCCTTTGAAATAACAAGACATATTTTGAAAATTTCATTGAGACATTACTGTATTTTTATACAAATAATGCACAAATGTTTGCCAATCATGCCTCCCTCCCACCCCCATATTTTCATAAGTTCACTATGCTAACTTTTTTACGGCAACATGTAGAAAAAATTGGCATAGCATGCTTATGAAAGTATTGGGAGGGAAGACTTAGATGTCAAAAAACCATAAAATACTTTATTTGCATAAAAATATGATAATGTTAAATGCCTCCTGTATTACTTTTCAATTAGTGCTGTAAGAAATCACTACAAACTTAATGATGTGAAACAACACAAAATTATTATTTCAGCAGGTCTCTGGATCAGGACCCTGATGCAGGTCTCACTGGTATAAGATCAGAGTGTTGGCAGATATATTCCTTTTTGGTGGCTCTGGGGGGAATCCTTTTCCTTGTCTTTTCCATCTTCTAGATGTCACCCACAGTCCTTGGCTTGTGACTCCCTTTCTCCTTCAAAGTCTGTAAAAGCAGGAGGAGTCTTCATGGTTCCTCATTCAGACCTCTTCTACCCCACCTCTTCCATTTTCTAGGACCTGTGTGATTACCTTGTGACCACCTATATAACTCAGGATAATCTCCCCATCTAAGGACCTTAATTTAATCACATCTGCAAAGTCCCTTTTGTCATATATGCTAATGTATTCACAAGTCCTAGGGATGAGGTCATGGATATCTTTGGGAACCATTATTCCTCCTACCACATCCCCTTTTGGTCTTTTCTGGTCACTTTATTTGTACATTAAACCTGAGTCATCATTACTGAAGTACACCAAGAAAAGATAAGCATATAAAAGTTTGTGTGAACTCAACAACCAAGTGACTTTAATTATATAGTCAGTTTATAAATATTTGTTGAGCATCTAAGTATGCCAAACACTCTGTAAGTCCAAGTGCTATAAAGATAGTCCTTTTCCTTGAGAAAAATAGATGAAGACTCATGAGGCAGTTATCAGAAAAAAATAATATACTGAACTGTGAAGTATTGACATTCAGTTCACTGTAAGACAAAACTCATTGCCAATGAGTCAATTCCAACTCATAGCAACACTAACAGGACAGAGTAGAACTGCCCCATAAGATTTCTAAGGCTGTAATGTTCATGAAAACAGACTGCCACATCTTTCTTCATGGAGAGGCTGGCGGGGACCTCCCACCTTCCAATTAGCAACCGAGTGCTTAACCATTGTGCTACCAGGGTTTCTTCAATTCATTGTAATCCCAGAGAAATATATTATTGAAAGATGCAGCATCGAGGGGCACTTAGCCAAGACTTGAATCACAGATAGGACTTTGGAGAGTAGGCAGGTCAGTTCCATGAGCTGAATTTGGGCTGGGAATGAATCTGATGTTTGTGGACAGCACTGAGGAGACAATGGAGAATAATTTATTTAGTCCCCTAATCCAACAAATGGACAGTGCTTTCTTAACCTCATTTTTCTCCCACCCAATTTACCATGCCCACTTGATGGAAATTTGGGGAGTCTTATTTTCAGTTGTGATATGTTCTTTCTCCCATGCTTCCAGTTTCTCCTGAGTTCTCTGAGGTCCTGGTAGTTTTAGGAGGACTACTGTTTGGATTGCTAACCATTTGCAGGATTTTTGCAGAATATTCTTTTCCTTTAGGTCTTCATCCACATTGGCCTAGTGTGTATCGGTTAGATTCACTTGCTTTAAATCACAGCCTCTGCGTCCTGGGCAGCCCCCACCCACCTGCCTCTGGAGGCTGAGGTGTTGCTTCATGCTGAGCAGGTTTCAGTGCAGCTTCCAGACAAAGATGGACTAGAAGGAAGGGCCTGGCCACCAACCAGTGAAAACCCTGTGGATCACAGTGGTCTCATCTGCAGCCGATCATAGGGATGGTTCAGGACTGGGCAGCCTTTCATTCCTTTGTGCACAGGGTCACTGTGAGTGGGATGCTGACTTGATGGCACCATGGGTGGAATGCTGACTTGATGAAAGTATTATTATCCTAATAAGAAAAGGTGAATATCTACTTTAAAATTAGCAGCTTTATAAATTAAAAGACTATAAAGTAATTTTAACTTCTGTAAGCATGAAAATATTTTCAAGTCTCAGCTTTAAAAGGCTATGTTGTCTCACGTGTCCCTGTTAATGGATGACTAATTGGGTTAGAAAGCATATATGGAGCTGTGCTATCTTCTGACACATTATTGTAATCACTGAAGTTGTGTCTGGAATAATTTTGACTAATCTACTTGTGATATGGGGAGCCCTGGTGGCACAGTGCTTACAGTGCTTGGTTGCTAACTGAAAAGTCGGTGTTTTGAACCCACCAGCCGCTCCTTGGGAGAAAGATGAGGAGTCTGTTTCCATAAAGATTTGCAGCCTTGGAAACCCTATGGAGCAGTTCTGTTCTCTCCTATGGGGTCGCTATGAGTCAGAATCGACTTGACAGCAGTGGGTTGGGTTTTTGGGTTTTGCTGCGTAAGGTGTATGAAGTCAAGTGAGAAATTGATCAGTTTTATATTTTATTTTTTAAAATCAAATTTCTTAAAGTCTCTCATTTTTCATCTACTGTAAAAGATTGAAAAAGATTATTTGGATATTGAAATTCCTTCATTGACAAGTATTTCTTGAGTGCCCCCTTTGTGCTCCGTGTGCATTCAAGATGCAGAAATAAATAAAACTCTGTCTGAGTCCTTGAGCACCTCTTTAGATTGCTGGAAGATACAAGCAAATTGGAATCACGTGTTGGGAGTGGTTACGAGAATGTGCTCTGGAGTCAGATTCTCGGAATGAATCCCTAGCTCCTCTGCACGCTTGCTCTGTGACCTTGAGCACATGCCTAGACTTTTCTATGCCTTGGTTTCCTTATTTTTAATACTAATAATAGTCTATATTGATGTTCAAAGATACCTTTTTTTTTTTGCACACTTTGTATTCTCTGAGATAAGGATGTATTATGTGATATAAATTGGCAGCTTAATTGGAATATAAAATAATGGTGCTTCTTGTGATCAATTGTGTCTTATTTTCAATGAAATGAGGATAATGTGAGTTTAATGAGTGTCAAATGCATTGAGCAGTTCTTAAGAAGCATGTGCTCAATAAATGTTAGCTATTAATTATTACAATTGATGGTGAGTGCTTTAATGGATTATATACTTAATTATATATGAAGAGCTATTATTGCAACCAGGGAGATCACAGAGAGCTTCTCAGAGAAGGTGACGTTTGAGTTGATTCATGAAGGAAAAAAATTCAGCTAGGGAAAGGAGTCTGGGATGCTAGGCAAGTTGCTCAACATGGGCAGAACTACCCAGGCAGGATCTCTATGTCATTTTGGGTAACAGCAAGCATTCTCTTATGACCGGATCAAAAAGTGCAGGAGCAATATGGCAGGAGACCAGGATAGGGTGCAAGTCGTGGGTGCAAGGGCCATAGCATGGAGGACTTTATCCTTGAGGCCAAGGACTTCACTTTACTTTGAAGGTGATACAGGGCCATGGAAAGATTAAAGGAAAAGAGTATCAATTAAGTTTGTGTTTTGTAAAGTTCATTCTGCACGAATGTGGTGGGTATGTTAGGGAGCAAAGATGGAGAAAGGAAGGTTGGTAAAGAGTTTTGCATTTACCCAGGTAAGAAACAATTAGAGCCTGAATCAAGGAATTGTCAACAGAAGAAGAAAAGTTAGAGTGACATAGGATATCAAGAAGGTAGAAACACCTGGGCCTTTGTCAGCATGAGGAGTGAGCGAATAGAACTCTGGGATTGCTCTCAGGTTTCTGCCTTTGGAGCCTTTTAAAAATTTAACCTAAATTGAGAATTTACTGTGAGTTAAGCATTCTTTGAAGGTCTTTATCTATAAATCCATTGTTGTCAAGTGGCTTCTCCTCACAGCGACCCTTACCTATTGTGAGGGAATATTTTTACCCTCATTTTATGATGAGAATTTGCCCAGGGTTACCCAGCAGCTCCACTTCTGTTTACAATTCATGCAAGATTCCCTTTGCAGAGGGTCGTGCGGCTAGAAGGTTAGAAACCAAAGAGGCACGGCATTGACTTCCAGGTCAAGCATCATCAGGTTGTCTACTGTTCTTTACAAACTTATTTCCTTCTCCTTGGAGATAATTTTCTCCAAGTGAGCTGTTCTAGTCACTCTTCTCCCAGGTCCTCGTTTTCTCCCATGCTTAGGCCTGGCTTAGTCTTCCCATTTCTGTCACTCATAATGGGGCCAGCTGTCACTGACTGAGTGCTCAGTGTATATTGGGCACTGTGCCATGTGCTTTTAGAACTGTGTCTTCTACAACACTGTGAAAGAGATAGTAAGATGCTTATTTTACAGGTGAGGATATCTGCACCCTTCATTGTTTAAGGCCAAATAAGTAGTAGGTGGCAGAGATTTCAACTAAAGTCTGTCAGGTTTTTAAAAGCCCCATGTTATACTCCTTTAAAGTCCAAAACAGGTACCACCTCCTCCACAGTCTTCCCTTGCTACTCTAGCCCAAAGTCATCTTTGTTGTTGTATACTGTTGAGTCAATTCCAGCTCATAATGACCCTATAGGACAGCGTAGAACTGCCCCCATAGGGTTTCTGAGACTGTCATCGTAAGGGAAGCAGATCACCAGGTAGTTTCTTCTGTGGAGTTGTTGGTGGGTTTGAACTGTGGACCTTTCAGTTTAGCAGCTGAGTGTTTTAACCGTTGTGCCACCAGGGCTCCCTAAAGTCATCTTATCCTCCTCAAAACTGTAGGACATATTTTTACTACTCATTTGACAGCCAATCATATAATTCTTTGTACTGTTTCTTTATTTATTATGTGTATCTTTCTTATTTCTTCATGTGACTTGAAGCCATTTCTATGAAAGCTAGAATCCAAAACCAAATGAAACCCACTGCCATTGAGTTAGGAGCTCTGGTAGCATAGTACCTAAGGCATTTGACTGCTAACCAGAAGGCTGGTGGTTCAAACCCACCAGCCACTCCTTGGAAGGAAGGTTGGGCAATCCACTTCCATAGTGGTACTGCCTCGGAAAACAAGGAGGGGTCGCTGTGAGTCGGATTCAACTTGACAGCAGTGAGTTTTTGTTGTGGTTTGCCAGTGAGTTGATTCTGACTCACAGTAAGCCTATAGGACAGGGCAGAACTGCCCTATAAGGTTCCCAAGGCTGTAAATCTTTACGGAAGCAGACTGCTTCCTCTTTCTCCTGCAGAGTGGCTGGTGAGTTCAAACCACTGACCTTTTGGTTAGCAACCAACTGGTTTAACCAGAACTTCTAGTGAAAGCTAGAAAGAGATTCTCTATTTCCTTGTATCTGCCCATAATGCCTCTTACCCACATATTTCACGAAACATCCAGTTGGAAGTTCTAGCAGAGGAGCATAGGAGTTCAAGGATGCTCTGGCCAAGGAATGCTCCTCCTCTCACAGTAATGGCCATCTTCTTGGCTGTGGGCACAGCTTTGGGTGAGAGAACTTGCACCAGTGTGGAAAGAAGGGGTCAGGAGCTCAGCTGTATAAATCAAAGGAATCAGCGCACCGTGGGTGGTATCCCAGATCACACTAATCTCAGTTAATTGATGTTTTTGAACACTTCCTTGTGCTTTAGCTGAATCTTTACATAGGAAATTAGTTTTCCAATCAATAATTCATACATACATTGTTCCTTGACATTGATAGCAGTCCCTGCAAAGGGTCAGCACTCCTCCCATTTCCTCTCTGGGTTCTCTGTCCATTCATCCAGTTTCCTTGTCCCTCCCTGCCTTCTCATCTTTGATTTTGATCAAATGTTGCCCGTTTGGTCTCATGTAATGGATTGTTCTAATGAGCACTTTCTTCACAGTTGTTAATGTTTAATTTAGTAAAGGTCCATTTATTATTTGGCTGAAAAGTGGCCTTTGGGAGTGTCCTAGTTTCAAGGTAGAAGATTGTCTTAGAGTAAATAGTCTCTCGGATTCCTCCAGTGTCTTTCAGACCACTAAGTGTTTTTTTTTTTAAACATTTCAATTTTGTTCTACATCTTTCACCCCTTTTAACCAGGACTCTCTATTGTAGTACTGGTCAGAGTAGAAGCTGAGCACCATCTAGTTCTGGTCTCAGATTAGAGAAGGCTGTGGTTCATGTAGACCATTTGCTCTCTAAACTTTCACCCAAATCACAATAAAAGTTAAAAACCTAAAACAAAAAGAATCTGCTAATTTGTTTAGTTTTTGGCAGATTCTTTTTGTTTTAGGTTTTTAACTTTTTATTGTGATTTGGGTGAAAGCTTAGAGAGCAAATCAGTTTTCTGTTACAAAATTCATACATGTTTTGTTTCATGTCATTGATTGTAATCCCCTCAGTGTATCATCACGCCCCCTGCTTTCTCCCTGTTTCCTGTTTCTCTTCCTCCTTCTCTCTTCTTCTGCTCTCCTTCCTGCCCTCTGAACTTTGTTCTTGGGCAAATGCTGCCCTTTTGATCTCGCATGATTGACTGTCCTAAGGATTACGTACCTCCCTATTGCTGCTGTTCTCCTTGTAGACCTATTGTTTAGCTGAAAATTGAGCCATGGGAGTGAGTTCAGTTCCAGGTCCCCAGGGTGACTAAGGGCCATAGTCTTTGGGGTTTTACCAGTCTCTATCCAAACAGTAAGTCTGGTCTTTTTTATGATTTTGAGTTTTGTTCCACAATTCTCTTACTTTATCCAGAACCTTCTAATGTGATCCCTTTCAGAGTAGTCAGTACTGGTAGCCAGGCACCATCAAGTTCTTCTGGTCTCAGCGTCATGGAAGCTGAGATTCCTGTGGTCCATTAGTTGTTTGGACTAATTGTTTCCATGTGTCTTTGATTTTTTTCATTCTTCTTTGCTGTGCATGGGAAGAGACCAGTAGTTACACCTTAGATGGCTGCTCACAAGCTTTTAAGACCTGTGGCTATTCACCAAAGTAGGATATAGAACATTTTCTTCGTAGTCTATGTTGTGCCAGTTGACCTTGATGTCCCCTGAGATTATGGTCCTGACACACATGGGATTGTCTTGAGTCAGAGTTGACTCGACAGCAACTGATTTAACACATTAATCTTCAAGTCTTTGTCCAGATAATATAAGATTAGGAGGCATACCACATATTATTTTTATTCTGTCACTTTTTGGATCTGGGAAGGGGCTACAATGAATTTATGATTGCTGATTGTAAATCAGAGTCTTGATTAGCCCTGAGTAGATGTTTATTAAAGATTCTGTGAATCTGCTATACATACATGGAGGCAAGAAACAGACTGCATTTGCTAACATTATATTTTCTTAAATCAGATGCTGATGGAAAATTAAGTGTGAAATTTGGCATCCTCTTCCGAGATGACAAATGTGCCAACCTCTTTGAAGCACTAGTCGGAACTCTCAAAGCTGCAAAACGAAGGAAGATTGTTACGTATCCCGGAGAGTTACTTTTGCAAGGTGTTCATGATGATGTTGATATTGTATTGCTGCAAGATTAATGTGGCTTGCATATCCTTGTGTATTGCTGTTTGTGTTTAGTAAACTGGATTAAGTCAAAGGACAAACATGTTAGCATTCTTAATGTATATTTATAGAACTTTATAAATAAGGAGACTCATATTTTATAAGTCTGACCTTTTATTATACCTGGAAAGAAAATTTATGTATTACACTTGAAAATAAACAAAACCTATTATTTTTCTCAGGAATCTGGTTAGAAAATGTAGGCAATGAGGTGTTTTTTTTTTTTTTTTTTAATTGGGGGAAGAAATGGGGAAGTGTTTGTTTCATAAATCATTCTTAGACAATTTTATAGATATTTGCTGTTCTGTGAAAGCAAGAAATGAATTGAAAACCATCTCCACAAGGAATATTATAATGTATATGTAATAAAGACATGTAACAATCTTAAAATTGCCTTATTTTATCATTGAAGTATTTATGTGCCTCTTAGAATTGGTTTGCATCAGGATTGGATAATTAGAATAAAAATGATCTTGATTTGAAGAAAAATTCTTGTACAGTACAGAATTTTGAAAAAGGGAGATGAATAGTATTTGTTTAGAGCCTATGAAATATTAATTTGATGGCTGTTGTGTACTTAACACTAAGTTAGGGGACATGTCAAAATATAACCTAAAAACTTCATTTTTGTAAAAAATGTTTTATTGTAAAATATATATGACAAAAATTGCCATGTAAACCATTTTTAAGTGTACAATTCAATGACGTTAATTATAGTCACTGTAGTTTGTAACTATCACTAGGGTTCATCACCAAAAGTTTTCATCACCCCAGACAGAAACTCAGCACCCCTAAGGAATAAATCCCTCTCCCCACACCCCTAACCCCTGAAAACCACTAATAGATTTTTATCTCTATGCATTTGCCTACTAGATATTTCATTTAAATGGAATCATACAGTATTTGCCCTTTTATGTCTGACTTATTTCTCTTAGCATGTTTTTAGGGTTCATCCATGTGGTAGCATGTGTCAAAACTTCTTTTTATGACTGAATAATATATATTACATTTTGTTTATCCATTCATCTCTTGGATGGATAAACATTCATGAACTTGGGTTGCTTCTGTCTTTTGGCTATTGTGAATGATATCACAACAAACATTGGTGTACAAGTATATATTTGAATTCCTGCTTCCAATTCTTCTGGACACATAGGAGTGGAATTGCTGGGTCATCTGGTAGCCGTAATTTCTGAAATAAACTCTTTCCCTGACCTCTTCCACTCTTTAGGGACCTACTGTATGCCTGGATCATGCTCTTCAGCCCCAGGTGGCTACAAGCAGTTACAACCTTCAGGCATTGCCTGCTGCTCCTTAGCCCTGTGTAAGCTCTGAGGTAGGCAAAACTGAAATGAGTGCCTTGCTTCAGTTCTTCAGATAGCCCCCAAAGAGGTTAGAACAGACTGTGGTTGTTAAGGTTATGTGTCAACTTGGTGGGGCCTGGTTTTGAGTGGCTGGGCAGCTGGATGTAGTTATTACCTATGGTGAGGTTGGTAATCAACTTCATGGTTGAATCTGCTGGAGCAGTAGCTGCCTTAGGGGTATGGTCTGCTTCTAGTGTATAAGGAGAAGCATTGAGAAAGGTCTCTGCAACTTAACTCCAACAACACACAAAAACTCAGTTCCTATACCGCTCTTTCCCACCTTTATGTTGTTGTCACAAATTACATCTTTATACATTGTGTGGACAATGCATACATTTATGATTTTAATGCATTTAGTTTTTAAATCATGTCGGTCATAATGTAGTGTTACAACACAAAAATATCATAAAACTGGCTTTTTAATTTACTTTTAGTGGAGATCTTTTTTTCTTCATATGGCTTTGAATTGCTGTTTAGTGTCCTTTCATTTCAGCCTGAAGGACTACATTTAGCATTTCTTGTAGGGTGGGTCTTGGGGAAACAAGCTCCTCCAGCTTTTGTTTTCCTGGAATGGCCTAATTTCAATTTCATTTTTGAAGAATGGTTTTGCCAGATAAAGAATTCTTGGCTCACAGTTCTTTTCTTCCAGCACTTTAAATATGTCATCCTGGTTTAAATATGCATTAAATATGCATTCTGGTTTCCATGGTTTGTAAGGAGAAATCATAATCTTATTGAGAGTCCTTTTAATGTGATGATTTGCTTCTCTTTTGTTGCTTTCAAGATTCTCTCTTAATCTTTTGTATAGATTATTATGTGTCTTATTGTGAAGGATCTCTTTGGTTTTATCCTTCTTGGAGGTTGTTGAGCTTCTTGGATGTATAGATTCATGTCTTTCATCAAATTTGGGAAGTTGACAACCATAATTTCTTCAATATTCTTTCTGCCCTTTTCTCTCTTCTCCAGGACTCTCATAATGTGCATATTGGTCTGCTTGATGGTGCCCTTCAAGTCCTTTAGGCTCTGTTCACTTCTCTTCATTCTTTTTGCTCCTAAGACTTGATAATTTTAACTGTCTTAGTTTCAAATTTGCTAAGTCTTTCTTCTGCCAGGTCAAATCTGCTGTTGAACTCCACCAGTTATTTTTCATTTCAGTTATTGTGCTTTTCAGTTCTAGTATTTGTTTTGTTCTTTTTTCATATATATAATTTCCGTCTCTGTACTGATATTGTTCTATTCTTGTATCATTTTCCTGTTTCTTTTATATCTTTGTGTTTCTTTTAACTCTCTGAGCATATACACAATACTATTTTTTTATTTTATTATTATTATTTTTAATATTATTGTTTTAAAGTCTTTGCCTAGTAAGTCCATTATCTGCACTTCCATGGAGAGGTTTTGTTTCATTTTATTTTCTTTTGAATGATCCATTCTTTCCTGTTATTTTGTATGCTTTGTGATTTGTTGTTGTTGTTATTGAAAGTTAACATTAGAATATCATAACATGGTGACTTTAAATGAGATTCTTTCCCTTTCCTGGAGTTTACTGTGCTTTGTTTAAATTGTTGAAAGCTATTTTCATTTGTTTGTTTAGTGACTTACTGTGGTGTAGTAAATTACCTGGTATGGCTTTTCTAGTCATAAGTCTTTGTAAACTCCGTGGTGGAATTTGCTGTGAGCAACTGAGTAGCTCGTGATTGTTAAAGTTATCCACCTGAGGTATTTCTGTTGAGAGTGGCAGGAAGCAATCTTCTGGGAATTTCTCTCTCTCTCTCAGGTATATAGAATTCTGATGTTGCAATTGATTAGTTTGGCCACTCTGCCAGGCTCAAAAGGAGGAACCCTTCTAGAGACAGTAGAAGTCTCTTTGAGTACTGGCTGAGAAAGATGTGCTGCTGAGAGAAACACACTTCTGAGAGACACACACTTGCTGAGAGAGAGACGTGAGAGACACGCATTGCTGAGAGAGAGACGTGAGAGACACGCATTGCTGAGAGAGACATGAGAGACATGCACTGCTTAGAGAGACATGCATTGCTGAGAGATACTGAGACTGTCAGCTGAGAGATGGCAGGCTGCAAGAGACTGAGTGCATTTCTGAACTTGAGTTGTAGCCTGTTTCTTCCCTAATAAACCTCATATTCTGTGAGTTCTGTGTGGCCACTGCAGTGAATTATCGAACCCAGCAGAAAGGTGGTGGGTGCTGCAGGAGGAACGGTTGGTGTCAGGGTTGGTGAAAGGGTTGGAGGAAGGCAGCATGTCTGGCCTTGTAGGAATAGTCTTTGGGCTACTGATGGTGATTCTGTCTTCCTCTTGTGGGGTTAGAAGAAGTCAGAAGTTGCAGCCTCCCTGCCCCTTTGGCACTTACCCTAACTGTTTTTGGAAAGGCTGCTTTCTTGGATGTGTTTTTAAATCTCTGTTTCTTAGTTTATGTTCAACTAGTGTTTTGGCAGTGATTTCCTTGAACACTAGTAGAGAAACAAAACAAACAAAATAACCCTCTTCTATGAGTTGGGTATGACTCGATGGCACATAACAACAACAACAACAAAAGTCTTTGCAAATTGATTCTGTGCCAGCACCCTCCTTCAAAACTCACTTGCTCTGAGTCTAGGGACCAGCCCAAGGTGAAAGCATAGTCATAACAGGTAATTTCTGAGCATTATGCTTTGCCCTGGGCATGCATATGGTTTTCTTAATCCTTCTGTTTACACAATGCTTTGAAAAACCTTAATTTCTGAAATAAACTCTTTCCCTGACCTCTTCCACTCTTTAGGGACCTACTATATGCCTGGATCATGCTCTTCAGCCCCAGGTGGCTACAAGCAGTTACAACCTTCAGGCATTGCCTGCTGCTCCTTAGCCCTGTGTAAGCTCTGAGGTAGGCAAAACTGAAATGAGTGCCTTGCTTCAGTTCTTCAGATAGCCCCCAAAGAGGTTAGAACAGACTGTGGTTGTTAAGGTTATGTGTCAACTTGGTGGGGCCTGGTTTTGAGTGGCTGGGCAGCTGGATGTAGTTATTACCTATGGTGAGGTTGGTAATCAACTTCATGGTTGAATCTGCTGGAGCAGTTGAATAGCTGCCTTAGGGATATGGTCTGCTAATGTATAAGGAGAAGCATTGAGAAAGGTCTCTGCAGCTTTATGTCATGTTTGGACCCTGCATGTAGACAAATCTTCATTTAACAGCCTGCCATGTTTCCTGCCATCTTGGGACTGTCTCTGGACTTGAACTAGTGGCCTGCTGTGTTGTTTGGTAATATTGAAACTCTGACAATTTGTTTGTCGACCTTGGACTTCCCAGCCTGAGCAGCCAGCAGCAGCCTGAGTGAAGAGACACCTCTAGCTCCAGTGGGCTGGGAACTAGAGGGAGAATGGAAGCCCAAGGTTGAGGAGCTTTCACCCAACCCCTAGAGCATGGCACTTTGAACTTGGACTTTAGACTTTGAACTTTAGACTCCAAAACTAAGAGAATACACTCCTGTTTATTAAAGCCACCCACCTGTGGTATTTCTGTTAGAGTAGCACTAGAGAACTGAAACACAGACATAGCTAATAATTGGAAATAAAGTCCGCTCTGCACCCTCTACAACCAGGGACCAGGCTCCCTCTCTGGGAGTGCAGGTTGCTGCTATTTTTAAATGCCTGTGCTGGGCCAGTGAGGGTGTGGGATGCAGAGAACCAAAGCTTTCTTACCATTTACATATCACCTTTCTTTTGATTTCTTAATTTAGCATTTGTTTAGTTGCTGCAACTCTTTGACTATTTTCCAAAGTTCTAACAAAGTTGGTTCTGCCAGTTTCTGCTTATTTTTTATTTACATATTATTTGGATGTATTTGTGGGGTATGAGCTCAGTGTGTAGTTGAATTGGTTAGGCCAACTTGAAAGAATACAAGATTGTCTATTACTACATGTAGCAACATGTAGTGCAGAACTGAAAGTGAACAGGGTAAAATGAGTGAAAGCCAGACAGTGACCAGAGAAGGTATCACCGAGGGGACAGATTTTGCATAGAGGTATTTTTGGAACTGTTTATCTAGAGGGAAAAAGATGGTATGGGTGAGGGCAGTGACTGAAGATACAGCACACTGATATGAAGTAGCAAGGCATAATTTTGGGAAAGGTAGGCTATCTGGTTGACTACGGTGTTAGGAAGAGACAGGATTCAGGTTGGACAATTAAAGTGGAACCTAAAAATCATTTGTCTTAGGCTGAAGTTCTCTAGAGAAGCAAAACCAGTGAAGCTTGTGTGTGTGTGTGTGTGTGTGTGTATATACTCATGAGGTTGGAAAGGCTGCCAAATTCCAAGTTCGTGCATCAGATATCAGGCTGGAGGCTTCTGTCTCATGTACTTGAAGGGGCTGACAAGCCCAAGATTGGGTAACTGCTGGCTCACACACTGTGTAGGCTAATGAATCTCAAGATCAGTAGGCAATACGGCTGGCCACTGGCTCAAGTCCAAAGAGCAGGAGATTACATGGTGATGAGCCAAATGCAGTATTCAGGTCAAGCAGGAAGCAAGAGAGCTCTGCCAGAATGTCCATATATATTAGAAGTAGGCCACACTCCCGAGGAAACACCCTTTCAACTGATTGGCTGTTCCTAAGAGATCTCATCAGGGAGGTGGTTACATTATATCCTATTTCATCATAAGAGATAATTGCATTTTAACTGCTAATCACTGAGAATCATGGCCCAGCCAAGTTGACACACAATCTTAACTATCACAGCCAGGAAGAGGAATCTGAACAGAAATTGGAGCAGGGACCTTCCACAATGAAAGTGATGCTTTAATGATGATTGCTCTGTTACTGGTAATTAGGGTGGATGGTAGAGAATAGAAACACAAGCAAGCAAGCAAGCTAAAATATTGCTCAAGCATTTCGTGGGGATCGTATTCATAGGTGGAGGAAGAGATAAACATCAACCACAGTTTTAAGGAAATTGAAACTATACTATCAAGACTTTCTATCGTAAGTGTCAGGATTCCAATTCAAACTAAGCAACAAAAGAATTCACTTGCACTTAACAGTCCTTAATGGCATTTATTGAGCATTTGTTATGATAATCCTCATACAACCCTATGAGGCAGGCACTGATAATATCTCCTATTTTATAGATGAGGCACAGAAAAGTTAAATAGCTGGTCTAAGTTCACCTAGCTAGAAAGAAGGAGAGCCAGGACTTGAAATTTGTCTCATCTAATGGGCAAGTCCAGAGATGGGATGAACTTCAGCATGGATGTTGCATGGACCATGAATTGAACTGAAGCATGGGTAGCTTCAGGGACTCCAGCGACATCATCAAAACTCTGTCCATGTTGCCTCTGTTACCTTCTTTGTGCTGACCTTATTCGGTTCTAAATAGGCTTCCTCCACATAGCTGGGAGAGCTGCTGGAAGCGGTAAATTCATGTATTTCTGGATTAGCAACCATAGGGAAGAGAGAATTTATTATCATATCTAATAATGATTCTAAGAAAGCAACTCTGATTGGCCCCCCTTGCAGCACATACCCACCCGTTTGACCCGTAACATTTGCCAGGAGGATGAGGTACCATGAATCGTCAGTGCACAATCAAATGCTTACTTCTGAGTGGGGACGGGGTGGGATTCTGTGCTTGACAGCCCATCTCAAGTAGGAGAGGGCTGGTTCCTCAAAGAAAGGAATGCTGGGTACATAGAAACAACACAAGTTCATTACAGATACAAGGGAAGACATTTTGAAGGATGAATCCATAGAACTGTTTGGGAAAAAATGAAAGGTGAAGGCTAGGGAATGGTCAAAAATCCACCACTATATGTGATTTCAGTGACTTGGAGAATGATGCTTTAATTAACAGAATTTAGGTGGAGCAAAGGGCTAGTTTTAGGAAGAGTTTCCTTTGGGCATGATAATTTGAGGCAGGTGTAGTGGAAATGTATAGTAAGCAGGTGAATATTTGATTCTGATACCTATGTGAAGGTCTAGGAGTATAAAGATTTGGAAATCATGGTTCAAGGTTGAGTTTCATCTCATTCTGATTTGTATGGATAATAATCATAATTAAACTCTATTATTATCACTAAATTAAAATTTTAATGATCAAATACTTAGGAAATACAACAGATGCACAATCTACAGGGTATTTAAAAGCCTCTGCCTCCCTTACCCTGAGACCAGAAGATCTAGATGATGCTAAGCTATCACTGTTGACCACTCTGAGAACATAGAAGGTCATGTACAGAGTGGGAGAAAAATATGGAACAAAACTGAAGATCATAGAAAGTACCAAACTTAGTGGTCTGATAAAAGACTGGGGGAACCCTGAGACTTAGGCCCTAGACATCCTTCAAACCTGGAACTGAACTCATCCACACAGATCAACTTTTATCCAAACAATAGGCCTATCAAATGAATGATAACACTAGGGAGGAATGCACTTCTTAGAACAATCAACCATACATGATCAAAAGGGCAGCATTTGCCCAAAAACAAAGCTAATAAGGTAGGAAGGCAGGAAACAAGCATGAATGGCAACAGGGAACACAGAGAAGTGGGAAGAGTTGTTACATTGTGGGTATTGCAATCAATATCATGAAACAAAATGTTTATAAATCGTTGAATGGAAAACTAATTTGCTCTATAAACTTTCATCCAAAAAAAAAAAAAAGCCTATGCTGAAGAATTAAAAAAAAAAAGAAAAACTCACTGCCATTGAGTGGGCTCCGACTCATAGCAACCCCTCCTTGGGTTTCTGAGGCAATATCTCTAAGGAAGATGGGGCAATCTACTTCCGTAGTGATACTGCCTCAGAAACCCAAGGAGGGGTCGCTATGAGTCAGGTCCGACTTGACGGCACATAACAGCAACAAGAAATCTCTACATAAGTAGACTGCTCAACCTTCCTTCCAAGGCGTGGCTGGTGGGTTTGAACCCCCAGACTTCTGATTAGCAGTCAGTCAAATGCCTTAGACACTATGCCACCAGAGCTCCTATTGGAGCAACATTTAGAGGAATGCAATCCGAGACAGTCAAATATGACTGACTGAATCATTTTGAGAGGTGGTTAACCTTATGTATTCAAAGACTTTCTGAAAACATTCACAGAAGTAAGTTAAAATAGTTATTCAGTTTTTCACTACTATTTATTTAGTGGGAGCTCTGGTGGCATAGTACCTGAGGCATTTGACTGCTAACCAGAAGGCTGGCAGTTCAAACCCAGCAGCCACTCTCAGAAGGAAGACTGGGCAATCTTCTTCTGTAGAGATACTTGCCTCAGAAACCCAAGGAGGGGTTGCTATGAGTCGGATTTGACTCAACAGCAATGAATATTTATTTAGTGCTTACAAAAACCAAAAACCAAACTCACTGCCATCAAGTTGATTCTGACTCAGAGCAACTCCCATTGGGTTTCTAAGGCTGTAAATCTTTACAGAGGTAGATTGCCTCATCTTTCTTCTCCAGAGCAGCTGGTGGGTTTAAACCACCGACCTTTTGGTTAGCAGCCAAATGCCTTAACCATTACACCACCAAAGCTCCTATTTAGTGCTTGCTTGGTGAATATTAAAGGAAGTTTCAAACTCTTAATTATTTATAGTTTGATATGTATCTTCTAGAAAAGGATATATCCATGTGATTGTTTAATTATTTTGGGAGAACTGGCAGGATGGCATTCCTATCCTGCCACTGACGTCCATGACACAATTTTATGTATTGTCCTTTAGATTCAAGATGGCCAATTCCTTTGTCACAATTTTATGTATGGATAGTTCTCTCTTATTTGAATCATGGTCTTCAAATGAATAATCACAGATTTTATTTCTTTCTGAACTGGATTCATAGTGCAGATAAGCATCTCAGTAGAGCATGCCATTGGCATGCTACAAATGAAAAATTATGAACAGTTGTACACAAATATTCTTTCACTCATGAATCAAGGGAGCTCTGGTAGCATAGTGCCTAAGGCACTTGACTGCTAACCAAAAGACTGGCGATTCAAACTCACCAACCACTCCTCGGAGGGAAGGTTGGGCAATCTACTTCCATGGTGATACTGCCTCGGAAACCCAAGGAGGGGTCACTATGAATCAGGTCCAACTCGACAGCACATAACAACAACAACAACAATTTGTAAATTCTGTAACAGTTGCTCTTTAGTATTGTCATGGATTGAATTGTGTCCCACCAAAATATGTGTTGTAAATATTCCCGTCTATACTTGTGGAGTAGGTGCTCTGGTGGCGTAGTGTCTAAGGCATTTGACTGCTAACCAGAAGGCTGGTGGTTCAAATCCATGCAGCCACTCCTCGGAAGGAAGATTGGGCAATCTATCTCCTTAGAGATGCCACCTTGGAAACCCAAGGAGGAGTCACTATGAGTGAATAGACGCAAGGGCAGTGAGTTTGATTTCTTTTTTTTTAAATGTATATACTTGTGGCTGTAACACCACTAGGGAATAGACTTTTCTTTGTCATGCTATGTTAATGAGGCCACCTCAATCTATCTTTGAGATGTAAAAAGAGCACATTAGCACAGAAGGAAGCACAAATGGAAGGGAAGATACATGCCACATGACGATTGCCAAGTGTTTTGGTTATCTACTGCTGCGGTGACAAGAATATACCACAAATGGGATGGCTTGAACAAACAGGAGTCTATTCTATTACAGTTTTGTGAGCTAGAAGTCGGAGTTCAAAGTGCCAGGCTCTAAGGTCTGGGTGAAAGCCCCTCGACCGTGGGCTTCAGCTCTGCCTCCTGCTCCTGGCCCACTGGAGCTGGAAGCTTCTCTTCACTCAGGCAGCTGCTGGCTGCTGAGGCCGAGAAACCCGAGGTCGACAAGTAAAAAAGCACAGTCCGGATGTTACAAATCACATGGCAGTCATCGATTCAAGTCCATTAAGAATCTCAAGATGGGCATACAATGTGGCAGCCTACTAAATAACAACTCGGCTACATGCAGTATTCAAGTGTGCCAAAAGCTACAGACCATTCCTAAAGCTTCTCCTTATGTACTGGAAGCAGACCACATCTCTAAGTCAGCTACTCAGCTGCTCCAGTAGGTTCCACCAAGGGGTTTACTACAAATCTCGCCATGGGGAATAACTACATCTGGCTGCCCAGCCACTCAAAACCAGGCCCAGCCAAGTTGACCCACAACCTTAACTACCACAATAAGGAATGCCAGAAAAGCAGAGACAAGGGTTTGATCCCCAGAGTAAAAAGAGAGAACAATCCTCTAGGGTCGGCACACTGAATTCAGACTTCTAGCCTCCTAAAAAAAGAATCTCTGGTGGTGCAGTGGTTAAAGCAATTGGCTGCTAACTACAAGTTCGGAGGTTCAAACCCACCAGCTGCTCCATGGGAGAAAGATGAAGCAGTCTGCTTCTGTAAAGATTTACAGTTTTGGAAACGCTATGGGACAGTTCTACTCTGTCCTATAAAAACCAAACCAAACCTACTGCCATTGAGTCAGATTCGACTCATAATCACCCTTCCTTGGGTTTCCGAGGCAGTATCACTACGGAAGTAGATTGCCCCATCTTCCAAGGAGTGGCTGGTGGGTTTGAACCACCAGCCTTCTGGTTAGCAGTCAAGTGCCTTAGGCACTACACCACCAGAGCGCCCTATAGGGTCATAATAAGTCGGAATCAACTTGATTGCAGTGGATTTTGGATTTCACTTCCTAGACTGTGAGAAAGTAAATTTCTGTTTATTATATGAGTAGGGTCCGACTTGATGGCACATAACAACAACAACAACAACACCAATTTCTGGTATTTCTGTTATGATGTTGTTTTGCCATCGAATTGGTACCAACTCATAGCGACCCCTCCTTGGGTTTCCGAGGCATTATCACTACAGGAGTAGGATTGCCCAACCTTCCTTCCGAGGAGTGGCTGGTTCTATTATAGCAGCACTAATAAACTAAGATGAATATATTGAGATTTTATAAGAAAATCTATAGTTACAGTTTCTTATTTTCATGATAATTGAAAATTGATTAAAGTTACTACTTCCACATATTCAAATTTCCTTATATTCCCTATATAGAGAAGTCAAATGCTTTAGGCACTACGCTACCAGAGCTCCCAAGCATCTCTTAGTGTCCAAGAATCACAATTTAGAACTAAGTTACTGAAATATTGGTTTGAGGAATTTGTCTTAATTGAGCACTAACAGCTTGATTTCCCTGGGGTCAGAGATGCTTCCTACAGTTCTGCACAGTAGGGAGCAAAAGGGTTATGAACTGGCAGATAAACGCATGTAATGGCAAAGGGATAAGCTTCCATCTCCTGTGTGACATTCAGTACCGGACTCACTAATTATTGCCTCTGGTGGTATAGTAGATAAGGCATTTGGCTGCTAACCAGAAGGTCAGCAGTTTAAACCTACCAGCTCCTCCATGGAAGGAAGATGGGGCAATCTACTTCCATAAAGATTTACAGCCTCGGAAACCTAGTGGGGGTTGCTATGAGTCTGAATCGACTGGATGGCAGTGAGGTTTTGTTTTATGTATGTATATACACACATATACCTAAAAAAAGACCCCTGGTGATGCAGAGGTTAAAGCATTCGACTGCTAACCAAAAGCTCAGCGCTTTGAACCTACTATCTGCTCTATGGGAGAAAGATCAGGCAGTCTACTTCCGTAAAGATTTAGAGCCTTGGAAACCCTATGGGGCACTTCTACTTTGTCCTGTAGGGTTGTTATCAGTCGTAATGGACTCAGTGGCAGTGGGTTTGGTTTGGGTTTGGATATCTAGAAAAACACAATAGAAAAACATACCTTAACTTTATAGTCAAGCAATCTTGGAACTTCCCCTTCCTTAACAAAAGAGAACTCTTCAAAGGAAACTAACTCCTGAGGAGGATTTCATGATGAAAAATCAGAAACAACCAGCCATACTATTCTGTATGAAAACCCCTCTCTTACAGTGTTTATAATCTCAAGTAATTGCAACAATGTTCCTTAAAACATGTCTTTTCTGAAGTTCTCCTTTTGGCGATGTTTTAGTTACACACTCTTGGCTAGAAGGGATAGAAACTCACTTAGCTAGGTCAAGGGCATTTACTGGCACTATGGAGCTCTGGTAACATAGTGACTAAGGCACTTGACTGCTGACCAGAAGGCTGGCGGTTCAAACCCACCAGCCACTCCTCGGAAAGAAGATGGGGCAATCTACTTCCGTAGAGATACTGCCTCGGAAACCCAAGGAGGGGTCGCTATGAGTCGGGTCCGACTCGACGGCATAAAACAACAATGTATACGAAGCACTTAGGAAGATAGAAGACCTCATTGAAATCCAGGAAAGAGAGACAGGGCCTCTGAGACAGGGCCTTTGGAGGCAAGGGGCTGCTAGCCTGAGTGTTAAATGGATTTCCTAGCTTTTTCAAAATCGAAGTGCTCTCGAGATTCTGACTCAGTAGGATGCAGCATGGGGCCCCTGCCCTTCCATGAGGAAGGGTCTCCCAGGTTGATTGTGATGTGTCCTCCTCTCTTTATGAGGCTTTCCCTAATAATACCACTTAGCTTTTTTTCGTGGATCTCACTCTTTCTTTCTAGGGATGAAGAGCAGGAAAGAAAGCGTAGCACCAATAGAAGCCCAGAAAGATCTCATCCATGGGAAATGTGTGATTTAGGCCATTGGTGAATACAGTCTAGGCTCATCATGTTTTATTTCATGTAAGATAAAGAAGATGAGGAAGAAGAAGAAGAAAAGGAGAAGGACTAGCACCTCATATCAGGAAATGGTAGACACTGTAAAATTTTAAAAAATGAGAATAGAAAACATAAGATAATTGTTCTGGGGGCTGATTACAGACATTTAGTAGAATAGCTTTCTCTAATTGACATGTGATTCCATAACAATTATGTCTCATTAAATAGGTGCCAAATTAACTTTGTGGAATGCTCTATTTGATTAGAATAGTAAACAGTCTACACATATATTCAATATTTTTTGTCTGTTGATATTATAATCATCAGGGAAGGAACTTGCTGATGGCTGGCTATAAAGAGAGGCAGAGGAAATTAGCAGGAAGGGCCCATGATAAAGGTGAGGTGTTTGTGGAGCTGGAGTCATATCAGAGTCCAGGACTGGACCATTGAAACCAGAGGCATTCAGCAGATCAAGAAACCAGGTCCTTGGTTTACTGTTGGAGGGCTGGGTCAATCCAATAATCTCACCTTAGTCTCTGCTCATCTGTAAAATGGGGAATATAATAGTTCCTAACTCTTAGGATTTTATTGTGAGGATTAAATGGTGTCTGGACTATATTAATTATTTGATAAATATTAGTTGTTACTGTTATTATCTGTATTGGCATGGACATTGTTGGTGCTGGGCTTGTTACTTCACTATTATTTGTTTGATGCAGTACTGAAAATAACCTGAGCACCAAGGATGATTAATAGCAAAGGGAGGAAGTAGTCGCTGGACCAGACTGCATCAGACTTCAGGGGAGTAACAAGGGTTACTGAAAGTCATAGGGCTAAATCCAAAGACAGTTTGGCAAATGACTGTTTCTCCCTTGGTGGGTTTCTAGTTGGCTCATTATCCACCAGCCACTCCTCGGAAGGAAGATGGGGCAATCTACTCCCGTAGTGATACTGCCTCGGAAACCCAAGGAGGGGTCGCTATGGGTCGGGTCTGACTGCACGGCATATAACAACAACAACAACAACATTATCCCTTTGTCCGTCCTGTAGAGACTTGTCTTTTTGTTCACTGATGAGTCCCCAGTGCCTAGCACAGAGCTGGCACACAATAGGTCCTTACCAGATACTCATTGAACGGATAGATGGATGGATGAATAAATTCAGTAGAAGATCTGGGTAGTGTTCTGAAAATTAGAAGTATCTTCCTGTGTCTTGACTTATTTACAGTTTAAAATAATAAGAGAGCACACTGGTCAACAATTACATTTCTTTGACTTGGGAGCCTTCATTATATACTACATGGAGGATAAATAAGTACTTTATTCTGGAAAGGTAAGTAACAAATAACTATATGTTATGAAATAAAAAGGCCTTCATCTCATTGTTGGATTTTTAGAGTATGTTTCATTGTTGGAGCTATGCAACGAGTATTTATGATACTATGCTGAAAGTTACATAAATTAGCAGTTTTAAAAAGTAAAACATTTTGGGATGAATCCAGCACAAGCTTGTCTCACTCTTGGGCATATTTGGGAATTAGAGTTGTGCACACAGAAGGGCATGCAATGCAGGGGACAGGGAATCTAATTACCCAGCAACCAAGGTAAGGACAGGCTTACTTGTGTTTACTTACTAATCAGCAGTGAACAGTTTCCTATTTTTTCACCATATCAAAGATTCTGCTTGTAGATATGGCTGGCATTTGTCTCTCCCAATCCCACAGCACCTTCCTACAGATTCAAAGCCTGTTCACAAATTTCCAGTCCCTGAGAGGGACGAAGTACCAGTGAGTAAGGTGAGCGTGGGCTTGCTACTTGTGCTTACTTACTGATCTGGAGTGAGCAATTTCACTTGCTGTTTTACAGAGCAGATCACCAGGTATTTTCTGCCACAGAGCTGTTGAGTGGGTTTGATCATTTGATTAACAATTTTGATTAACCATATACCAAAGCCTTATGGAGCAGTTGTACTCTGTAACACAGGGAGTCACCATGAATTGGAATTGACTCCACGGCAATGAGTTTGGTTTTACTATGTTTTTTCAAAATGTAATTTATTGCAGGGTCCTCTTGTGGTGCTTAAACAGATTCAAATATGTCAAGTATTTCTTTGATCTTAGGGGCAAGTGACTTACATTTTACATAGGCCTAAGAGATGCTTGGGAGCTCTGGTAGCATAGTGGCTAAGGCACTTGACTGCTAACCAGGAGGCTGGTGGTTCAAACCCACCAGCCACTCCTCAGAAGGAAGATGGGGCAATCTACTTCCATAGTGATACTGCCTCGGAAACCCAAGGAGGGGTCACTATGGGTCGGGTCCGACTCAACGGCACACAACAACAACAACAAGAGATGCTTAATAGTAGCTACTAAGAAAGCTGAGACTTGCTAAATTTAGCTACTTCTAAACTAAAATCAGTGTATTGCTGGAGCTGACTGAGAATCCAGTTCAGCAGTCTGCTGAGAAGTCTGATTGACCCCTCATGCTGCATATGTATAGAATTCACGTTGCATGTGCAGCTGGTGATAGTTGGAATTCCTGTACTTTTAGCAGGAGCACTTTGTGAACAGTGTATCAACAGTGTTTTCTTGAGTTGATCCTGTTTTTCAATTGCTGTCAGTCTGGCTACTTAGTAACTATGAATTTATCTTCATTACTATAAATTTAACTGGTTGGTTGTTTTATTACATGTTTTGCAAAGCACATTGTAGTAATAGTATTTTGGGCCTATAGCAGTAGTAGTAATAATAGCAATAAACAAAGAGTAGACTTTGTGATATGAAAAATCCACATAGATCAGATGTCTACATGAAAATCACAATATTTGCTTGCACAGTAATGTTCTACCTTCCATTACTCATTTCTTTGTCCTACTGAAAAAATTAGAATACCTAATATGCTTGGGTCACTGGTAGCCTAGTGCCTAAGGCATTTGACTGCTAACCAGAAGGCTGGTGGTTCAAACCCACCAGCCACTCCTTGGAAGGAAGATTGGGCAATCTACTTCTGTAGTGGTACCTCCTTGGAAACCCAAGCAGGGGTTGCAATGAGTCGGATCCAACTTGATAGCAGTAGTTTTAATATCTAATGATCTTGAGCATTTCTTCATGTGTTTGTTAGCTGCCTGAAAGTCTTCTCTGGCGAAGTGTCCCTCTGCCCATTTTTTAATTGGATTATTTGTCTTTTTGTTGTTAAGTTTGAAGTTTTCTGTAAAGTTTAGACATTAGCCCCTTGTCCGATAGGTGATTGCCAAGTTTTTTTTGTCCTCGGTCTGTGGTTCTGTTTTAACTCTTCTGGTGAAATCTTTTGATTTGCATAAATGTCTAATTTTCAGGAAGTCCCAGTCATCTATTTTGTCTTCTGGTGTTTGTGCACTTTTAGTTATAGTTGATAGTGGGTTTAAGGCATGTTTACTTTTAAAAATATACTTTCAGAATATAAACTTCTATTATGGGTTTGATGTGCTAGTTGTTTTTTCTTTTTCTTTTCCAGCACACATTAAAATAAAAACATAACTATTATTATTCATTCATGTGCCATGTAAAACTATTTCATATATGCTACTTTGGAAAACATTGGTACAACAGAAAAAAAGATGTGGGCTTTAGAGTGAGAGAGGAGTTCTGGTGGCACAGTGGTTAAAACATTTGGCTGTTAATCAAAAGGTTGATGGTTTGAACTTACAAGCTGCTCCACAGAAAAAAGATAAGGCAGTCTGCTTCTATAGAGATTTACAGCCTTAGACACCCTAGGGGACCAGAAGAATTAGATGGTGCGGCCCAGCTACCCCTGTCAACCACTCAGAAAGGAATCAGTGCAGGAGATCCTGGATAGAGGGGGAGGAAAAATGTGGAACAAAACTCAGGATCATAAGAAGACCAGGTTTACTGGTGAAACTCCTGAGACTATGGCTCTGAGCTTTGGGCCTGGCCTTGAACTCACTCCCATGGTTTAACTCTCAGCCAAACAATAGTCAGACCTGCGAGCCAAACACCTACACCGGAGAGAAGATGCATGCCTTACAGTAATCTACCAAGGGAGATCTAAAGGGCAGCATTTGCACAGGGAGAAAGGTAAGGGAGGCAGGAATGCATAGGCAAGAGGACACAGGACAAGGATAACCACAGGGAGAAAGTGGGAGGACAGCTGTTACACTGCGGGGGTGGGGTGGGGAATGTAAGCAGTGTCACAAAACAAAATGTGCATGGACTGTTGAATGTAAAACAAATCTGCTTTGTAAAATTTCACCCAAAGAACAATAAAAAGTTAAAAGAAAAAGAAACCTTATGGGGCATTCTACCCTGTCCTATAGAGTCACTATGAGCTAGAATCAACTCAGTTTTTGGGTTTTTTGAAGTGGGTTGCAGTCTTGGCTCTGCTGCTTTCTATCGCTGTGTGACATTGCTCAAATCATTTATAGCTTTTAAGTGATGGTATAAAATGTCTGCATTAAAACTAAAACTATCCATGAATAACACAGATGGTTATCACAAAGATAATGTTGAAGGAAAGAAGCCAAACACTGCATGACTCCATTTATATCAAGGACAAAGCAGGCAAAATGAATGTCTGTTGTTACAAGTCAGAATAATGGTTTTCTGGGAGCTCTGGTGGCATAATGCCTAAGACATTTGACTGCTAAACAGAAGGCTGGCGGTTCATACCCACTAGCCACTCCTTGGAAGGAAGATGGAGCAAACTACTTCAGTAGAGATACTGCCTCAGAAACCCAAGGAGGGGGCCTTATGAGTCAGAAACAACTGGACAGCAGTGAGTTTGGTTTTAGTGAGTTATTTTGAGGGGAGATAGTGCCTGGAAGAGGACTCAAAAGGAACCTTCTGAGATGTTAAAATGTTTTGTATCTTGATTTGGCTGTGGCTGCACAAATATATGTTGTATATACACATACAAAAACTGCTAACCCACAGGTTTGAGGTTCAAAACCACCAGTGGTTCTGTGGAAGTTAAGACTTGGTGATCTGCTTTCATAAAGATTACAGCTTAGGAAACCCTATGTACTAGTTCTACTCTGCCCTATAAGGTGACAATAACAACATATTATATACACGTATATATTTATGTTAAAGAAATAACGCTTTGGGAGAGACTGATGAACAGATGGGAGAGACTTGCAGGAGGAAGGGAGCTTGCAGACTGTTCTGGTTCCCTAGTGCCACTCTGATAAGAATGTACCACAAATGGGATGGCTTAAACAAACAGGAGTTTATTCTTACAGTTTGGAGGCTTTAAGTCCAAGTGCAAAGTTCCAGGCGCTAGGGGCTGGGCCCCTCCTGCTCATGGCCCACTGGAGCTAGAGGCATTTCTTCACTCAGACAGCTGCTAGCTGCTGAGGCTGAGAAGCCCCAAGGTTGACAAGTAAAAAGGCACAGTCCCAATGTTACCAAACCACATGGCAGGCCATTAACTTAAGTCCATTGTTAGTCCCAAGGTCGGCAGAGCATAGTAGACTGCTGAGCAATGACACGGCTACATGCAGGGTCCAAGCATGCCATAGGCTAGAGACCATTCTCAAAGCTTCTCCATATATACAGGAAGCAGATCACATACCAAAGGCATGTGCTCACGGTAGATTCCACCACGGAGTTGATTACCAGTCTCATCATGGGGAATACTACCACCAGCTGCCCAGCCACTCAACCAGGCCTAGCCAAGCTGACACACAAACCACCATACAGACTCATAGATGGACATCTGTAAATCCTGCGGAGAGCTAGACAATCAGCTATGTATTTGGCTTAAAGGCTTCAACTGTCTATTTAGTCAGAGCATGTTAATTTTTTTGCAAGATAGTTCTATCCTGTTCCAAGTGATGTATGATCTCATGATTTAGTGTTGCATGTACCACAGGCAGTGAATGAGATGGATTATCTAATAATTGTGAAAAACATGTCAAACTGTTCACTCCAGATGAGTAAGTAAGCCCAAGTAAGCCCATGCTTACCTTGCTTGTTGGGCAATCCAACAGTGGCAATGCTATTAATCTTGGCTGAAGTGACTTAGTTATAAAGGAGATTAGATATCTAAGTTATGTCAAGAACATAGGTAACTAAGTGCAGGAATTCTTCAAAATCTCATCACATCAGACTTCATAGAAAATCTCACTCATTGAGAAATACTGGATATAACAGCAGCCTTCAACCCAGGAAGGAATTGACTTCCAAAAGGTTCTTTTTAGGGGGAGGAGGACTTAAAAGGTGATTTTCCCCAAAACCATGTTATAAATGGTGGTTATTATGTTTCCAGGTACCCAGAAAAACCTAGATAGTATCTCCATCTGTGTAATTTTAACAATTCCCTCAGGTAAGTAATTTCCAGATTGCCTAGTCCCCTCCCCGAGACCTCCTGAAAGTATCACAACTGAGTGATTGGGTGCCTGCACCTCCCCCAAAAGCTATATGGAAAATTCAATAAAAAATGTTTAAACATAAAATGGCCCCATGGATGACACTTGGCCCACAGAAGTGTTTCATTTTGATACATGTTTAAAAACAATTACATTTATAATTAGTTGTCACCACACCTCACCATACATTGTCTTCCAGTTGGATCCCACTCATAGTGACTCCTCCTTGGGTTTCTGAGGCAGTAGTACTAGGGAAGTAGATTGCCTAGCCTTCCTTCTGAGGAGTAGCTGGTGAGTTTGAACCACCAGCCTTCTGGGTAGCAGTCAAGTGCCTTAGACACTACGCCATCAGATTTCTCTAAATAATGAATAGATAGATAGATAGATAGACAGATAGATAGGTAAGTAAATAAATAAATACAACCAACTAAAAATAGGTTCCTGTCTTTCGTTAAAAAGAAAGAAACAAAATCCAGAAATCTGGTGATACTAGGCCAAGATTATACTATGGCAAATGCTGGCAAGAGGAGCCGAGGAATAGTAGCTTGTGACTTTGGCTCCCCAGGTCACCACATCCAGTCTCTGATGGCTTCACTCAATGACTTTGGTTCTTCGGCATTTCAGGTTTTGACCTGTAGCTGTCACCTTGCAGGAGGCTACAGCGCAGGTCCCGTGTCCGGCCTTTATTTCGCTAGTCCTGCCTGCCAAGAAGCTACAGTCTACACATTGCTATAGTCTCTGCCCCAAGGAGTACATCCTGCCCTGCACAGGGGTTGACAAGTCCTTCAGCACAGTGACTGCAAGAAGACAGTTCACTTCTTTAAACTCTCTGGGGGTCGTTGCTTCCCTTCTTTGCCTGTCTGCCTTCCTTCCTTCCTTCCTTCTTCCCTTCATCCTTCTCTCCCTCCCTCCATCTCCTTTTCTCTCCTTCCTTCCCTTCGTCGTTGAAACCCCCACCCCTTACTGTCTCCTGACAGCAAATTTTCCCATCAACAAGATAGATGAGTTTCTACTGCCTCCACCCTTCCCGTGAGGGGTACATGCCTGGGACTACGGTGGAGCTCAGCATCCTAGCACCTTGGGGAGGGGCTAGTGGGGAGCACTTGCACCTGTCTTTCAAGCCCCTTCTCACTCTGAGAGTTACTCTCTACACAAAGAAGTGAGTAGAGGAAGATTTGGTGAGAGGAGGGCCTCACTTTCTTTCCCCCCTTCTTTTATTTATTTATTGTGCTTTGGGTGCAAATTTACAGAGCAGAATGTTTTACATTCAGCAGTTCACGTACATTTGGTTTCACTCCCTGGTTACCATCCCCAACCCTAAGCCACTCTCCTCCTCTCCCTTCTCTGTGTCACCTCCCCCCCATCCCTGTGCCCTTCTTAGTTATACACTCCTGTCTGTCCGGCCTTCCTCCATGTGAATACTGCCCCTCTGGTGCCCCATGGCCAAATGCTCCAAGGGGTGTATCTCTGTAGAGTAGGTGGCTGCATCACCCTGGGTTGGCTGTTCTGCATGTAAGTCTTTCTACTGTTGGGCTGAGAACCAGTCCTTGGGACTGAGTCCTATCCAAGCCCTGAAGTGTATTCCAGGGCCACAGTCTTTGGGGTCCCACAAGACTCCATCTGACCAGTAATTTTGATTATCATTTTGTTTTTGAATTTTGTTCCACGTTTTTCTTCCCACTCTACCCAGGATCTCCAGTTTTGATCCCTTCCCAAGTAGTTGGCATTGGTAGCTGGGCCCCATCTTGTTCTTCTGGACTCTAGAGCCATCATATCCTAGAGTTGATTGTTTCCAAATGCCCTTGGTTTTCTTCACTCTTCTTTGCTTCAGACTTTTTCCCCTTCTTAACCCTTTCTCCTTTCCTGTCCACGACTGTCTTTCTATTTCTTCCTCCCACCCTCCTTCTACCCCCACACTTTTAAATAATCCTGTGGATCTTGCTCCCGAAAAGGCACCTGATCAGAATTAAAAGCAGGAAAGGGTGTTTGGTGAAGAGTGAGGAGTAGCAAAGGGAACACACTGTGCTGTAACCATCTTTGGAAGGAAGAGAGAGCAGAGAGTAATTCTCTATAGCATTGGAAGGGAAAGTCTTCTCTGCAGCAACTTAACTAGACGGTTTCATACTGTGTGTGCTGAGAGGTCAGGGGAGTTGCCTTGTTTTGTTTATATATTTTACACCACATTCCTGGAGCATTGTGTTCTGACACTTTCTGCAGGTGTGTTTACATCTAGTGAATTACATATAATTGAAAATAAATCCCAACAAAATTAAGGAAATAAGTTCTCAGGTCCTAAATTCTTCCTTTATTGGTACCTCATACCAGGGTTTCTAGACATTGTGGAAAGGACCTTTAAAAATAGTTACTAATCACTGCACATTATAGAGAAACAAAGATTGGCCAGATGTTTCAAGCTCAGTGCTTTTTAAGAGTCAAACAAAAATGTGAGGATCATTATCTCTTCTCAACCCTGTGTGCATAATCAATACATAAGGCATGATGGTGTCTGTGTTATGATGATTGAATGGATAATTCACATTGTTAGTATATAGTTATCATCTCTAAATGTTTATTATATGCTGACATATTGATGAGCTGTGATTAGACCCTGCATAAAGCAAATTAATCAGACAGGTAACCTCCCAGGCACCATTCACTATTCACAATTAACAGCAATGCTAATCTGACATACAAAATAATGACATTAATTTGCGGGGAATGGCATTTTTAGAAATTACTGGACCGATTTCAGTTTACCCCTAGCTTCTGTGAATGTCAGCAAAGATATAAAATTCATAAACAATTATGTCAGTTATACTGGGTATATATACTGGGTATATATTATAGTTTAGGGTAGTTTAAATTTCCTATTGGTTCTATGTACCCATTAAATCCATTTTCTACACTCATTTAATACATTGTAACATTTGAAATGACCATTTCTCAGAAAAGAATACAATGATCATGCAATAAAATTTTATTAATCCCCTAATTCTCTTTAAGTGTCTGAGCAAGGCAGGAGTGGAATCAAGAAAGCCTTCCAGAATGATTTCAGTTGAATGTTAAAAGAAGATAGGTATTTTGCTATGAGGAGGTGAGGATGAAGAGTAATTTGGGGGAAAAAGAAAAGGAAAGTGAAAAAACAATGGACAACTTAGTGTAGCCCAGTTTGTCTAGAGTGGAGGGTGGGAGAAGCATGGCAGAAATTAGTCCAGCAGAGCATGCAAAAGCCGGATCATATGGTAGGGCACAGTGTTCCATTTAATTCCCTGGGTGGTAGAAATGGTTTACATTTAATACAAACCTACAGGTTGGTGGTTCAAACCTACTCAGCAGCGCCATGAAAGAAAGACCTGGTGATCTGCTTCCCTAGAGATTACAGTCAAGAAAACCACATGGAGAAGTTCTACTCTGTAACGCATGGGGTCACCAAAGCTGGCATTGACTTGATGGCAATTGGCTTGGTTTTTGAAGTGTTTCATTTAAAGGAGTTTTATCATTCCATAGCTAACAAGAGACTGTTTGAACTTTGGTGGCAATCTGAGATTCCAGTAAAAAAAGCATTGCCATCAGAGAAATGGAAAAACCAGAAGGTGAGGGCTCAACCTAAGACAGTGGCTTTAGAGACACAGAAAATGGGAATGGCCCCCTCTGTCAATTCGTTGTTCTGTGGGGGCTTGCATTTTGCTATGATGTAGAAAGCCAGGCCTTCGGTATTTCAAATACCAGTAGGGTCACCCATAGTGGACAGGTTTCAGCAGAGTTTCTGGACTAAAACAGATTAGGAAGAAAGTCTGGTGATATACTTCTGAAAATTAGACAAAGAAAACACTATGAATCACAACAGAATACTGTCTGATATAGCATTGGAAGATTAGTCCCCTGGGTTGAAAGGCACTCAAAATACCCAGTGCCCACAACAATGGACCTGAGCAGACCAACAATTACGAAGATGGTGCAGGATTGCACAATCACCATGAGTTGGAGCCCATTCAGTGACAACTAACAAAAATAGAGACAGACAGAATGACAGCAGAAATGTTGTTGTTGTTGTTATGTGCCGTCAAGTCGGACCCGACTCATAGTGAGCCCTCCTTGGGTTTCTGAGGCAGTATCACTACGGAAGTAGATTGCCCCATCTTCCTTCCGAGGAGTGGCTGGTGGGTTTGAACCACCAACCTTCTGATTAGCAATCAAGTGCCTTAGGCACTGTGCTACCAGAGCTACCAGTAGAAATGTTAGGGAGATAAAATAACCATGGCTTGGTTGCCAGGTGGACCTGAGGAGAGAGGGAAAAGAAGCCATGGAGAATGATCCAGGTCTCTGGGTTGATTCTTTTATCACATAGATAGCGTTTAACTAGGAAAGCTGACAATGCAGGGTCCTGCTATTCTGAGGATTTGGGACGCCATCATGGTTGCAGGCTTCTCCAAGCTTTCTGCTCAGCCTTCTTTAGCCTGACATTTATCCTCATGTCTGTCAACCTAGTACTGTAAGAAGGAGGTGCCACTTCCAATATCACATCTGTGGTCCAGGCTGGGTGAAGGAGAAGGGTGAGGAAAAAGGCTGAGGCTGCTCCTTTCAAAAGAAATTTCCTACTATGCCACCCATGTGATTACTATATACTTTAGCCAGAACTAGTTTGTGTAGCTACCTTTAGGGAGTTTTCTAAACTCATATATTGCCTCCCTGAACTGAAGAGGACTTCTGTTAACTGAAGAGTAGACATTGGTGGACAACAGCAATGTCTTCCATAGGTGATTATGTGGATGTTGATTTCATGCTCTGAGAAGTATACAGTGCATATGTAGCAGGTCTGAATGGAATGACAATGAGTTCAGTTATGGTTGGGTTGGGTTTCAGGTGCCTTTGAGTCATCCACAGGAGATGTTCATCTAAAAATCATGAAGCAAGGACTAATGATCACTTTGGGAGTCTTTGGCCTATAAGCAGCCATTGGACTTCCTCAGCATATGGGATCACTCATGGTAAGTATGTAGATGTGGAAGAAAACTGAGTCAAGGAGAGTCCCTGATATTTAAGGGGCAGTCAGAGAAGAGCTGATAATAACTTGTTACTGATTATATGCTTGGTTCCTTTGGGAGTCAAAGTAGGTGGTTATTTGGTTCTTAACAGCAGTGGTCTTCAAACTGGGGTACTCCTGGGGGCACATGAAGATTTTTCAAGGAGTATATAAACATAGATAATTTTAAGAGAATCAATTCTAGATCCTCAAATGCCATGTTGTTGTTATGTGCTGTCGAGTCAGCCCTGACTCATAGCGACCCCTCCTTGGGTTTCTGAGGCAGTATCACTACAGAAGCAGGATTGCCCAACCTTCCTTCCGAGGAGTGGCTGATGGTTTGAACCGCCAGCCATCTGGTGAGCAGTCAAGTGCCTTAGCCACTATGCTACCAGAGCTCCCTCAAATGCCATACGTACTCTTATTTGAAACTGATCTCCTGAAAGCTGGCCGACATATTTATGAAGGTTCTTCATTCTGAAAGCCCTTTCCCAAAAGCCCTTCTCCCACTTAAAAAGGAAAGATCTATGTGTACCCAGCTAGGATTTTATATTACATGACTTCATTACAGATTTGGGATAAGAAACAACATTATCTTGTTTTATAAAATGAAAAAATTAATTATATTAACTCTTCATAATTTTAATCTTGACTCTACTGTTTTTAGCAATCTATTTTATAAGATATGCTTCAAAATTCATTTCTCAAAGTTTTTCATAATGCTCCTTAGAATCCATATTAACATAATTATTTGAATTGAATACAGAAGTCAGAGTTTCACTGAAGAAAGTAAGCCTGATATGACTTTTTTTTGCTAATTAGGATACATGACAAATATTTTCTCCTAATTCAGTTAGCAGATTTAAAGTTAAATCTGTAACTTTGAAGTTTTGACAAAAATATATTTAAAACATGTGATAAGATAAAAATAATCTTATAAAAATATAATTGGCAAAAATACACTAAAATAAACAATTTTCATTTTGCCAACACTTTTGATTATGTCTGATTTTAAAAACTACCTCTAAGTAAAGAGTAACATGTATAATTAATAGTCATTGGTAAGTTTTGGCCAAGTCTTCTTGGTGAAGGACCTAATGACTAGATGAAATTTCTCTTGCAAGTTAGATGGTTTCCAATTGTTTTACAACATAATTGAAGGCAGGCCTAATCAACTTGTCATTTGACAGAACATGTAAAATAATTTTATGAAAAATCACTAGGGGATTTTTTTTTCATTTTTCACTAGGTGAATTTTGACATAAAATTTAGAAGGTGTTGAAAGAATTGAATGACTTTGTTTTAACAAAAGTTTTTCTATTCCCATTTACTTATCTATGAAAATATGATTTTGTAGTCCTTACATCTATAAAAATGAAAAGTAGGAACAGAAATGATGCCAAATAATTCCCATTTTAGCAATAAGTAATACTCATAGATGGATGTGTGAACTAATTTATAAATACAGCCTCATTTATCTCATTAAGAAATATATTTCCAATCAAAAATTTCTTTTAGGTGTAATAATTATCTATAAAACATGTCAACATATTGATGTTTTGATCAACTGTGTGCTAGTAATTCTAATAATACAAAATCTTTAACATTTAGAGCATTACCACTGCCATCGAGTTGGATCCGACTTATAGCGACACTTCCTTGCGTTTCTGAGACAGTATCACTACAGAAATGGATTGCCCAGCCTTCCTTCCGAGGAGTAGATGGTGGATTTGAACTGCCAGCCTTATGGTTAGCAGTCAAATGCCTTAGGCACTATGCCACCAGAGCTCCCAGTTAGAGCATTATGGACATATAATGTTAATTTTTTTCAATCTATATACACATTTGTGTTACAGATAATATGGTGATCTATAAAAGACTTTCAATCATAGAATGATATTACATTTGGATAATTTATGTGGAGGGAATAGAATGGAGTTAGTAAGGATCAAAGTAAAATTTCTGACTACAGAAGAGAACTTGTTCAATTCTTTTAAAAACATATATTTGTGGGTATTTAGTTGCTAGGATTTTAGATTCCATTGGTTGCTTTTAAGAACATGATTGCATTGTAGTAAAATACCTAGTATGGCTTTTCTAGCCATAAGTCTTTGTAAACTCCATGATAGAATTTGCTGTGAGCAATTGAGGAGCTCCTGATTGTAAAAGTTATTCACCTGGGGTATTTCTGTTGGGAGTGGCACAAAGCAATGTTCTGGGAGGCTCTCTCTCTCTCTCTCTGGTGTTTAGAATTCTGATGTTATGATTGGCTAGTTTGGCCACTCTGCCAGACTCAAAAGGAGGCCTCCTAGAGGCAAAAGTCTCTCTCTCTCTCTCTGACTGGTGGCTGAGAAGAACATGCTGCTGAAAGAGACACATGCTCCTGAGAGACACACACTGCTGGGAAAGAGATACAAGAGACACACATTGCTGAGTGAGACACTGAGGGACATGCACTGCTGGGAGAGAGACTGAGAGAGACTGTTGGCTGAGAGACAGTGGGCTGAGAGAGACTGAGCGTTTTTCCTGAACTTGAATTATAGCCTGGTGCTTCCCTAAAAAACCCCATAATCTGTGAGTTCTGTGTGGCCACTGCAGTGAATTATCGAACCTAGCAGAAAGGTGGTGAGTGCTGTGGGAGGAACTGTTGGTGAAAGGGCTGGAGGGAGGCAACATGTCTGGCCTGGCAGGAATAGGCCTTGGGCTACTGATGGTGATTCTGTCTTCCTCTTGTGGGGTTAGAGGAGGTCAGAAGATGGGGCCTCCCTGCCTTTTTAGTAGTGATATAACAGTTGTAAGAGATATATCATTATTTAATGTTGTTGTTCCTGTTAGGTACCATTGAGTCTATTCTGACTTACAACAACGCTATGTACAACAGAATGAAACACTGTCCAGTCCTGGGCCATCCTCACAACTGTTGCTATGTTTAAGCCAGTTGTTATAGCCACTGTGTCAATCCCTCTCATTGAGAGAGTCTTCCTCTTTTTCTCTGACACTCTACCAAGCATGATGTCCTTCTCCAGGGACTGATCCCCCCTGATGACATGTTCAAATTACATGAGACAAAGTCTCATGATAGTTGCTTATAAAGAGCATTCTGGCTATACTTCTTCCAAGACAGACTGTTAGTTCTTCTGGCAGTCCATTGTATATTCCATATTCTCCGCCAACACTTAAGAATACAAAGTAAACCTCGTAGTGAAATGTGCAAAGACCTGGAGTTAGAAAACCAAAAAGGAAAAACATATTGGGTATGTTGCAAGCTGAAAAAACTGAAGAAAAAAAATCAAGTCTCAAGTTGCAATACTGAAAGATTCTATGGGCAAAATATTGAACAATGCAGGAAGCATCAGAATGAGATGGAAGGAATATAGGGTTACTGTACCAAAAAGAATTGGTTGATGTTCAATCATTTCAGGAGGTAGCATATGATTAAGAACCACTGGTACTGAAGGAAGAAGTCCAAGCTGTACTGAAGGCATTTGTGGAAAAACAAGTCTCCAGGAATTGATGGAATACCAACTGAGGTGTTTAAAAAATGAATGCAAAGCTGGAAGTGTTCATTCATCTATGCCAAGAAATTTGGAAGACAGCATCTGGCCATCTGACTGGCAAATACAAAAGAGATCCATATTTGCGCTCATTCCAAAGAAAGGTGACCCAACAGAATGTGAAAATTATTGAATAATATCATTATTATCACACACAAGTAAAATTTTGCTGCAGATAATTCAAAAAGAGTTACAGCAGTAAATTAACAGGGAACTGCTAGAAATTCAAGCCAGATTTAGAAGAGAATATGGAACAGGAGATATCATTACTAATATCAAATGGATCTTGGCTGAAAGCAGTCAACACCAGAAAGATGTTTGCCTGTCTTTTATTAAGTATATAAAGGCATTCAACTGTGTGGATCATGACAATTTATGGATAATATTGCGAAGAATGGGAATTCCAGAACTTAATTGTACTCATGAGGAACCTGTAATAGATCAAGAGGCAGTCATTTCAACAGAACAAGGAGATATGGTATGGTTAAAAGTCATGAAAGGTATGTGTCAGGGTTGTATCCTTTCACTATACTTATTCAATCTGTATGCTGAGCAAATAATTTGAGAAGCTGGATTATATGAAGTAGAATGTGGCATCAGGATTGGAGGAAGACTCAAATAACCTGTGATATGCAGATGACAGAACCTTGCTTGCTGAAAGTGAAGAAGACTTGAAGCACATACTGATGAAGAGCTAAGACTACAGCCTTCAGTATGTATTGCATCTCAACATAAAGAAAACAAAAATCCTCACAACTAGACCAATAACCAACACTATGATAAACAGAGAATAGACTGAAGTTGTCAAGGATTTCATTTTACTTGTATCCACATTCAACGCTCATGGAAGCAACAGTTAAGAAATCAAACAATGTATTGCACTGGAGAAATATACTGCAAAAGACCTCTTTAAAGTGTTACAAAGCTAACATATCACTTTGAGGACTGACACAAGTCATCGTGCTTTCTATTGCCTCTTGTACATGTGAAATCTGGACAATGAATAAGGAAGACCAAAGAAGAATTGATGCCTTTGAATTATGGTGTTGGTGAAGAATTATTTTAATGCACACAGAAAATTACATACTTTGCAATGGTTTAAGCTTATGATAACAAGTACTTCTGGAATCAAGTTTTAAATGTATGAAGGGGTACATACATTTACAAAATCTTTTCAGGTTTTGGAGCCAAATATACTTTGAAGACCAGTATGCTATTCTGTTGTCATGTCTGTAAGCTAGTCCTTTAGATCCTCCTTGGTGCCAGGCCCCATGTCTGTAGGCTACATACAACACACGTCACTGTCCTGTATCCAGCCCTCACACGCAGAGTCTGGGTCAGTATCCAAGTACCACGCTTTCCCTGGAAGGAGATGTTATTACGAAGAGCTGTTTTGGAGCTCCTCAAGAGCTTGCTCCATTATCATTCTGTGGTCAGGAGGAATAAGCAGAGTGGCTGAAGAATGAATGAAGAAGAGAATCCAGCCACCTTATAGTGGGAACTAGAGGCCTAAGTCTTTTCCTGGTGAGATTGAAGATTACATGTGTCATCTTGATCAAATGAACAGATAAGGAAGAGCTTGTACAAGTGTCTGAAAGGAAGTCAGAAGGTCTCAAAATAGAACCTGGCAGCCACACCTTGAGTCTTTGAGACCTGAATAAGCAAAATAACACTGTTTGGAACCACTAATTTCTTTAAAAAGTGGGAAAAAAAATTCTAACTTATAGGCAAGTATGGAAACATTATGAGAAGTACCCATGTCCCACTGACCAAAATTTAACAAATATTACTATTGTGCCATATATCTTCATTTCTTTTACAATCAACTTCTAACACTATTAGCAATATATTCCAAGGTGGTTTTTTTTTTTTTAGCTTAGGAAAACTTGATATTTTGGTATGTATAGATTTCAAAACGAAACACTAATGTTGTACATTGTATTCTTAAAATTTACTTTTTAGAGTTATTTTCTGTTTATTGGTTGTGTGGATTTCATACAAATAAAGAGCTGAAACCTTCTATTTTCACTATAACTAATTGGTCTAAGTCCTTGACTTATACTCAAAGATTCCTTTCCAGGTTACCAGGTCAGATCCAGAAGATCCAGATCTAGAACATCACTGGGTGGCGACAAAACAAATGCTATTCATGATGTCCACTAACGCATGATAAAAAACCATCATAAAGTAATTTGAAACATTGTCTCCAGCACTTTAGATGAGTTCTGATCCAGGCAACTCACTGATCCAGACAACCACACATCTGTCAAATAAATGTGAGAGTGGATGCTATAATGAACCTTCATCCCAGATACTTGATACTTGGCTCAGTTCACTTCTCTGCTTGGAATCCTCTTAGGACTCATATGTTCAGTATGTGTTGTAGAAATTTGCTGGTGTTGTGACAGGGAGATATCATACTTTCTTCAACAAAAATCAGAGGTTTTCAAATTTGTGATTATAATCCACAGGAAGAAATACATGTATTGACCCAGCACACACACACACACACACACACAATTTCTTTTTCCCTAGAAAATAATGCTTACCTAGACTTTGTGGAGCTCTGGTAGCATAGTGGCTAAGGCACTTGACTGCTAACCAGAAGGCTGGCAGTTCAAACCCACCAACCACTCCTCAGAAGGAAGGTTGGGCAATCTACTTCCTTAGTGATACCGCCTCGGAAACCCAAGGAGGGGTCGCTATGAGTTGGGTCCGACTCGATGGCAAATAACAACAGACTTTGTGCAATGTACTTTGATATTTTATTTTCTGGTAGTCTATTTTATTTTGTTTAATATTTTTAAAAGATTGGAATATGATTAAATTGATTTCATTAGGATGCCCTCTTCAGTAGAAACTTCAGGTTGAAATACATTGGATTAGATGTCCCTAAAGGAAAGAACATAGATAATATATTGGAAGATGCCCAGTGGATTCAATAATTAATGCAAGAAATAAAAGCAATGATAGTCACTTGTATTATATTGACATCATTATTATATTGGTTAAGTATTCCTAAAGGGCTTGAAAGTGTTAGAGTGTGTGAATACTTATGTGTCATTTTCAGGGGCTCCACACAGAACACAGGTAGGAAACCTGCTTTTCTACCTAACTCAGTGACACCGTGACAGCTGAGATTACACTAATAGAGCTGTACATATAAGTTGTATATAATTGGGAGCTCTGGTAGCCTAGTGCCTAAGGCACTTGACTGCTAACCAGGAGGCTGGCGGTTCAAACCCACCAGCCACTCCTCGGAAGGAAGGTTGGGCAATCCTACTTCCGTAGTGATAACTGCCTCGGAAACCCAAGGAGGGGTCGCTAGGAGTCGGGGCCTACTCTATGGCAAATAACAACAACATAACAACGTTTTAAAGTCAGTGAGACTGATTTTCAGCCAGGTCCCACCAGTTACTAGATAAGTGACTTTAGGTAATATTAATAAACTTCTCTCTGTATCTCTTTTTAAGGAACAAATTTAATTTCTCCCAGTTTTGGAGGCTAAAATTCCAAATCGAGGTCTCTGCCATGTCGATTCCTTCTGTGAGCCTTTTCTATGTTGTCCTTGGCATCAATCTTACCCCTTGTGTGTGTCTTTTTGTCTATTCTTCTCTTTTTATAACTGAGAAGCCATTAGGTTTAGGATCCACCCTACACTGTTATCACCCCATTAACACACACACACACACACACAAACACCCATTAACATTTCCAAACAGGATATACACACAGGTATATGGGTTAGGATTTCAACACATTTTTTAGGGGACACAATTCAATTGAAAACAGCAAGGAAGACCTACTTAACCTTCTGGTGACATAGCTGGTGGTGGTAGAAGTGGCAGCTGAGCACTGGTCTCAGGTTCCAGACCAGTAGTCCCAAAAATGGTCTCCTTGACAGGCACTTCCCATAGTGTTTCCCAGAAGGTGACCAAATTGCTGAGATGTTCCCACTGTCCTACCAATCCCCCTAACACAGTTCTCACCCTTGACTGCATGGTAGGGTCACCTAGGGAGCTTTAAACATATTGGAAGCCTGTTTCCCTCCACCTCCTCAGTCCAGTGGATCTGGTTTAATTGGTCTCATTGGAGCTTGGGCGTCTGTATTGTTTCAAAGCTCTATGGGTGAATTATGTGTGCAGCCAAATTTGAGAACCAGCCATCTAGAGCAGTGCTCCTCAGATTTCATTGTCCATATGAGTCACTTGTGGATATTGTTTTTTATTTTATTTTTTTATTGCGATTTGGGCGAAAGTTTACAGAGCAAATTTGGTTTCTGTTCAACAATACATACACATTTTGTTTTGTGTCATTCATTACAATATTCACAACGTAGCAGCATTCATCCCACCTCTCTGTGTTTACCATTTCCCGTCATCCTTCTTTCCTATGCCTTCCTGCCTTCTTAGCTTTATCCCTGGGAAAATGCTACCTTTTTGATTTCGTATGGTTGATTGTTCTAAGGAGTACATACCTCCATGGTATTATTTTTCATTTTATAGGCTATTGTTTGACTGAAGGTTGAGCCATGGGAGTGAGTTCAGTTCCAGGTTTGAAAGGTGTCTAAGGGTCATAGTCTTGGGGGTTCCACTAGTCTCCATGACCAATAAGCCATATATTTTTTTTTAATGATTTTGAGTTTTGTTCCATGTTTTTCTCCCACTCTATCCAGGACCTCCTATTGTGATCCCTTTCAGAGCAATTAGAGTGGTAGCAGGGCACCAGGTAGTTCTTCGGGTCTCAATGTGTTTGGTTATGGCTAAGATATTTTCATAACTCTGGCCCTGTATGGTCTACTATATTTGCAGCACATAATGCTTCTGTCAAAACTATATATGTGTATTTGTGGGTATAGTCCTAATTGCCTTCCCAACCCTATTCAGCCTTAGTGTCTATCTATATATCCAGTTGTAATGACTGTTATTATAGGATTATGTATGTAATAGTATTTACCTTTGTTGCCTTTAACTCATGTGCTCTTTCCAGTGTCTTCTTGTGCCTTGATCATTTCATGCTGACCTCTACTTTATTGTATATTGCCTTTCCCTTCATCCAAGTTAATACATGTGTCAAAAAAGAAAAAAACAAAAAAACACCTCACTGTAGTTGAGTTGGTCCTGACTCATGTATACTCTAGTAAATTTTGCTGAAGATAATTCATAAATGGTTGTAGCAATATATTGATAGGGAACTGCTGGATATTTGAGCTGGATTCAGGAGAGGATGTGGGACAAGGGATATCACTGTTGATGTCAGACGGAACTTAGCTGAATGCAAAGAATACCAGACAGATGTTTACCTGTGTTTTATGGACTATGCAAAGGCATTTGTGTGGATCATAACAAATTATGGACAATATTGACATGAATAGGAATTTCAGAACTTTTAATTGTGCTTTAAGGCATTGAGCAAATAATCTGAGAAGCTGAACTATATGAAGAAGAATATACATCCAGATTGGAGGAAGATTCGTTAACAACCTGACATATGCAGATGACACAATCTTGCTTGCTGAAAGACTTGAAGCACTTACTGATGAAGATCAAGAACTACAATCTTCAGCATGGATTACACCTCAACAGAAAGAAAATGAAAATTCTCACGACTGGGCTGATAAGCAACATCATGATAATGAAGAAAAGATTGAAATTGTCAAGAATTTCATTTTACTTGGACTCACAATCAACCTCTGTGAAAGCAGCAGTCAAGAAACAAAGGACACTGCATTGGGCAAATCTGCTGAAGAAGACCTCTTCAAAATGTTAAAGAGCAAAGTTGTCGCTATGGAGACTAAGGTGTGCCTGGCCCAAGCCATGGTATTTTCAGTAGCCTCATGTGTATGTGAGAGCTGGACAATGAATAAGGGAAACAGCAGCAGAATTATGCATTTGAATGGTGGTGTTGGTGAAGAATATGTACCACGGACTGCTAGAATAATGAACAAATCTGTCTCAGAGGAAGTACAGCCAAAAGGCTCCTTAGAAACAAGAATGGCCAGACTATGTCACTCATACTTTAGTCATGTTGTCAGAAGGGACCAGTCCTTGGAAAAGGATATCAAGCTGAGTAAAGTAGAGGGTCAGCAAAAAAGGGGAAGACCCTCAATGAGATGGATTGGAACAGTAGCTGCGATGATGGGCTCAAGCAATTTCAATCTTTTCTTCATTTATCATGATGTTGCTTATCAGCCCAGTCGTGAGAATTTTCATTTTCTTTCTGTTGAGGTGTAATCCATGCTGAAGATTGTAGTTTTTGATCTTCATCAGTAAGTGCTTCAAGTCTTTCAGCAAGCAAGATTGCGTCATCTGCATATGTCAAGTTATTAATGAATCTTCCTCCAATCTGGATGTATATTCTTCTTCATATAGTCCAGCTTCTCAGATTATTTGTTCAATGTCTTAAAGCACAATTGTGAGAATGGCACAGGACGGGGCGGTGTTTCATTCTGTTGTACATAGGGTTGGTATGAGTCAAAACTGACTTGACGGCACCTAACAACGATTCTTTAATTAGTGATTTAGCCTCTCTTCCCATCTCATCCCTGGTAAACTCAAAGAGTGATTCTTTCCATGTATAAATCTTTTCATGACTTTTCACAGTAGTGGCCTCATACAGTATTTGTCGTTTTGTCACTGATTAGTTTCACTATATGTAATACCCTCTAGATTTATCCATGTTACGAGGTTTCATGCAGATTCAGTGTTTTTCTTTAACATTATGTAGTATTCCATTGTGTGTATGTACCATAGTTTGTTTATCCATTCATGCATTGATGGGAACTTAGGTTGTTTCCATATTTTTGCTATTGTGAATAATACTTACTACGATGTATATAGGTGTGCATATATCTGTTCATGGTATGACTCATGTCAGTTCATGGTATAACTCTTATTTCTCTAGGATATGTACTAGTAATGGTGTTGCTGTATCATGTAGTAATTCTATTTTCAACTTCTTAAGGAAGTGCCATACCACTTTCCACAATGGTTGTACCATTTTAAAATCCTACTAGCAGTGTAGAGGGTTCTAGTCTCTCTATACCCTGACCAGCATTTGTTGTTATCTGTTTTTTTTATTTTTAACTTTGCTATTAATGATGAGGTGAGATGATTGCTCATTGTTGTTTTGATTTGTATCTCTCTAATAGGTAGTTACTGTGAGCATATTTCATGTGTTTTTTGGCCACCTGAATGTCTTCTTTGGTAGTGTCTTTTCATGTCCTCTTTCATGCCCATTTTTAAAATTGGGTGGTTTATCTTTTTGTTGTTGAGGTGTTGATGTTGTCTATAAATTTTAGAGATTAGTCCCATTTTAGATACATAGTTGCCAAAAATCTTTTCCAGTCTTTGAGTTCTCTTTTTACTGCTCTAGCAAAGTTTTTGATTGCACATCAATGTTTAATATTTAAGAGGTCCCAGTTGTCTAGTTTGTCTTCTGCTGTCTGTGCATTTTTAGTTATGTTTGATAGTGTATTTATGCCATGTATTAGTTTGCCCTATTTTTGCTTCCCCTAGGTTTGCCTCTATTTTTTCTTTGATCTTTGTAATTTTAGGTTTCACATTTAGGTCTTTGATTCATCCTGATTGATTTTTTTTTTTTTTTTTGTAAAGTGAGACATATGTATCCGTTTCATTTTTCTGCAAATGGATATCAAGTTTTGTTAGCACCATTTGTTAAAGAGGTTCTCTCTTCCACATTTAATAGGTTTTAGCCCTTTGTTGAAGATCAACTGTCCTTACCCACTACCATCAATTCCGACTCATAGTGAGTAGAGCTGCCCCATAGGATTTCCAAAGATGTAAATCTTTATGGAAGCAGACTGACTCACCTTTCTCCCATGAAGTGGCTGATGAGTGGCTGACCTGCTGGTTAGCAACCCAATGCTTTAACTACTGCATCACCATACCTGTCCTTAGGTAAGTGGATTTACTTCTGGGTCCTCAATTCTGTTCCATTGGTTTATGTATCTGTCATTGTGCCAATATTAGACTGTTTTGAAAACTGTGACTGTATAGTAGGTTTTGAGATCAGGGAGAGTAAGACCTCCTCCTTAGTTCTTCTTTAGTAGTTCTTGCTTATCCAGAATCTCTTTCTTTTCCATGTAAAGTTGGTGATTAGTTTTTCCATCTCTTTAGAGAATGATTATGGAATCTGGATCAGGATTGCTTGTGTCTGTAGATTGCTTTGGGTAGTATTGACATTTTCACAATGCTAAGTGTTCTCTGGTAGCATAGTGGCTAAAGCACTTGACTGCTAACCAGAAGGCTGGCGGTTCAAACCCACCAGCCACTCCTCAGAAGGAAGGTTGGGCA